>NW_012104254.1:7200442-7209875 GCF_000951045.1 Mandrillus leucophaeus
GGGGTGGGAGGTGGTATCTTTAAACAAAATTCCCAAATAGCATTTTTTAACATGTTAATATTTTAGTGCATGTTAAATATTATAGTTTGTAACAAAGATGTATCCCAATTCAAACTTGTAAGATTAATACATTTTAATACCAATTTGTATGTAACCATCTGGTAAAATATTTTTCATGAAAAGAAAAAGGCAACTTTCAGTTTCATCAGCAATTTTATGAACAAATGTGAAAGTTAGAAAATAACATAAATATTTCTTGGGCCACTTTGTTTTTTGGTGGCTCACACTTTAACATACTATCATCTGAAACTCCATCTAATAATGCCTTCTCCTTTTAAAGAGTCAAGTTGAGTAAGTTGTCTTTCCTTCTCCTAAGCATTCTATTCAAAATACTACTTCTATGGCTAATCCATACTGAAAGACATTTCCAAAACAAATAGGCCTACATTTCACCTTATCTACTACTGTTGTGAAGGCATGTATTTTAGGAATACAAAACACACACTTTAGGAAATGTGTATTCTATTTAAGAAGTATTTACCTTGACTTTTTTTCTCAGTAAAGTTTAGAATATTCTGACCCTACATGTAAATTAAAGCGCAGGCTGCCTCTAAATAATGCAACTGTTTGCCAAATAAAGTGAACAAATAAGTTATACCATACTTTCAACATATTTATGCCTGACCAAGATTTCCCCATATATATTCCGCTCATTATCTTCAATTTGTTCCATTAAGCACTTCACAGTTAGGGATGTAATCCAATCCCCACAAAGCCTTATGATTTAAAACATAAACTTAAGCCATCTTTAGATGGCTTAAGCACCCTAGGAAAATGTTGCTGTTTAAAATAGTTATTTCTGACAAAAATACAATCAATCAGTAAGGAGACATTTTTTAGAAAGGCTCTTTCAGTAACAAATCAAATTTTACATACCTGTAATATCAAGAACTGTAGGAAATTCAGTGTAGTATCTATGAACTGTTTCAAGAAGCTGAGCACCATGGCCTTGACCTTGAAATGGAGTCAAAATCAGCATCTGACTACAGTAAAGAAATTATTTTAAAATTAAAATATCATAACATGACCAGTTTAAAACTTGCAAATCACTATAGTATTACAAACACTTTAAAGTTTGTGTGATCTTTTTTCAATCCACCTTTGAGATACCCAAAAATTATCAGGATACTCAGAATTAGTTTAATCTTCTACACTGTTTCAAAGGGAACAATGAAATAAATCAGTACATAGTCCATGAATAATAGTGATTTTTTTTTTTAAACAAATCAACACTATTATAACAAGTATTGGAAACTTCAGCAGTTCCTTCTTCTGAAATAAAAGACAAGGCACGTGTTATACTGCCAATTACCTTACACGTGGCCGGGTTTTGTCTGGGTACACATAGTAATTATAGACTGTCATGTAGCCTACGGTCGCAAAGAGCGTAGCTCCATCCTTATTATACTTCTCAAATCTGCAGATAAAACAGAAAGCCAAGCAGGTCAATTACAGTCGCGCTCCCATGCAGTGTCCATTTTCTTTTCCATTCTCTGACTGAATTTTCAGTGTCAGCAAGCTACTCTGTGAGGGCCCAATGGGTACACCTGCTATGTTCTGAATGGACAATTCACTTAATTGGTGTGCAGCAACTTGGATAAATCAGACCTCTTTACATCACTTCAGTGCACTTGCCTATTATAAAGATGAATAGGTGGCAAGTAAAAGAAAACACAGGCAAAGCTCATTTTACTGTTTAAGCCTACATTCAGGGCCCTAACGGACAACAGCATTTAATTCAGCTCTATTCTCAAGGTCTCCCAAAGCATAATGAAGGAAAACTCAAGCCTCATAAACAATAGTTTTTCTTTCCTGGGAAAAATATCATTATACTGTCCCAATAATTGGGCTGCCACAATTAAAATGCTGGCTTTGTGGAGGTAATAAGGTCTACTGTTGCTTTAGAACTGTACTTACACTAGAAAGTAGTGCCATCTTTCATCATCCACGTCAATAAAGCTAGCAGTTTCAATAAACCACATCAAAAAGGTCTGAAGCCTTTCATGATATTCTCGAAAGCCTCTACATGTCATGTCGGCCTAGGGAAAAAGCCAGGAAAAGTCAGGTGAAACTCATCACAAAGGTAAGTGAAAGTCTGCAGAACACAAAATTATCCTGTGGGAAAATGTTTAGAAGTCTCAGATTAAGATGTGGACACAGACACAGACATACACACAAAACAGATCTTTGTTTATAATGCTGATTAAAACTTGTTTACTGCAGTTAGAATAAATCACTGACAACAAAACTACATACAGGTTTCAGGCAAAAAGAACTTTACTCAATAAATATTTAGATTTATCTTTACCTTATATATCTGAAAGGTAAAGTTTTCTCCTCCTGTTGGACTGAGAACTGAGTAGGTATGAAGTAAGGTTCCGAATGGCTTGAAATCAACTTCTTTTTCCAGTAAAGAAAGGAAATCATTTGTGTTTGTGCAAAATCCAGGTGGAATGATTTGTCTAATTTTGCCCTCAACATCATCTGCCTAAAAAATAAAGGATATAAAAAATCAGTAACAAATTCAACTTTAAGTTGAATATGGTTACTTTCTTTAAAACTGACAAAACCAACACAAATTATAAAATTTTGGTTGAAAACTAAAGAAGTAAACACGCAGTGAACTGGAAAAGGATGAGCTTCCTGTGCACAAACTACATCACACAAAACTGAGATGAGCATAACATAAAAGTAAATAAGAGAAGGCAGGTAATCTGATACCAAGTACAATAATAAGGGCAACGCTATGGACGTTTCCGTTATGTAGAAAATGCTGACTATACCCCTTCATGACAGTCTGAACTGGCCAAGGCAAAAGGCTGCTTATTATTTTATATGTGTCAAAGAAATCATATTATCCAAGACATGAAAAGATCACCAGAGGTAGTGAGATGAGGCTAGAGTCAGACCAAATGAATAGCAATCTCACAACTAGATGGGTCACAATTCCCTCATATGCCAAACTCAAACTAAGATGATAATTTTAAAATATACCTATTTAGGAAATAACATAAATTATATGAATGGATATATCATTCTTTCATCCTTAGAATGTGACACAATTCTTACAGACCTGGATTTGTGACAGTAAAAAAGAGACAAGACTGGACAACAAAACTAAACTTGGAGATTAAAATTACCCTTGTTAAACAACCTCTATCAATGTTATCAGCTGAGCAGACTTCATAATCCTTTTCAAAATCCCAAAAGACCACTTGATTGAATACATTTACTACTTCTCTTTAACCATGAATATTTGATGAAGTCTTACAATAAAGTATTGCTGCTTCTCACCAGGCAATAAAACTTAATGAATTGGTCTCAACTTAACAAAACCTTATCCCTCAATACAGTCCCTAAAAGCCTGACATTACATTCAACAAAATGAGCTTGTATTCTATTCAAACTTTTTCCTGAACAATGAGGCCAGGTTTTTACTTAATGGAGTTTGCCGTGAGTTCAGCTGTAATGTTTGTATTGTATCTATTTCCACAAGGACTGACACAAGAACACTTTGTGTTAACTTACTAAGCAGCTCTTTCATACCGTTTACATGCATGATGGGTATTAGTTCTAAACCAAGACCCTTGCTACTTAGCATTCAAAACAGGGAAATTAAGATGCTTAGGACAAAATACACTACAAAAGGCTAATACAACATGCTACTAATTCCTGTCCTTTCAACCATCTTTTAACTAAGTAGAGGCAATGCACCTGCAGATGAATAGCACTTTATTATGTTTCAGTTACATTTTAGGATAGAGAACCAGGGATGACGTTTATCACAAACAAGTTTTATTTTCAATGCTGTGGTACCACCAACATTTATATATAATTTGTTTATAGCTATAAAAAAAGACCTATTATTGAAAATATAGCGCTCTTCAGCATTTTGCCCAACAGTTTATTTCTAATATGTACATCAGTCCTTGCAACTCATTCACACTCAAGATCAAATAAACTGCATTTCATAGGACCATTTTTGTTGATTTTTAAAGTACTATTTGATAAATATTTTTCCTTGCAATTGCTAACGTGAAGAGGCCATCTTAAGCATATTTTATAGAATCAGTACAATTTCAACCACTATCAAGGAAACTGTCATAATGAGGGATAGCTGTAATAGGTATGCTGTGTAGCAATTAAAATCCAAAGTAGTGATGAGTAAAACAGTATAGCATAATGTTAGTTAAGGTTTTTAAAAAGTCAAGGAAAACTACTTTTAAAAAGAGATTTATAATCTATCAGTTTAAAACTCACTTTAAGACTTTCATAGCATGTATAATTTTAACTTTTAAAAACTTTCCTTATGTCCTGTCTTCTCAAGAAGGCATTACAAATCATTTTACATACCTTGCATCAAATCTACTTCAAAGATTTCTCAGAAACTCTAAGTTTCAAGTAGCACTTTTGGTGGCGGGCAGAGCAACCCGAAGGTTTGAGCCCAACAAAGACTTCAAAGGATGCTTATTTACTGTAATAAATATCTTCAAATAAAATATTTTGCTTTGCATAAGTTTACACATTAAGAATTTTTACAGGGGAAAAGGGCAATTTTAAAGCAAGGAATCTTTATATATTTATATAAATATATATTTATAAATAGTTATGTATATAAACATGCATCTGATATACTTACATAAAATATACAACTGAAAACCAAACAGTTCTTCAATCTAGAATTTAGAACTTTGCTTCACTAAAGGGAAAATGTCTGCATTTCTCTATTAAATGGATTCTGTTTTAAGAAAAAAAATCCTGACTACCGTCTTAGAGATCTGTACTCTTTTCTCAAATACATAATTTAGTTCAATTTAAAATATTTGTTTTTCAGATTGGATTACTGATCAGATAATAAAATCAGCACAAGAGCAAAACCTCATGTAATCATTGTTAATTGAATAGAGTTAAAAATCAACAGAAACTTTTTAATTATAGTGTTTGTGGCTAAAAGTTTAGAATCTATTTCTGAAGATCACTGAAAAATTCCCTGTCTTCCAGAACATTATTCTAAACTTCAACTAAAATTACATAGAAATATAGAAAGGGTAAGAAATTCAGCTGACTAGACAGACCAGGGAACTAGAATTTCAAAAAAATTTTTAAAAAGAAACCAGGCTGGGCATGGTGGCTCACACCTATAATCCCAGCACTTTGGGAGGCCAAAACAGGTGCATCACCTGAAGTCAGGAGTTTGAGACCAGCCTGGCCAACATGGTGAAACCCTGTCTCTAATAAAAATACAAAAGTAGCTGGGCGTGGTAGCGCGCGCCTGTAATCCCAGCTACTCCGGAGGCTGAGGCAGGATAATCGCTTGAACCTGGGAGGCGGAGGTTGCAGAGAGCCAAGATTGCGCCACTGCACTCTAGCCTGGGTGACAGGATGAGACTCCATCTCGAAAAAAGAAACCAGAACACAACCAGATATGTTTAATTAACAAAGATATCTCTTACAAATGGTTTCCTAACACTTGGCAATTTCTTTTTAAAAAGGAAAGTGCAAAAGTATTCTAGTTAGATATTCTGGTAGGTGGGTCATGATGAAATATTTTTAGATCGTATACTTTTTAACTACGGTCATTTCAAGTTCCAACGTTCTGTACTTTGTTACACATGAACATGTTCATATGGAGCAATTGTTGCATTTCCTCATTATTGAATAAAGCGATATGCCTGGTAATTAGTAATCTATTTTTTAAAATAAATGTTTATATTTGTATTTATACACATTTGAAAACCCAATAACCTTTCTAATGTCTTATCTTAAGCAACACCATTTGTCTAAATTTGTCTAGTTATTTTTGAGATTGAAATTAAAGACACGTTAAGTAGGTGGTAACATGCTGTTCTTTACTTGGCTAAAGTGGTACATAGACTTAACTATATTCTAAGACTACCTAAAATATGCTATAAAAACAAGCAAAAGAGATTCTATATCTACTTAATTTTCTCAATCTCACATTCTCTGATAATATTTAAGCTTTAACTACAGAATGTATTGTTGAGAAATTAAAAGTGTGAACTTTTTCACTAATGGAAAAACAAAGGTCATATTATGTTTATTTACACTGCATTAGTATTTTGCTACTTGAACTAAACAAGATAAACTTGTCAATATATACTTTTAAAGCTCTTTATAATATTTCATAAAAAGTATTACTTATCAAGAACACTGTCACAATTTGAAATTTTACTAGTCTACCAAAGATATTTTCATTTCCTCAAGATGAAATTTCTGGAAGTATGTAGGATTTTCCTAGAAAGAGGTTAAACACTCCATAAAATTTTTTAAATCTGCTCTTATCTACTCTCAAATTCAATCCAATTAGTGGGACACCAGGATAAAATAACTGAAATTCACAGTTAATACAAACTTTATCCACCTATTTCAACTTCCTGTATCAAACCGTTCCCAGAAATGCTAGCAATTAGGAAGACAACAATCTTAGTTACGTACCACTTCACTAAAAGGCAGTGAAATTACACCCAAGAGAAGGCAGGAGGTTTTTGTTTTTAAGACAAGAGTCTTGCTCTGTCACCTCGGCTGGAATGCAGTAGTGTAACCATAGCTTACCGCAGCCTTGACCTCCTGGGCTCAAGAGATCCTTCTGCCTCAGCCTTCCAAGTAGCTAGCACTACAGAAGCATGCCCAGCTTTTTTTTTTTTGAGACGGAGTGTTGCTCTGTTGCCCAAGCTGGAGTACAGTGGCATGATCTCGGCTCACTGCAACCTCCACCTCCCGAGTTCAAGTGATTCTCCTGCCTCAGCCTCCCGAGTAGCTAGGATCACAAGCATGTACCACAACACCTGGCTAATTTTTGCATTTTTAGTAGAGACAGGGTTTCACCATGTTGTCAAACTCCTGACCTCAAGTGATCCGCCAACCTTGGCCTCCCAAAGCGCTGGGATTACAAGCTTGAGCCACCATGCTCAGCACCCCCCCTTTTTTTTTTTTTTTAAGAGGCAGGTCTTATTATGTTACCAAGGCTGGTCTCAAATTCCTGGCCTCAAATGATCCTCCTGAGTAAGCCTACAGAGTAGCTGGCATTACAAGCACAGAACAGGAGGTGTTAATAAAAGCAAAGGTCAAGGACAACCAGACGAAAAAATCATCAGTGTCTGAATAATCAAGTTTATTGTATTGTAAAATTCAGAACTGTTTCCTTTAAAGATGATGGCTAGTAGAGATTTTATAGGCATCTTAATTGTGACTAAAGAATTTTAGGTGCAACTAGAGCATTCAGCTTGGAAAAGAAAAAGAATGGATGATTAAAAATTAATGTAATGACATAATCCTAATACATAACTTCTAAGCAGATGTTATGGCTGCTGACCACCTATGTAGTATGATCTGCAAAGCCCTAATATATAGTCTCAAACCTAACATCCAAAATAAAATTTTTGATATTTTCCACTTAAACCTATTTCTTCTATCGTCTTCTCAGTTAACAGTACCATAATTGAACCCCCGTTGCTTGGGCAATGGGGTTCTCTTTGTTTCTTTTCCTCATCTGTCACATCTAATTCAATAGCAAACCTCCAAAATGTTCCTTACTCTGACAACTAAGTCCAGTGTCACCTCTAACACTGCAATATTCCAGTCTCTCTTCTTTCACTTTTGCCCCATACAGTGTGTTCTCTGCACGGCAGCTAGAATCATATTTTAAAAATATAAATCACATCGTTTATGACCTCCACCTACTTAAGAATGCCTCTGAAGAACACCAACTACTCTTATTTCTTGCAAACACCTATCACAGAACAGAAGATCCTACAGATCTAGCTTTGCATCCCCTTCAACCATCTCCTACCCCTCTCTCCATCACCATGATTTAACCCTGTTAATCTTTCTGCACTACAAAAATGCTATATTTTTTAGAGCCTTTGTACCTGCTAGTCCCTTTGCTTAGTAAGTTTTACTCTCAACTTATAACATGGCTGGTTCCTCCTTCATTATTCAGAAATGAGCAAAATGTATCTTCATAATACTACCTGAATTTGTATATTTACTATTTTGTTTACTGACTGTTCCTCTTGGCTAGAACGTAAGCTCCATGACTTTGTCTGCCACTGTATCGCTGGCATCAAGAACAGAAGGCACTATGGAATGAACACTCACTGCAAACTGAGATAGAAGACGCAAGCCCATGACCCATGTATCCCCTACCCAATCGTTTTTAATAAGGGGAAAAAAGTCTTTGTTTGAATACTCAATATAAGTGATCTTTGACCACAAAGCAAATAAGTAACTCTACAAAAAGACATTATAAAATATTGATTCCTTACTCCTAACACAGTATTTCTAAATGGAAAAACCTAATTTTCAAGAATGGAACAATTAGATGTCAATGCAAATACACAGCTATTTTCACTGCATGAAGTATTTAAAAGATTTATCTATAACTAAGTCAATAGTTCCTTTGGAAGAAATCAATTCAGTGCTATCAGCTGCAACTGTAAAAAACAAAAACCCTCCAACAGTGGATTTACACACAAGGAAAAATATCACCTGTATTTTTAATAAGAATATCTAGCTGGGCTTGGGTCTGGAGAATTTAGCAATCTATATATTTGATTATGAAAAAACTCTATTTTAATAAATGTGTTAAATGCTAGTTCATCTAAGATTAAATCTTTTCAAACATCAAACCACTACAGTATTACTCAGAATCACTTCTGTATCTGCACAATTTCAAAAGTTGTCCTGGGACACAAACTATATTAAAACAAATATTAAATGTAGTGACATACTATTTATCTGGCAAGCTCAGTCATCTCAAACATGGCTGGGAAGTGGGGAAAAACACACACACAAAAAACAAGTAGTACTCAAAATATTTCTAGTACTAAAGTTGAATGAATATGAAACTACTTCAGATCTTTTTCATGCTATGCACAATTTGTATTACATGAAACTTATTTCAGATCTTTTTCATGCTATGCATAATTTGTGTTATAGATGGGGCATAGGGTTGGCAAAAGAGGTAAAGTCAGAAGTTCAAGTCCTGAAAAAGTTGGTTGCATTGTTAATATTTTAGGAACTGCTACTTCTGCAGAAGAAAGTTATGACATATAGTATGAAGTAATCAGATTCCATCAAGCTCACCAACATGGTACTTTTA
Source organism: Mandrillus leucophaeus (assembly GCF_000951045.1). Lineage (NCBI taxonomy): Eukaryota > Metazoa > Chordata > Mammalia > Primates > Cercopithecidae > Mandrillus > Mandrillus leucophaeus. The sequence continues at coordinate 7,209,624 of NW_012104254.1, forward strand.
ACCATAAGGGGTCTGCTAGTGTGAAGCCCCTTACAATGATAGCAGTAAACTGGCAGTGCACGGCATAAAACACAGGAGAAGGCTGGGTACGGCGGCTTAAGCCTGTAATCCCAAGCATTTTGTAAGGCCAAGGTGGGAAGATTGCTTGAGGCCGGGAGTTTGAGGCCAGTCTGGGCAGTATGGCAAGACCCCACCTCTACAAAAAATTAAAAATTAAAACAAAAAATTTTTTTAATGAGGGGAAAAAACACA
>NW_012104254.1:7211275-7212310 GCF_000951045.1 Mandrillus leucophaeus
AGAGTCATTCTTCCGTTTTCTTTAAAGGTAGCACATGCTTGCAACTGAGCAGTTTTATCAGCCTGTTTCCTATCTGTGGAATTTGGAGAGTTCATACAGCCTTCCTTCATTTTTGTCCTGTCAGTCCAAGCTGCACTATAAAGTTTTAATTCTCAAAACCCTTGAGTCACCTGTGTACATCATGAGGGTTCATACCATTAGACAAGAGGGTCCTCCACAGATGTTCCCCAGATCTATATTCCCAGCTTTTTGCTGAGACAACTGAGGAGACCCATGAGTCACATGTCTAATCCCTTCAGCACTAGCAAAAGGTTATCCTGTCACACTCACGGCTTTCTCTCCAGAACACACTTCCCACTTTCCTGACAATGAATATGCTAACTAGTGTCTTCTGAAATCTGGATAGGCTAAGAATTTCCCAAATCATCAACTCCTGTATCCTTTTTGTTTAATAGTTCTTCCCTCAATTTATCTCTTTCCTCACTTTACTTTAAGCAGCCAGAAATCAGGCCACACCTCCAATACTGTGCATAAAAACCTCCTCAGCTAAACATCCAAGTTCACTGCTTACAGTAAGTCCTCCTTTCCATATAATTGCAGGACATAACTCAGCTAGGCTTTCTGCCACTATAGAACAAGGATATCCTTTTCTCCAGTTGCCAAACACGTTCCTTATTTTGTTCTAAGCCCTCACCAACCAGACGCACTTCTTTTTTTGTTTGTTTTTTTTTTTTTTTGGAGACAGGGTCTGCATCTGTCACTCAGGCTGGAGTGCAGTGGTACAATCTTAGCTCCCTGCAAACTTCACCTCCTGTGCTTAAGCCAACTTCCCAGCTCAGGCTCCAGAGTAGCCAGAACTACAGGCACATACCACCACACCCAGCAAATCTGTGTGTGTATGTGTTTTGGTAGAGATGGAGTTTCACCATATTGCCCAGGCTGGCTTGAACTCCTGAGCTCAGGTGATCTACCTGCCTTGGCCTCCCAAAGTGCTGGGATTACAGATGTGCCACCAGGCTTGGCCATTTTTTTTTT
>NW_012104254.1:7218110-7219206 GCF_000951045.1 Mandrillus leucophaeus
AAAAAAAAAAAAAAAAAAGAGAGAGAGAGAAAGAAAAAGCAGTAAGCACAAGAGCCTGGATCCTCTTAGAACAGGTCAAAAATATTCCTAACATCTTTTAATCAAGGTATTATTATATATTATGCATACTAACACTGAATAATCATCTCCTAGTCCAATACTGATTATTTACTAGTTGTATGACTTTGGGCAAAACCTTTACAATATAACAAATCCCTCAAAATGTAAATAATAAAAAAGGGCCAAGTCAGTCAGTTCCAGTAATGAGAGGAGGTTTTAACCAAAAATATAGATGGGGTATGGGGTGGCAAAAGAGGTAAAGTCAGCAGTTAAAGTCAGTTTAAAGCCCTGAAAAAGTTGGTTTCATTGTTAATTCATTAGGAACTGCTACTTCTGCAGAAGAAAGTTATGACATACAGTATGAAGTAATATATTTCGTTTTCCATACTTGTGTCTAACACAGTATTACCAACAGTATATCAGATATAATTTACTAAAACTTGCTGGATTTATAAGTGCAAAGGAAAGAGATTTTGCTATAAGAATTAACTTTCAATTTTATACATATGATTTAGTGACAAAATGGGATTTAATCTTTAAAAAAATCACCTCTGTGAAGTAACGCTTGATGAAGTTTCAATGCCCTTAAGGAATGCTCTGAAACAGAACAAGTCTAAAATAAAATTTTCTTAAGGCCCTCAAAGATTCATGTCCATCCCAGATGCAAAATACATTCATTCTATCCAGACATTCCTAAAAGTCTCAACCATTATAATATCAACTCAAGTCCAAAATCTCATCTAGATATAATCAGTTCAAAAGTCACACATCTCATCATCTAAATCAGCTATAGGTAAGACTCTGGCTATGATACATCGTAGGGCAAAATTCCTCTCCACCTATGAACCTGTGAAATTAGAAAACAGTATCACTTCCAAAAGACAATAGGAGGATAGGCATAGGACAACAGTTATAGAATCTCTCATTCCAGAAGAGAAAATGGAAGGAAAAAAGGAGCCACTGCTACCAAGCAATTTCAAAATTCAGCATGTCAAATTCCATTAGGTTTCAAGGCCTAAGAATAACTGTGCTGGCC
>NW_012104254.1:7221236-7223928 GCF_000951045.1 Mandrillus leucophaeus
TAAATAGTTTTATAATGTGATCAGCTTGAGCATCTATGTATTCCATTCATAAAGGAATATATTAGCAAAATGTGTGGGATTAGAAATGCAAGAGAAACTTCAATAGATTCTACACTAAGTAAAAGTGGAAAATTTAGCTATTTCCCTCCATCTTCTTTGACTTATAGGAAATAAACACAATAAAAAACAAAAGTTGGCAAAAAAAATAAAACTCTGATCACAAAGGCAAAAATTTTTATGGGGAAGGTCCATGCAGGAAACAGAACACGATCATGATCACAGGGTTAACTATAATGACAGGGCGGCAAATGCCTCCATAACTATAGACTGAGTATATTATTTTATTTAATTAATTTTTTTTTGAGGCACAGTTTCACTCTGTCACCCAGGCTGCAGTGCAGTGGTGTATTCTCAACTCACTGCAACCTCTGCCTCCTGGATTCAAGCAATTGTCGTGCCTTAGCCTCCCAAGTAGCTGGGATTACAAGTGCGTACCACCAAGCCCAACTAACTTTTGTATTTTTAGTAGAGACGGGGTTTCACCATGTTGGCCAGACTGGTCTCGAACTCCTCACCTCAGGTGATCCGCCCACCTTGGCCTCCCAAAGTGCTGGGATTATAGGTGTAAGCCACCGCACCCAGCCTGAGAATGTCATTTTAAAACTACCATGTAACAGATTCTCTCCTCCCTCAAACTTTAATTTTTTTTTTTTTAGAGATGGGGTATTGTTCTGTTGCCCAAGCTGGAGTGCAGTGGTGTCATCATGGCTCACTGGCAGCCTCAAGCTCCTGGGCCCAAGTAATCCTCCCACCTTAGCCTCCCAAGTAGCTGAGGGTCTCACTGGGTTGTCCAGGCTGGTTTCCAACTCCTGGGCTGGAGATCCTCCCACTTCAGCCTCCAAAAGCATTGGGATTACAGGAACAAGCCACTGCGCCCAGCCCAAACCTTTAATTTTTAGAACCTATTTGTTTGTTTGTTTGTTTTGTTTTTGAGACAGGGTCTAGCTCTGTCATCCAGGCGGTAGTGCAGTGGCATGATCTCAGCCGACTGTAGCCTCTGCCTCCTGGGCTCAAGCCATCCTCCAACCTCAGCCTCCTGAGTAGCTGGGATTATAGATACATGCCACCACGCCCCACTAATGTTTGTGGTTTTTTTGAGAAATGGGGTCTCATTATGTTGGCCAGGCTGGTCCTGAACTCCTGAGATCAAAAGATCTGCCCCCCTCAGTCCCCAAAAGTGCTAGGGTTACAGGTGTGAGCCACCGCACCTGGCCTAAAACCTATTTTAAAATAAATTCAATTGGAAAACAGTTAAAAAAGCATTTCTGTTCTTACCTCTACACAGTCAAAGTTCTCATCAACTTTAGATGCATATTCAACACGGAACATTGTTGACAGGCTACCAGCAATATAGTATAACAGGATCTTCAGACCCTTGTAACCAAAAGCAGTTTCACTGAAATGGAAAAAATAGCAATAATGAGAATGAATTTCTGCAGTCATTAAAAAGTATTAACCCTACATATAAACAAGTTTAACTTCATGGGCAGTTTCAAGATTTTAAACTATATTTTTTTTAAAAAAATCATCTACAATAAAATGTGCTTCAGTTTTCATCTAAAATAGAATAACTCAGGAATGTTGCCTAAGTCAGGAATGTTGTTTGAGTTAAATGAGTAAGTTAATACATGTAAACTACTTATAAAACTGGCACATTGTATAAGTACTCAATAAATGTCAGACATTTAATACTGTTGCTACTGTTGCTGCTGCTGCTACTATTACCAGTATTAGAAGGCATTTCAAATGAGAGAAGTAGTGTTAAACTAGGAGCTGGCTAGGCAAGCAGCTACCAAGCCTTGGACCAGTCCCTCCAACTTACTGCTTACTGAATCACCAAAATCCAGAGCTGCAGCGATAGCACCTACCTGACCACAAGTAAACTGCTCTATGAACTCAACAGGCAGATATGGAACTGCTGCTAATTTTTCCACCCCTGCTCCCTGCCATCACATTTATGCTTAATATTCCTTTTTCCAGCTTAAAAGTCTTCTAAAAAGTGAACTCTAAATTATCCAGAATAGGTAAATCTATAGAGACAGAAAGTAGATTAGTGACTGCCTAAGACTAGGGGTCAGGGTAAAGGAAAATGATTATTAATGAATTCTAGGGTTTCTGATGGAAGTAATGACAATGTTCCAAAATTGACTGTGTTTGCACAACTCTGAATACATTAAAAACCACTGATTTGTACACTTTAAATAAATGAATTGCACAGTATATATCGCAATAAAGCTGTATTCTGATTTTTTAAGAAAGTGAATTGTGAAAGAAAAGTGTTTGAAAGGAGCAGTGTCATGCACTTTGGGAGGCTGAGGCGGGGGGGTATCACTTGAGGTCAGGAGTTCAAGACCTGCCTGCCAACACGGTGAAACCCCATCTCTACTAAAAACACACACACATGCACACACACCAAAAAAACGCCGGTGTGGTGGTGGTTGCCTGTAATCCCAGCTAGCTACTCAAGAGGCTGAGGCAGGAGAATAGATTGAACCCAGGAGGTGGAGATTGCAGTGAGCTGAGATTGCACCACTGCACTCCAGCCTGGGCAACAGAGCAAGACTGTGTCTCAAAAAATTAAAAAGAAGCACTATCTGTAAAACTAGATCTTATCCACTAAGATATTACTATA
>NW_012104254.1:7226458-7229659 GCF_000951045.1 Mandrillus leucophaeus
AAAATCACCATTTTACAATCATCATAGTAAATGATTCAAGCAAGAATCATTAATGGATGCTAAAACTTCTGGGTGAAAGCTTGATGGAAAACAGGATATTTTCAGTCTCACAGTATCTCCCTACAAACTACTTATAAATTACAAAGGAAAAAAACATTAACTTTATAGTGGAAAAACCTGGCAGCCACCTCTAAACTAGGTGACCCAAGTTAAGTTAACCAACAAGCGACAAAGTGATATCACGGACTTCCTGATCTGATACACTGAGGACACAATACCATTTCTGTAATGGCACAGCAAAAATATGCATTATCTGAGTTTAATCACAAATAAACCAATCAAATTAATCCAATATAACAGTTCTACAAAATTAGCCTATACCCTACAAAAATGTCTGTTAGGAAAAAACAAATGCTGAGGATCTGTTTCAGATTAAAGAAGAATGAAGAAATATGACAACGAAATACAGTATGATTCTGTATTGGATCCAGGATTGGAGAAAATTGCTATAAAAGAATTACCAGAAATCAACTGACAAAATCTGAAACATGGACTGTATATTAGAAGATAGTACTGTATCAGGCCAGGCATGGTAGGTAGCTCATGCCTGTAATCCCAGCACTTTGAGAGGCCAAGGTGGGTGATCACTTGAGGTCAGGAGATTGAGACCAACCTGACCAAGATGGTGAAACCTTGTCTCTACTAAAAATACAAAAGTTAGCTGGATGTGGTGGCGGGCGTCTGTAAGCTCAGCTACTTGGGAGGCTGAGGCAGGAGAATCATCTGAACCCAGGAAGCGGAGGTTGCAGTGAGTTGAGATAGCACCACTGCACTCCAGCCTGGGCAACAATGCGAGACTCTATATCAACGTTAAATTTCCTGAACTTTTACAACTCTTCCATGATTATTAACTTTACTTTTAGGAAATACATACTGAAGAGAAATGAGGGGTAAAGGATCAGGACATATCTGCAACCTACTCTCAAATGGTTCAACAAGAAGAAGAAGAGACAATGATTAAAGCAAATGTAGCTAAATGGCAACTGGTGAATCCAGGTAAAAAAAATATACAGAGATCACTGTACTATTCTTGCAACTTTCTGCAAATGTGAAATGTTTTCAAAATTTTTTAAAAAGTAACTATTTCAATGATGTAATCAAAGTATAGGAAATTAAAGAGCAGTGTTAAATATACTGGGACATATCTTTATTTTGTTTTTGTTTTTTTGATACAGTCTCGCTCTGTCGCACAGGCTGGAGTGCAGTGGCGCGATCTCGGCTCACTGCAATCTCTGCCTCCCGGGTTGAAGTGTTTCTCTTGCCTCAGCCTCCCGAGTAGCCGGGACTACAGGCGTGTGCCACCACGCCTGGCTAATTTTAGTATTTTTAATAGAGACGGGGTTTCACCATGTTAGCCAGGCTGGTCTGGAACTCCTGACCTCAGGCAATCTGCCCACCTTGGCCTCCCACAGTGTTGGGATTACAGGCATGAGCCACTGCACCCGGCCTGGGACATATCTTTAAAGTTCCTTCTAAAAAATAAACTTCAGGGCAGGTACAGTGGTTCATGCCTGTAGTCTCAGCTCTTTGGGAGGTGCAAGTGGGAGGATCACTTGAGTCCAGGAGTTCAAGACCAGCCTGGGCAATACAGGAAGACCCAATCTCTACAAAAAAAAAAAAAAAGAAAAAACCAGGCATGGTGGTGTGTGCCTGTAGTCCCAGCTACTCAGAGGCTCAGGTGGGAGGACTGCTTATGCCCAGGAGGTTCAGGCTCAGTGAGCTTTGATCACACTACTGTACTCCAGCCTGCATGACAGAGTGAGACCCTATCTCAAAAATAAATAAATAAATAAATAATAAATAAACAAACTTCTCTCAACTGCTTATTTAATCACAGAACAACAACTTAAGCTTTCTATTACAGCTTTAGGGGAATACATGCTACTAGAAGTAATTTAGCAAAATGGTAGGCAGAAAAAAGTAGTAGTTATGATTATGGGCTCTGGAGTCAGATTGCCTAAAGTCTACACTCCAGCCATTTGTATGTTCATAAACAATTATCCAATTCCATCAATATACAAAGTAGCAAATAATAATACCATTATTAATACTGTTGTGAGAATTAAATAATGCATTTATAGCACTAAATGGTAGGTATTAAAATGACCGGTGTCTCAATGTAAAAAAAACACCGTTATAACATATATTTTAAGATAAACCACATAAAAAATAAGAGCAAAGAAAATAAAACTTGATTTCCTCAAAGAAAAAGAATGAAATTTTTTTTCCATACTAATTTGGCAAACATTTTACTAAGTTACTTACTCATCCCCAAAGAGTTGATGGGTATACTCAGGAAAGAAAGTTCTAATGTCATTTTCAAGATCTTCAGGAAAACGAACTGTTTAAAGGGACAAAAAATAGAGATATTAAAGATATTAAAGATATTGAAGGTGACAGGTATTTCTATTTCATGAATTTCAGTATAACTAGGATACAGCCAACATTTTTCTTACTCAAAGTGTCACTTCTCCATTATGTGATTTATTTACACTGTATTCTCAAGAGACTAATGAACAATGAAAATTAAAATATTACTTTGAGTGCTTACTTATTCTAAGAATTAGAAGGCGACGTATGACAGAGGCACGTGATTTATTTTTATTTTTCCATATGTTTATGCACAATGCAAAGAGTAAAGGAAAAACAAAAAGACACTTTGAGATAAGAAAAGTTACAGCAAATGAAAACAGGATGCTGTAAGAAACATTCTGATAATAACAATAACCTGAGTTTGATGAAGTCATTCTTTTTGACTACTAGATGACATTTATGTTGTTCTCATGTTTGTTTTTTGCTATTAAAAAGTAATACTGCAATGACATCTTTATATACATCCTGCTGTACTTTTATAAGTATACACAGGGGAAATTCCTGGCAGTAAAAAACTAGGGGGAGAGTACCAAAATATTTGTATAAATATTGCTATATAAATATTGCTAAAGTGGCCAGGTGCAGTGGCTCATGCCTGTAATTCCAGCACTTTGGGAGGCCAAGGCAGGCGGATCACCTGAGGTCAGGAGTTCGCACCCAGCCTGGCTGACATGGTGAAACCGTCTCTACTAAAAATACAAAAATTAGGCCAGGCACAATGGCTCATGCCTGTAATCCCAACACATTGGGAGGCCGAGGTGGGCAGAT
>NW_012104254.1:7231794-7233231 GCF_000951045.1 Mandrillus leucophaeus
CTTTCACATAGCTGAGACTACAAGCGCAAACCACCATGAACAACTAATTTTTTAAAGTTTTTATAGAGATGGGGGTCTTACTTTGTTGCCCAGGCTCGTATCCAATTTCTGGGCTCAAGCCATCCTCCCACTTCAGCCTCCCAAAGTGCTGGAATTATAGGTGTGAGCCACTATGCCTGGCCTAATTTTTTTAAAACCTATTAAAGTGTTTTGATGGCAACCAGGGAAACCAGAAATTACACAGTATTGAAAAAAATTACCATTAATTTTCTTAAGTGTGATAACAGTATTACGGGTATATACATATGAATGTCCATATATTAGGAGATACACTATAGGAAAGTGTTGTGATATTTAGATACCTCCTGTCAAATAATTCAGCAAAAATACACACATACTAAAGCAAATATGGCAAAATGTTAACTGTTGAATCTAGGTGTTAAATATACATGAGTATTGTTTTATTCTCTCAATTGTTCTGTGTTTAAAATTTTTCATAACAAAATTTAAAGAAAAAAAAGAGGTCTAGGCAAATGCAGCCAAATGTTAAGATTTGAAAAAGCAGAGTGATGGGATCACAGACATTGCTTAGTTTCCTTTTTTTTTTTTGAGACAGATTCTCTGTCGCCCAAGCGGGGGAGTGCAATGGCATGATCTTGGCTTACTGCAACCTCCTCCACCTCCCCGGTTCAAGCGATTTTCTTGCCTCAGCCTCCTGAGTAGCTGGGATTACAGGCACCCACCACCCAAAAATTAGTGCCCAGCTAATTTTTGCATTTTTAGTAGAGATGGGGTTTCGCCATGTTGGCCAGGCTGGTTTCAAACTCCTGACCTCAGGTGATCCGCCCGCCTCAGCCTCCCAAAGTGCTGCGATTACAGGCAAAGTCACCATGCCCAGCCAGCACTGTATTTTTTTTATGCCTGTAATCGTTAAAAAAAATAGTCAAATATGTCCAGACTCATTAACCTAAAAATTCACAACTACTACATCTCTAGTGTTTGAAAATGTTTGGAAATATCTAGAAATTCTGAAAAATTAATTTTCAAACATAATATGTATATTATATGACATTTTGGTAGTGATGGGTAAAAAGACATAAAGAAAAGAACAAGTAATGAGTAAGAAAAGTTATCTTAAGCCTACTTATGATAATTATTTCTAAAATTCAGATTGGCCTTCTTCTGATGCCTATCATCCAAATTAGTGAGTTTTAATATTTTAATATTTAATAATAATAAATTTGGTCCACAGAAGACAGGAACTAAAAGTTGGTATTTAGCGGATTTAAGGTTCAATCAGTGTGACATATATATATGTTACTTGAGAACATGTATAAAATGTGAACTTTCTCTAGGATATCAGAAACATTAAATATTTTCAAGTCTTTATAAGGCAGTTATGGCAGCACAGCAAAGAAGCAACCCAAATGTCACAGG
>NW_012104254.1:7233281-7234504 GCF_000951045.1 Mandrillus leucophaeus
AAGAAAAGGTATATTTTCACTGTAGAGATCTGGTAGTCACCTGCTTTCCAAATGATCTAACTTAGCATCATTCATTGTGGGACAGAACATTATGTGCCTCCTGATTCAATGCAATATGAAGTACAGTCATCCCTCGGTATACTCAAGAGACTGGCTCCAGGACCCCTGACTGTACCAAAATCCACGATACTCAAGTCCTGTAGTTCTGTCTGGTGTCCCAAACACTGTATTTTCTATCTGCATTTGATAGAAAAAAAATCTGTGTGTAAGTGGACCCACACAATTCAAAGCAGTGTTGTTCAAGGACCAACTGTATGCTGCATCACCCACGAAGTTTTCTCACCAAAATTTTTTATTTTAAATCTTTTTACCTTCCAATTTGCCGGAAATACAGAGGATAGAGGAGGAAGTTAAACTAACATCAAAAGGAAATATACAAATCCAGAATGTAGATTTATCTAATAGTTCTGTGCAATGACTTTACTCTCCCAAATAAATTAATGTCATGTAGGGGAAAAGTTGCATGTGGACGGAAAGGGACTGCTCTGCATTAAAAGAGATTATTTAAGAAACATTATGACCAAATGCAGTACATAATCCCTTACTGGATCCTTGTTTAAGTAATTATTTTTATTTTTTTTTTTTTTGAGACAGGGTCTCCTTGTCACCCAGGCTGGAGTGCAGTGGCACAATCACAGCTCCCTGCAACCCTGAACTCCTGGGCTCAAAAGATCTTCCAGCCTCAGTCTTTCACATAGCTGAGACTACAAGCGCAAACCACCATGAACAACTAATTTTTTAAAGTTTTTATAGAGATGGGGGTCTTACTTTGTTGCCCAGGCTCGTATCCAATTTCTGGGCTCAAGCCATCCTCCCACTTCAGCCTCCCAAAGTGCTGGAATTATAGGTGTGAGCCACTATGCCTGGCCTAATTTTTTTTAAAAGCTATTAAAGTGTTTTGATGGCAACCAGGGAAACCAGAAATTACACAGTATTGAAAAAAATTACCATTAATTTTCTTAAGTGTGATAACAGTATTATGAGTATATACATATGAATGTCCATATATTAGGAGATACACTATAGGAAAGTGTCGTGATATTTAGATACCTCCTGTCAAATAATTCAGCAAAAATACACACATACTAAAGCAAATATGGCAAAATGTTAACTGTTGAATCTAGGTGTTAAATATACATGAGTATTGTTTTATTCTCTCAATT
>NW_012104254.1:7236039-7239521 GCF_000951045.1 Mandrillus leucophaeus
GGAGGCTGAACTAGGAGAATCGCTTGAACCCAGGAGGCAGAGGTTGTAGTGAGCCAAGATCAGGCCACTGCACTCCAGCCTGGGCGACAGAGCAAGACTCCATCTCAAAAAACAAAAACAAAAACAAAATCTATGTCACTCACGCTTTTGTAGAAAAATGGAAGCTTGGTCTGGAATACTAAATGGCACCTTATTGCTCTATAGGAGGGGTCCCCAAACCCCATATATCGGTTTGTGGCCTGTTAAGAACCAGGCTGAACAGCAGGAAATGAGTAGTGGGTAACCTAGAAAAGCTTCATCTGTACTTAGTTGTTCCCCACTGCTTGCACTACTGCCTGAGTGCCACCTCCTATCAGATCAGCGGTGGCATTAGATTCTCATAGGAGCAAAAACCCTATTGAGAACTGTACATACAAGGGATCTAGGTTGAATGCTCCTTATGAGAATCTAATGCCCGATGATCTGAGGTGGAGCTGAGGCAGTGATACCAGCACTAGGGAGGGGATGCAAATACAGATTAATGTTAGCAGAGAGGTTTGACTGCATAGAGACCATAATAAATCAATTGCTTGCAGACTCATATGAAAACCCTATCAGCCCAGCCTGGCCAACAAGCAGAAACCCCGTCACTACTAAAAATACAAAACTTAGCCGGCCGTGGTGGCGCACACCTGTCATCACAGCTACTCCGGAGGCTGAGGCAGAAGAATCACTTGAATCCAGGAGGTGGAGGTTGGAGTGAGCCAAGATCGCGCCACTGCACTCCAGCCGGGGCAACACAGTGAGACTCCGTCTCAAAACAAAAACAAAAACAAAAACAAAAACAACAAAAAAACCCACCAACCATATCAGTGAGTAGTGAGTGGCTAGTGACAATTAAACTGCATCTGATGGCAGGCTTTATAGTGGCAAGTGAATTCATGTAGTTCTATTGTACAGCTGCATCTAGTGGCAGGCTTTAAGTCAGAATCCAACATTTATTTTAGTCCCCATGTTGCCAACCCATTATTTTATTTGCCACTTCCATCTGTGACTCTTTCTCACACTGTACACTTGTCTCAGTCACAGTTTTGGTTAAGTCTTTTTGCTAACCCTAGCCAAAATGAGTAAAAAACAAATGTCACTGGAGAGCTTCTCTGAAAAAGGGGAAAGACCCAATGATGAGACAGTAGAAGACTCTAAGACTGCCAACAAAAATAAAGCTGCATGTAAAATACCAAGAGTCCTACTTAAATTATGGGTTCACTGTGACAGGTGATTCACATTCTCCAAGCTCTCTTTGTATAGTACATGGTGACCAGCTATCCAACAAAGCCACGAAACCTTCAAAACTGCTTAGTTACATGGAGACCAAGCACCCTGCATTAAAAGACAAGCCTTTGGAGTTCTCAAAAGAAAAAAACATGAACATGAAGAATAGAAGCAATTTACTGAAGGCCACCACTTTGTCAAATGTGTCTGCACTGAGAGCATCATTCTTAATGGCTAACCACATTGCTAAAACTAAGAAGCCCTTTACTACTAGTGAAGAGTTGATCCTGCCTGCTGCTAAGGACATTTGTCATGAACTTTTAGGAGAGGCTCCAGTTCAAAAGGTGGCACATGCTCCTCGTTAGGCTCATACCATAACTAGAAGAATTGATGAAATAGCAGGGGATGCTGAGGCACAATTGTTAGAGAGGGGTGAGTCACCGTGGTGTACAACCCAGGCTGACGAGTCTACCAATGTGGACAACACGGCAACAATGCTTGTTTTTGTGCAATATATTTCAGGAGGATGTGCATGAGGATACGTTATGTGTACTTTTCTTGCCAACCAATACCACACTGCAGAACTATTCAAGTCTTTGAATGATTACGTATCAGGAAAACTGAATTGGTCATTTTGTGTTGGTATACGCATGGACGAAGCGGCTGCCATGACTGAACAGCTTTCTGCTTTCGTTATTCAGGTCAAAGAGGTCACCTTGACCGGACGCAGTGGCTCATGCCTGTGATCCCAGCACTTTGGGAGGCTGAGGTGTGAGGATCGCTTGAGTCTAAGAGTTTGAGACCAGCCTGGGCAACACAGTGATACCCTTTCCTCTACAAATAATAAAAAATTAGCTGGGTGTGGTGGCATGTGCCTGTAGTCCCGGGCAGAACTGCTTGAGCTCAGAAAGTTGAGGCCACAGTGAGCCATAACTGTGCCACAGCACACAGCTTGTGCAATAAAATGAGACCCTGTCTTAAAAAAAAAAAAAGAAAAGAAAAAGAAGTCGCTTCCAAATGTGAATCTATGCACTATTTCATCCATTGAGTAATGCTGGCTAGCTAAAAAATGTCACCTGAACTTAACATTTTGCAGGATGTAATTAAAATTATCAACCACATTAAAGTATATGCCCTTACCTCACACCTGTTCACACCGCTCTGTGAGGAGATGGGCACAGAGCACAGAGCACACATATTTTCTCTTATACACAGAAGTGAGATAGCTTTCTAAAGGTAGATCACTGGCTAAAGTTTTTGAGTTACAACAGCTGCTCCAGAGATTTCTTTTAGAAAAACAGTCACCACGGGCAGCACATTTCAGTGACATAGAATGGGTCACAAAACTTGCTTATTTTTGCGACATATTCAACCTGCTTAACAAACTTGATCTATCACTTCAAGGGAGAACAACAATTGTGTTCAAGTTGGCAGATAAAGTGACTGCATTCAAAGCCAAAGTGGAAGTATGAGGGTGACAAGTGAACACTGGGATTGTTGACATGTTTCAAACATTAGCAGAGATTTTGAAAGGCCCTGGCTCACAGGGTCCTCTTACTCCCAGCTGGTGCACGATCACCTATCTCAGCTTTCAAAAGAGTTTGAGCATTATTTCCCAACCACAAAAGAACCCTGAACTGGGAAGGAATGGATCCGTGACCCATTTTTGAATAAGTCAAGTGAATTGACTTTGTCCGTGCTGGAACAGGGTCAACTGCTTAAGACTGCAAATGAAGGTGGCCTTAAAAGTGCGTTTGAAGCCGGGTGTGGTGGCTCACATCTGTAATCCCAGCACTCTAGAAGGCCGAGGCAGGCGAACTGCTTGAGCCCAGTGGTTCAAGACCAGCCTGAGCAACATGGCGAAACCCCGTCTCTACTAAAATTATAAAATTTAGTGGGGTTTGGTGGTATGCGCCTGTAGTCCCAGCTACTTGGGAGGCTGAGGCATGAGAATCGCTTGAATCCAGGAAGTGGAGGTTGCAGTGAGCTGAGATCGTGCCACTGCAATCCAGTGTGGACAACAGAGTGAGACCTGTCTCAAAAAAAAAAAAAAGTATTCAGACAACTTCAAATCTCCTTATGTTCTGAATTAAAATCAAGGCAGAACATCCTGAGATTGCCACAAAAGTACTGAAAAGCCTGCTTCCATTTCCAACATCTTATCTTCGTGAGGTAGGGTTTTCTGCAATGACAGCAACCAAAACGAGATTACAGAGTAGACTGGACATAAG
>NW_012104254.1:7239571-7244148 GCF_000951045.1 Mandrillus leucophaeus
GTGGTGTACAACCCAGGCTGACGAGTCTACCAATGTGGACAACACGGCAACAATGCTTGTTTTTGTGCAATATATTTCAGGAGGATGTGCATGAGGATACGTTATGTGTACTTTTCTTGCCAACCAATACCACACTGCAGAACTATTCAAGTCTTTGAATGATTACGTATCAGGAAAACTGAATTGGTCATTTTGTGTTGGTATACGCATGGACGAAGCGGCTGCCATGACTGAACAGCTTTCTGGTTTCGTTATTCAGGTCAAAGAGGTCACCTTGACCGGACGCAGTGGCTCATGCCTGTGATCCCAGCACTTTGGGAGGCTGAGGTGTGAGGATCGCTTGAGTCTAAGAGTTTGAGACCAGCCTGGGCAACACAGTGATACCCTTTCCTCTACAAATAATAAAAAATTAGCTGGGTGTGGTGGCATGTGCCTGTAGTCCCGGGCAGAACTGCTTGAGCTCAGAAAGTTGAGGCCACAGTGAGCCATAACTGTGCCACAGCACACAGCTTGTGCAATAAAATGAGACCCTGTCTTAAAAAAAAAAAAAGAAAAGAAAAAGAAGTCGCTTCCAAATGTGAATCTATGCACTATTTCATCCATTGAGTAATGCTGGCTAGCTAAAAAATGTCACCTGAACTTAACATTTTGCAGGATGTAATTAAAATTATCAACCACATTAAAGTATATGCCCTTACCTCACACCTGTTCACACCGCTCTGTGAGGAGATGGGCACAGAGCACAGAGCACACATATTTTCTCTTATACACAGAAGTGAGATAGCTTTCTAAAGGTAGATCACTGGCTAAAGTTTTTGAGTTACAACAGCTGCTCCAGAGATTTCTTTTAGAAAAACAGTCACCACGGGCAGCACATTTCAGTGACATAGAATGGGTCACAAAACTTGCTTATTTTTGCGACATATTCAACCTGCTTAACAAACTTGATCTATCACTTCAAGGGAGAACAACAATTGTGTTCAAGTTGGCAGATAAAGTGACTGCATTCAAAGCCAAAGTGGAAGTATGAGGGTGACAAGTGAACACTGGGATTGTTGACATGTTTCAAACATTAGCAGAGATTTTGAAAGGCCCTGGCTCACAGGGTCCTCTTACTCCCAGCTGGTGCACGATCACCTATCTCAGCTTTCAAAAGAGTTTGAGCATTATTTCCCAACCACAAAAGAACCCTGAACTGGGAAGGAATGGATCCGTGACCCATTTTTGAATAAGTCAAGTGAATTGACTTTGTCCGTGCTGGAACAGGGTCAACTGCTTAAGACTGCAAATGAAGGTGGCCTTAAAAGTGCGTTTGAAGCCGGGTGTGGTGGCTCACATCTGTAATCCCAGCACTCTAGAAGGCCGAGGCAGGCGAACTGCTTGAGCCCAGTGGTTCAAGACCAGCCTGAGCAACATGGCGAAACCCCGTCTCTACTAAAATTATAAAATTTAGTGGGGTTTGGTGGTATGCGCCTGTAGTCCCAGCTACTTGGGAGGCTGAGGCATGAGAATCGCTTGAATCCAGGAAGTGGAGGTTGCAGTGAGCTGAGATCGTGCCACTGCAATCCAGTGTGGACAACAGAGTGAGACCTGTCTCAAAAAAAAAAAAAAGTATTCAGACAACTTCAAATCTCCTTATGTTCTGAATTAAAATCAAGGCAGAACATCCTGAGATTGCCACAAAAGTACTGAAAAGCCTGCTTCCATTTCCAACATCTTATCTTCGTGAGGTAGGGTTTTCTGCAATGACAGCAACCAAAACGAGATTACAGAGTAGACTGGACATAAGTAAAACACTTCAGGTGTCACTGTATCCATCACCCCCAGATGGGACTGTCTAGTTGCAGGAAAATAAGCTCAGGGTTTCCACTGATTCCACACTGAGGTGTATAATAATTTCATTATAATTACAATGTAATAATAGAAAAAGTGCACAATGAATGTAATGCACTTGAATCATCCCAAAACCATTACCCCTAAGCACCCCCTCCCTGGTCTGAAGAAAAATTGTCTTCCACTAAACTGGTCCCTGGTGCCAAAAAAGTTGGGGACTGGGCTATATAGAACATAGGGCCTGCAATGATTCTTCCTTTTGAATATATTTACTGTTGCTTCTTTCTTTCTTTTGTAGAGACAGAGTCTTGCTATGTTGCCGAGTCTGGTTTTGAACTCCTCCATCCTCAAGCAATCCTCCTGCCTTGGCCTCTCGAAGTGCTGGGATTTTAAGTGTGAGCCACTGTGCCTGCCCTGCCCTATTGCTTCTACTCTTAGATATAGTTCCTTTAAAGAGAGAGAATCAGTAGACAGATAGATAGATGGGGTCTTGCTCTCTTGCCCAGGCTGGAGGGCAGTGTGCAATCAAAGCTAACTGCAGCCTTGATCTCCTGTGCTTAAGCCTCCCAAGTAGCTGAGACAATAAGTGTGTGCCACACACTTGGCTAATTGTTTAATTTTTTTAAGAGACAAAGTCTCGCTATGTTGCTTAGGCTGTCCTCAAACTCCTGGCCTCAAGCGATCCTCCTCCTTCAGCCACCCTTTTTCCTACAGCTCAGTTACTATAATTATCCATCATGCTACTGCTATTTCAGAGTTACTAATGACTTTATTGTACAATTAGTGATGTTTTGCTTTTCTTCACTCTCGTTGAACTCCATAACAGTGGATGTTATTAAACTCTTTTTCTACCTGAAATATTATTATTCCTTTCTCACTTATATACTAACCTGATTTACTTCCTTGTTTTTCTGACTTAACCTGGTTTATTTAGCTTCCACTTCCTTAGATAATAGGCATTTTTCCAAGACTTGGCCCTTGGTCTGCCCTTCTTTCAGTGTGTTTCTTTAAGAGTTCATCTTTTTTCCTGGCTTCAACTACCAGCAGCAACAGTACCACCAGAGCCAGCTTTCTCCTCCAATCTTTGTGTCTCCGTCAGTGGCACCACCTTTTACAGGCATGAACCACCATGTATGGCGATAAGTTCATATACTTTCTAGTTCTCAGAATCACTTCAGTAGTTTCTGGAGAGGCAAGATGTATGAAAGAAGATATAGTCTACATGTCTTATTAACCAAAAGTAAAATTAAGAAATCACCAAGGCACATTATTTTAATCAATTTTTAAAGCTTGTTTAGTAAACACATAAGAGTTCAAGACCAGCTTCGGCAACAGGGCAAAACTCCATCTCTACAAAAAATATAAAAATTTGCTGGGCGTGGTAGCACACACCTGTAGTCCCAGCTACTTGGGAGGCTGAGGTGGAAGGATCACTTGAGCCTGGGAGACAGAGTTTGCAGTGAGCCGAGATCACACCATTGCACTCCAGTCTGGGCAACAGAGCCAGACCCTATCTCAAATAAATAAATAAATACTTAAGTATTTAACACATTTAATATATATGATCTATCAACAGGTGCTCATAATACAGACATAAATGGATTCTGGCCCCCACAGGGCATAGTATCTAATTGTATTGTGGACTATATCTAAGTTTATTCATAATCCTGTGTTCTTTAAATAACTGAAATCTTAGCGTACTGCCTGATACATCCTTTCCTAGCCATGCTGAATTGAAAAACAAGCTTAATTATATAATTTTAAAACATAAGGGTGGCCCCAGTGTGCTGGCAACATTCCCATCAGCACAATCAATCTGCAAGATGAGGTATCTCAACATTAAATATTCCTTGGAGACGCCATAATTAATCCCATCACACTCTTTATTCCCATTAACAGCAGCCCAATTCTTAAAAATTCCCTTATCACTGGGATTCTCATCCCTATACAGTAGTATAAAACCACTCATCTAATTTCCCACCCCTTCCCAACTCATTGTGACCACTGTGAAACTCAGAAGTCAGTTACCACCAAAATTCTCCATAACCCCAACCTCTTTATCAAATGCTCTCCTATCCTGTGCTAACAGTTCTTTGGCACACATGGGTCTCCCCTAAGGATGCTCCTCTCTTACAGACCTCTCAGGTAGTGGTTGTTTTCTCTATCTTCATACTGCTAGAACAAGGTATCCTCCTTGCTCATTGCTGGTTTCAGACTAATGTCTCTCTCCCCACACCCTAAGAACAAACTGCTTTGAAGCTCATGCTCCATCTCTCTCCCTCATTCTTTGAATAATTTAGCTCCAGGCTCACTGTTGCACTTTCCAACACTACAACTGCCTTAAATCTTGGTAACTTCAAAATTAATGAAAATCAATCTTCCAATCCAGCCTTGGAGCTCCTTGATTCCTCCCCAAGAATTTTGTCTTTACTGTACCTTAGCTACTTATTCTCATGTGGTGCCCTAGCCTTTATTTATCATTATTTACAATTACACCCCCTTAATCTCTATTTCAAACATTGTACTATCTTACCATCACCATTTATCTTCCTACCTCACTCCCTATACCCCCAATTCTCTTGTTTGTTTTTGTTTTTTGAGACAGGGTCTGGCTGTGTCACCCAGGCTGGAGTGTGGTGGCACAGTCAGTCACAGTTCACTGCAACCTCAACCTCCTGGGCTCAGGTGATCCTCCTGCCTCAGCCTCCTGAGTAGCTGGGACCACAAGCATGCACCACCACTCC
>NW_012104254.1:7245052-7249167 GCF_000951045.1 Mandrillus leucophaeus
GTGGTGGTGGGTGCCTGTAATCCCAAATACCTGGAAGGCTGAGGCAGGAGAATCGCTTGAACTCCGGAGGCGAAGGTTGCAGTGAGCCGAGATCGTGCCATTGCACTCCAGCCTGGGTGACAAGACCAAAATTCCGTCTCAAAAAAAAAAAACAAAACCTACTCTAGTCGAATTTGACTATATGTCTATTCTTTGTGGCACACTTTCATCTGGACATGACTGACCTCACTTTATATTCATGAGAACTTGAAGTGGGCCCTTAGTGCTACCTGACAATTGTAACAGTTCTCAAGTCTACTCACTCCTCTCACTCACCTAGATGACTATTTCCTCAAACCTCCAATGCCTTCTTCTATAAGCACATTCTGCACAGATGACCTTGCTTCCTATCTCACTTAGGAAACAGAAGCATTCAGAAAGAAACTGCACAAAATGCTTCCTCTACACCGTCTAGCTTACTGCAGCAATTCCCGTATACTCTCCTTCATCTTGTTATGGTAGAAATTCTCCATGCTCCTATCTAAGGCTAATCCTTTCATTGATTAATAAAATACTTCCCCCTCTTACATTGTCAAGGATATTACTCAACAAATACTCCCCTTCTCTGATACTCCCAGAAATACTCCTATATAATCTCCCTCTTCTCTGATAAATCATTGGCATCAGCATATAAACACGCTTTTATTTCTCACAGGTTTAAAACATTCTCATTTCTATATTAATATCTAACAAAGTAGATTTAAATATAAAGCAAGATGGGTTAAAGAGGGGACAGAGATAAAGATGAAACATTTTATAATGAGTAAAGTCATTTCATCAAGAAGACATAGGAAGTCTAAATCTGTATGTACCTAATATCAGAGCTGCAAATACATCAAGCAAAAATTAATGACTGAAGACAGACAATCCACAATTCCAGCTGGAGATTTCAACAGTTCTCTCAATTGTCATAATTGCTAGAAAGACAGTAAAAATACAAAAGACTTTAATACTATTATGTCAATTTACACTTATAGAACACTACATAAAACTGCAGAATATAAATTATTTTTCAGTGCACCTAGAACACTGACCAAACAGATCCTATATGATGAGCTATAAAACAAGGCTCAATGAATTTAAAAGGACTGAAATAAGACTATATTGTCTGACCTTGACAGAATTAATTCAGAAATCAGTGACACTAAGACAGCTAGAAAAGTCCCAAATATTTGGAAATTAAGCAACACTCTTCTATATAACTCATGGGTCAAAAAAGAAGTCACAAGGGAAATTAAAAATATTTTGAATTGATCTATAATAAAAATAGAACATAACAGAATTGGTGGGTTGCAACTATATCAATATTTAGCAGTAAATTTTTTTTTCTTTTTTTTTGAGATGGAGTCTTGCTTTGTCACCCAGGCTGGAGTGCAGTGACGCAATCTTGGCTCACTGCAACTAGAGTTAAATTTATTAACATTAATGCTAGTATTAGAAAAGGGAAGTTTAAAGTTTATATAGACGTCTACTTTAAAAAGAAAGATCTTAAAAAGAGCAAATTAGACTAGGTAAGGTGGCTCATGCCTACAATCCTAACACTTTGGGAGGCCAAGGCAGGAGGATCACTTGAGCCTAGGAGTTCGAGACCACCCTGAGCAACATAGTGAGACTCCATCTCTACAAAAATTAGCTGGGTGTGGTGGTGTACACCTGTAGTCCCAGCTACTTGGAAGGCTGAGGTGAGAGGGTCACTTGAGCCAGGAGGTTGAGGCCACAATGAGCCATGATCACACCACTTCACTCTAGCCTGGGCAACAGAGCAAAACCTTGTCTCAAAAGGAGGGAAAAAAATTAACCCAAAGTCAGAAGAATGAAAGATTAAGAAAACAGATAAATAACAGACAAAGGCAATTGCTGAAAAGATCACTAAGACTGATAAACTTGTAGGGAGACATTAAAAGAGATAAAGAATTACCGATATCCCCAAGAAGGGATTATAGATTCTAGAGTCACTTATTTTATTTTATTTTGTTTTTTGAGACAGCGTCTGGCTATGTCACCCAGACTGGAGTGCAGTGGGGTGATCCTAGCTCACTATAACCTCCACTCCACCTCTCCGGCTCAAGTGATCCTCTCACCTCAGCCTCCCAAGTAGCTGGGACTACAGGTGCACGCAACCATGCTTGGCTAATTTTAAAATTTTATTTTATCGACAAGGTCTCATTATATTGCCCAGGCTGGCCTTGAACTTTTGGGCTTAAGCAATCCTTCTGCCTTGGCCTCCCAAAGATCTGGGATTACATGTCTGAGCCACTGCACCTGGCTCTACAGTCATTTAGATGGTAACAGGGCAATACTGTAAACGACTTTCTGCCAAGAAAGTTAGATAAAATAGAGAAATGCTTTCAAAGACAAAAATTACCAAAACTGACATAAGAAACAGAAAATCAGAATAGTATTAAATCTATTTATTGGATTTATAGTTAAAAATCTTCAAAAAAAAAGGCACATAAAACTTCACTGGTGAATGCTACTGAACGTTTAAAGGAATAATGCAGTCTTATACAAATTCTTCCAGAAGACAGAGAAGAAACAGTTCCTAACTCATTTTATGAGGCCAGGAAACCTTGATACCAAAATCGAACAAAGATGTATGAAAAAAGAAACCATCACCTGTCATGAACAAGGGAGTCTTAACAAAACATCGCCAAGTCAAATCCAGCAAGGCAGAAAAAGGATAATATACTGGCATGCAAGGCTAATTTAACACTTGAAATCTCATCAATGTAATTCACACTATCAGAATTAAAGGAGAAAAATCTTATGATTACCTTGATAAAGAAAAAGCATTAGAATGTAACACTTTCATAATAAAAACTCTCACCAAACTAGGAATAGAAGGAAACTTCCTCAACCTGATAAAGGGCACATATGAAAAACCTATAGCTAACATCATAGTGAATGGTGAAAGGCTCAAAATTTTCCTAGTTAAATTGGGAATAAGGGAAAGATGTCTGTTCTATCACTTCCATTTGACGTTACAATAGAGGTTCTGGCCAGTGCAATAAATATGGCAAGAAAATGAAACATAGGTGGCTCTCCATATATGCAGGTTCCACATCCACTGATTCAACCAATTATGGATTAACATGAGATTGGTTGAAACCTCAAATACAGAATCTGCAGATACAAAGAGCTGACTGTACTATATGGCTATATTTTTCCCCCCCGAGACAAAGTCTTGCTTTGTCACCCAGGTTGGAGTGCAGTGGCACAATCTCAGCTCATTGCAACCTCCACCTCCTGGGCTCAAGAGATTCTCCTGCCTCAGCTTCCCAAGTAGCTGGGATTACAGGTGTGTGCCATCATGCCCAGCTAATTTTTGTATTTTCAGTAGAGGCAGGGTTTCACCATGTTGACCAGGCTTGTCTTCTCGAACTCCTGACCTCGTGATCCACCTGCCTCAGCCTCCCAAAGTGCTGGTATTACAGGTGTGAGCCACCGCTCCCAGCTATACGGCTATCTATCTATCAAGACAGGTTCTCGCTCTGTCACTCACACTGGAGAGCAGTGGCACAATCACAGCTCACTGCAGCCTGGAACTCTCGGGCTCAGGCAGATCCTCCCACCTCAACCTTCTGAGTAGCTGGACTACAGATACACACCACCACACTTGGCTAATACTTGTATTTTTTGTAGAGATGGGGTTCTGCCATGTTGCTTAGGCTGGTCTCAAACTCCTGGGCTCAAGCAATCTACTTGCCTCAACCTCCCAAAGTGCTAGATTACAGATGTGATCCACCATGCCCAGCCACACTATGGCATTTTGTATAATGGACCAGAGCATCGGCAGATTTTGGTATCCACAGGGGATCCTGGAACCAAATCCCTGAAGATACCAATGGACAACTGTATAAGGCAAAGAAAAACTGTAATTTTCTTCATTAACAGGTAATGTGTGTGTGCAGGAAATCTGAAATAATCTACACTTAAAAAAAATACTACAGCTGGGTGTGGTGGCTTATACCTGCAACCCTAGCACTTTGGGAAGCTGAGGCAAGAGGATTGCTTGAGCCCAGGAGTTCAAGACCAGCATGGGCAACATAGTGAGGCCCCGTCTCTAGGAAAAAATT
>NW_012104254.1:7249402-7251066 GCF_000951045.1 Mandrillus leucophaeus
AGCAAGGTTGCAGGATACAAAACAATTACACAAACTGTGCCATTATGTGTGCATGTATATGCACATGCACACACATAAAACAAGCAATTGGAAGAGAAAATTTTGAAAGTATATCATTTTTAGGTCAGGCACAGTGGCTCACATCTGTAATAGTACTTTGGGAGGCCGAGGTGGGCAGATCATTCGAATCCAGAGTTCAAGACCAGTCTGGGTAACATGGCGAAACCCTGTCTCTACAAATAAATACAAAAATTAGCCAGGCATGGTGGTGTATGCCGAGTTTTAGCTACTTGGGAAGCTGTGGTAAGAGGATCACTTGGGCCCGGAGGCAGAGGTTGCAGCGAGTGGAGATCGTTCTACTGCGCTTCATTCTGGGTGGCAAAGTGAGAACATGTCACACACAAAAAATTAAAAAGTATACCATTTTTAAGAGCATCAACAATCAAAAGATGTAGATTTACTCAGATAAATGTAACAAAATACACGTAAGACTGAAAACCCGAAACATTTCTAGAATACAGAAATATGTCATGTTCATATATTGGAAGGCTCAATGTTATTAAGATAGCAATTCTCCCCACTAAAAAAATTCATTTTTAGATTCAATGTAACCTTAACTAAGTCAGAACTTTTTAAATAGAAATTAACCACCTGATTCCAAAATGTATACAGAAATAAGGTCAAGAATAATCAAAACAATCTTGAAAAAATAAAGATGTGGGACTCACACTACCAGGACTCACTAGAAAGTTACACTAATCCAGACAGTACGATATTGGCAGAAAAACAGACAATGGATGAGAAAAGTCCAGATGCAGATCCACACGTGGAAGTTCAATTTATTTTTGTTAAAGCACCAAGGCATTCACACAAATTATACTGAAACAAGTGGATATCCACATGGAAAAACAAATCTTAATCCCTGTCCTCATATTGAACATGAAAAATAACATGAGATGGATCATGGACATAATTTTAATAAGCTAAAACTAAAAACCTTCCAGAAGAAAACATTAAGAGAGCTTCATTATCTCCTTGGGGTAGACAAAGATATTAGGTATGAACCAGAAAACACTAATAGAAATTTTTAAAATTAATAAACTGGACATGATTAAAACTAAAAACTTCTGGTTATCAAAAAAAAGTTTAGAATATGAACAGGCAAGCCACAAACTGAGAGAAAAATGTGCACAAAACATGTAATCTGCATAAAGGATTCATCCAGAATATGTAGGTAAATACAACTAATAACAAAAAGACAAATAACCTAATTTTTTTTTTTTTTTTGAGATAAGAGTCTCACTCTGTCGCCCAGGCTGGAGTGCAGCGGAATGATCTTGGCTCATGCAAGTTCTGCCTCCCAGGTTCATGCCATTCTCCTGCCTCAGCTTCCCAAGTAGCTGGGACTACAGGCACCCACCACCACGCCCAGCTAATTTTTTGTATTTTTAGTAGAGACGGTGTTTCACTGTGTCAGCCAGGATAGTCTTGATCTGACCTCGTGATCCGCCTGCCTCGGCCTCACAATATGCTGGGATTACAGGTGTGTAATCCTGCGCCCGGCCCCCAAATAACCTAATTTTAAAATGGGCAAAAGATGTGAATACATGAGTCCAAAAGGAGATAGTCAATAACCACATTAAAAAAAAAAAAATCCTTAATAG
>NW_012104254.1:7252733-7254146 GCF_000951045.1 Mandrillus leucophaeus
AGATCGCGCCACTGCACTCCAGCCTGGGCTACAGAGCGAGACTCCATCTCAAAAAAAACAAAAACAAAAACAAAAACAAAAAACCATTTCTTTACTGGGTGCAGTGGCTCACGCCTGTAATTCCAGCACTCTGGGAGACCGAGGCAGGCAGATCACTTGGTCAGTTTGAGACAACCAACATGGCGAAACCTCATCTCTACTAAAAACACAAAAAAATTACCTGGGCCTGGTAAGCACATGCCTATAATCCCAGCTACTAGAGAGGCTAAGGCACAAGAATTACTTGAATCAGGGAGGCAGAGGTTACAGTGAGCTAAGATCGCACCACTGCACTCCACCTGGGTGACTGAGTGAGACTCTCTCTCTAAAATAAAATAAAATGACATTTCCTACTAAAAGAAACTAGGGATCCTTGGAGAAATGGCTGATTCCAAGGCTGGGACAGAGATAACAGATGACAGGATGTTCCAAGGTAATTAAGGTATCAAAGAATGAAGTAATCGCAAAATGAGGGGATATGTAAAAAATACAGAGATCCCAGCAACCACGTCGTCACTCTGCTCAGCCCTTATCAAGTATTTTCTATATGTCAAGGAGTTTAAACACTTTACTGGCATTTAACTCCATATTTAATCTTTGTAACTACTGTGAAGTACTATTAACAATGAGGAAATTCAGGCATAGAAAGTAATGCAACCAGGAATCATAAGCATATATTATTTTTCACTTGTTCTAAGTGTAAAATTTTAGCAAATTTAGAGCTGTGCCACAATCTAACTTTCAAACATTTCCATCATTCCCAAAAGAAACGTCAGGCCCATTTGTAGTTACTCTGTGCTCCTACCTCTAGCCCCAGGCAACCACTACTTTCTGTCTCTATGGATTTGTCTTTTCTGAACATTTCATACAAACAGAATTACTTAATATATAGTGTTTTTGTTTAGTTTCTTTCACTTAGCACAATCTTTTTAAGGTTCATTGCAATAGGTATCAGAATTTCATTCCTTCTTGTTGTCAAATACTATTCCGTAGTATAGCTATACTATATCCATTTACCAGCTGATATATATCTAGGTTTTTTACATTTTTTGGCTATTGTGAATAATGCGGCTATGAACATTCATGTACAAGTTTTTGCATGAACTACATTTTCATTTCCCTACTGTAGACAGATACCTGGCAGTACAACTCCTGGGTCATATAATTCATCTATGTTTAACTTCTTAAGAAACTGTCAAACCAGGAGGGGTGCTGTGGCTCACAGCTATAATCTCAACACTTTGGGAGGCCAAGCCAGGGGATTGCTTGAAGCCAAGAGTTCAAGATCAGCCTGGACACACAGACACGTAAGGTCCATCTCTATGAAAAAATTTATAAGTGGTGGCTCATGCCTGTAATCCCAGCACTTTGGGA
>NW_012104254.1:7256636-7258311 GCF_000951045.1 Mandrillus leucophaeus
TAAGGAAATGATAATGCATGGAATGTCTCAAGAAGAATACACAAATATCTGGTAACCACAGTTACCCTAGGTAAGAAAGAAGGAAGAGGAACAGGGGCACAAAGAAAACATCTTTCCACTGTATTAAATATTTAAAAATCATGTGTGCCTAAAGTCATAAACTGTGAGCTACTGGCACAATAAAGTAGTTTTACTACAAAGTGGTTACTCAATAATATATATAATAAATAACACTAGAAGATATCACTATCAAAAGAAACTTTCAAGGTAACAAATCTCCTGACAAAATAAATATAAAGATTAGTAAAAATGGGCCGGGCGCGGTGGCTCACGCCTGTAATTTCAGCACTTTGGGAGGCCAAGGCAGGGGGATCACGAGGTCGAGATGGAGATCATCCTTGCCAACATGGTGAAACCCCATCTCTACTAAAAATACAAAAAATTAGCCGGGCATGGTGGTGCATGCCAGTAATCCCAGCTACTTGGAAGGCTGAGGCAGGAAAATCACTAGAACCCAGGAGGTGGAGGTTGCGGTGAGCCGGGATTGCACCACTGCACTCCAGCCTGAGCAACAAGAGCGAAACTCCATCTCAAAAAAAAAAAAAAAAAAAAAAAAAATTTATAAAAGTTAGCCAGGCTTGGGTGGTGCACACCTATGGTCTCCCAGCTACTTGGCAGACTGAGGCAGAAGGATTGCCTGACGCCAGGGGTTGGAGGTGGCAGTGAGCTATGACCATGCCATGGCACTACAGCCTGGGTGATAGAGTGAGACCCTGTCTCTTTAAAAAAGAAAGAGAGAAAGAAAAAAAGGGGGGGAGGGGAGGAAAGGAAAGAAGACAAGGAAGGAAAGAAAATAAAAAAGACAAAGAAAAGAGCCAAACTGTTTTCCCAAGTAGTTGTATCACTTTACATTCCCACCAGCAATATACAAGTGTTTTTTCCTACATCCTCACCAATGTTTGCTATTGTTTATTATTCTTACAGGCAAAAACATTAAAAATATTTTTAAGAAGCTGAAACTATACATACTTACTACTTTTTGCCCCACCGTCTTTCCTTTTTACATAAAATTCTGTCACCTTTCAAACGTCTACACCTTCCATGACATAAATCAAGACGGAATAAAATCTGAGTATGTTCAATAAATGCAGAAAACTATACATTTGCATAAATAACTGCTCTTACATAAAATTTTACTTCAAATTTAAAATGAAAGATTATATATACACACACAGTATGTACATAATATTACTTAGAAATGGCATACATACCTAATTTTAGTTCAATTGCTGTGTTGGTGTTACATTTGTACTCTGCCAGTTTCTTCTCCACTGCACTCTTATATTCTACCAAAAATTTCTCCATAGCACCAAATCCTAGGAGAAAAGGTTTTTAAAAGGTTTAATTGGAAGTGATTTAAATCGTCCAACTTACAATAGGGTTATTAGAAGTGGAATAGGGGTATGATTTAAAACATGCTGACAGATCATAAAAGCACAAGTTATTCTCCACATACTCTTAAATAAATGTATTAAGAATGCCAGCCGGGCACGGTGGCTCACACCTGTAATCCCAGCACTTTGGCAGGCCGAGACGGGTGGATCATGAGGTCAGGAGTTCATGGTCAGCCTGGCCAAGATAGTGAAACCCGTCTCTACCAAAAATACAAAAATTA
>NW_012104254.1:7259196-7267066 GCF_000951045.1 Mandrillus leucophaeus
AATGGGCCGGGCGCGGTGCCTCACGCCTGTAATTTCAGCACTTTGGGAGGCCAAGGCAGGGGGATCACGAGGTCGAGATGGAGATCATCCTTGCCAACATGGTGAAACCCCATCTCCACTAAAAATACAAAAATTAGCTGGACGTGGTGGTGAGCGCCTGTAGTCCCAGCTACTCCAGAGGCTGAGGCAGAAGAATTGCTTGAATCTGGAAGGCAAAGGTTGAGGAGATCGCACCACTGTACTCCAGTCTGGTGACAGAGCAAGACTCAGAGTCTCCAAAAAAAAAAAAATTAGTAAAATTTCAGGCAGAAAAAAGCCATAAGCAAAAAGTAAAAATGGGTACAATGATGTGCTAGATGTGCTATGAACTTCAATAAGGGGTTAAAACACACACACAGAAAATGGGAGACTTAAAGCAGTATAGATTAATAGTTTGGAGTCAGAATTCCTGGATTCTGACTATTTCACACACTTACTGAGCTACTGAGCTCAGTGAACTAGAGTACATTACTTAATCCCGCTGACCCTAATCTACAGAACTGAGATTACAGAATTTACTTCGAGGAATGTAAGCAACAAAATTTAACCTGCAAAATCATATATTAGCTTAATCCGCACAATTCTGTAAGTAGGTATTATATCAACTCCACTTTATATTCAGAAGTTCAGGCTTAGAAAGAGGTTGAGTTGAAGGGCATCCAACTACTAAATGATGGGCCCCAAATTCGAATTTAGATGTAATTCTTAACGTATGTCCTCCCTCTTCTGTTGTACTTCAAGATCCTACAATTTCTATCTGGTAGAAAAGTCCTTCTTTGAACATCTCTAGAGCTCACACAACAGCTCGTCTATCCCACATATCCATAAAAATGGAGACTACGAGGAATGCCCTGTAAAGAGATGATAAAAGCAACAGAGGCCAGCGAAGTGGCCCAATCCTGTAATTCTAACACTGTGAGAAGCAGAGGCGAGAGGATGGCTTGAGGCCAAGAGTTCCAGACCAGCCCGACGCAATACAGCCAGACCCTGTCTCTAAAAGGTTTTTAAAAAGTGTTTTTTTTAGCCGAATGTTGTGGTGCATGCCTGTAGTCCTAGCTACTCGGGAGGCTGAGGCAAGAGGATAGCTTGAGCGTAGGAGTTGGAGGCTGCCGGGAACTATGATCGTTGCACTCCAGACTGGGCGACAGAGAGAGAGACCCTGTCTCAGGAAAAAGAAACTGTCCATAACTTCAAAAGATAAGTAATCGAAAAAAATAATCACACCAAAACAGCCTTAATACACGTACAAAGTAATAGCAATTACACATTATTAAATGTTGTAAGTTGAAGGGACGCTAGGATGTACTCAAGAAAATTGTATTATAGTAGTCTAACCCTAAAAGAGAAGGGAGGAGTTCAGAAACAAAGTCTTTCTCAAAAGGCATCTAAATACGATCCTCGGAATACTAAAGTGTGAGAGATTAAGGAGACGATTATGAAGTCAGTCGAGATCCAAGTGGGAGCGCTAGAGCAGGGCAAGTCAGCAATGCGCTAGCTCAGAAGTTGACTGTATTGGAAGGTAGACGGAGACCTGGAAGAGGAGGAGATCTGAGCATTAAAATCAGCTGGCGGGAACAGGACCAGATGTACAAGATCTGAAGCAAGCAGCAGTGGACAAAAGGAATGGGAAGAGAAACAGGCCCCAAGGCATGTGGCATTTTACAAGCTCAAATCTTGACGCTTTCCCCCGGCCTCTTCGGCCCTCGGTAGGGGCCGGGGTGCTCGCAAAAGGCGCAGAACCCCAAGCAGCTGGGGGCGGGGGCGCGGACCGCGGCCAACAGGGAGCTGCTGGGCAGAGAGTTCCGCGCTTCCGGTCCCAAGCAGACCTTCTGGAACCCAGGCTACAGCCCGAAAGTTCCAGGCGGGCATTGTCACCACCGTCTCAGCGTTCTATCCCAGATCTGGCCGCCTCCTCCCCTTGGTAAACTTTTCCCGGGAACTTACCCGCCATTTCCGAGCTACGAGCACCCGCGGCTGAGGAAGGACGAATCAACCCGCGCGCTCCCGGGCCGGAAGTGACCGCACAGTCTAACACATTGTCCCCGCCCACTCCCAG
Source organism: Mandrillus leucophaeus (assembly GCF_000951045.1). Taxonomy (NCBI): domain Eukaryota; kingdom Metazoa; phylum Chordata; class Mammalia; order Primates; family Cercopithecidae; genus Mandrillus; species Mandrillus leucophaeus. The sequence goes on from NW_012104254.1 coordinate 7,261,292, forward strand.
CGTGACGTTAGCCAATTAAAGGAGGCGTGTCCAGGCGCCCGGCGGCGGAAGCGCCTCAGGAGGCGGGGCTAACGCGGAGAAGTCTGCACGGGCCGTTAGCTGTGCGAATTGCCTAGCCAGTGCGAATGCTGTCGGCCGCTTTGCAGGCCTGAAGTGGAGAAGGAGGCCGCAAATGAACCTTCGCGGTTGAGATGCTCTCCGGCCCTAGGAAAGTTTCTCTGGGGTTGATTTGATCAATACAGACAGTTTACGCCTGTTTTCCTTACCCGTCCCTGAGATGTTTTGGAGACTGGCTGAAAATCTTTCCTCTTGGCCTGGACAGTGCATTCAAACACTTGAGACCTGTGGGCAATTTTACCCTAGGTAAGATTTTACCTAGGGTAAAATGTAGAGGTTGAGTCTCAGTTTCGGAAGAAGTTTTCACTTATTTTCCTCCTTTGTTTCTCATTTTGCTGTAAACTTTAACATCTTTTTTCCTTTCTCCCCTGTTTTTAACGTATACAGTATGATATTGAGGTACTCTGCTTTCACTCTTCAGGTTAGTAGGCAATCATTTAACGTGGAAAAATCGTTACCTAGGCCAGGCGCGGTGGCTCACGCTTGTAATCCCAACACTTTGTGAGGCCGAGGCAGGTAGATTGCCTGAGGTCAGGAGTTCGAGACCAGCGTAGCCAACATAGTGAAACCCCGTCTCTACTAAAAATACAAAAATTAGCCAAGCATGGTGGCGGGCGCCTGTAATCCCAGCTACACGGGAGGCTGAGGCAGGAGAATCGCTCGAACCCTGGAGGCAGAAGTTGCAGTGAGCCGAAATTGCGCCACTACACTGCAGCCTGGGAGACAGTGAGACTCCGTCTCAAAAATAAATAAATAAATAAATTGTTAACTAATAAATACCTAAGTGGCCTGATGTAGTCTTGCATGCCACATGTTCTAGTGGTTTGAATTACATCACAAGGTGCTACCTGATTTTAGCCGTAGGCCTTGTTAGTATTTAGTAGCTGTTGGAACTGTTTTGCCCAGAGGATAAAGCACTGTTTAGGTATCCACAAATATTCCCACAATGTTGGCTATACACCAGAATTCCTTGTCTCAACAAATATTTGTTAACAGGTTTTATACTGATGCACGCTAAAGCTAAAATGGACCCTTGGGATGATGGTCTAGAAGTAACACGCCTTCTCATTTTAGAGATAAGGAAACCAAATCCCAGAAAAGATAAACTGCCCAAGTTCTCTCTCAGAATGCAACCTATGCAGAGTGCAGTTCATCAGATACTCAGCCCAGTATTTATTTGCTGAACGATACAGAGATGGCTTTCCCGAAGATAAAGATCAGAAAAGGTACTGAGAATGCCCAGATCCTTTTTCTTTCTTTCTTTTTTACTTTTTCTTTTTTCTTTGAGACGGAATTTCGCTCTTGTTGCCCAGGCTGGAGTGCAATGGCACAATCTCGGCTCCCCACAACTTCCGCCTCCCGTGTTCACGCGATTCTCCTGCCTCAGCCTCCTGAGTCGCTTGGATTACAGGCAGGCGCCACCACGCCTGGCAATTTTGTCTTTTTGTAGAGATGGGGTTTCTCCATGTTGGTTAGGCTGATCTCAAACTCCTGACCTCAGATGATCTGCCTGTCTCGGCCTCCAAAAGTGCTGGGATTACAGGTGTGAGCCACCGCGCCCGGCCAGATCCTTTTTCTTGAAACCTAATGATACACAAGAAATTACAGTCATAATGTTAAGACAGAAAACTGAAATCAATGGGACTAATGACATTATGGATCAAAAAAGGAAAACAATCTTTTTCTTTAATAATCATTTTTGGCCAGGCACGTTGGCTCACACCTGTAATCCTAGCACTTTGGGAGGCCAAGGCAGGCAGATCACCTGAGGTCAGGAGTTCAAGACCAGCCTGGCCAACATGGTAAAACCCTGTCTCTACTAAAAAGTACAATAAATTAACCAGACTTGGTGGCATGCGCCTGTAATCTCAGCTACTTGGGAGGCTGAGGCAGGAGAATCACTTGAACCCAGGAGGCAGAGGTTGGAGTGAGCTGAGATAGTGCCACTGCACTCCAGCCTGCACAAGAGAGCGAGACTCCATCTCAAAAAAAAAAAAAAAAATCTTTTCAAAACGGCAAGACTCATCATTTCTTTCTGAAATCACCATATCTATGGATCAATTGCTGATCAAAAGCAATTATGTTCTTTATAAGTAAGAAATCAAGAAGAATTACATTTTAACTGTGGTATATCACAGATTATTAGTCCTGTGATATTATGGTTAGTTGTAGGGAAAAAATATGATGAAACTTACTGGTACATTGTGTGACTAGCATTTAATGTGATCTGCTTGCAGAATTGAGGTTTTATATTGTCCTCGTATTAGAGGTTCACTTTTTTTTTTTTTCAGATAGGGTCTCACTCTCACCCAGGCTGGATTGCAATGATGCAATCATAGCTCACTACAGCCTCCAGCCTCCAACTGCTGGGCTCAAAAGATCCTCCTGCCTCTCAGCTTCCCAAATAGCCAGGACTACAAATGTGTGCCACTGTGCACAGCTAATTTTTTTGTTTTTTGATAGAAATGGAATCTCAGTATGTTGCTCAGGCTGGTCCCAAACTCCTGGCCTCAAGCAATCCTCTTAGCTTGGCCTCCCAGAATCCTGGGATAATAGGCGTGAACCACCACGTCCATCCTCACATATTTTTTTTTAATGTTACAGAATAGATGTTTTGGTACAGTTTACCTAGAAGATAAAAGAATGACTTATTTTGGAAAGGTAGTGGTAAAATTATTCAAAAGGAAAAAACATTCTCTTTTTTTGTAGGGATTTCTTTTTTTTTTTTAAACTTATATTTTACTTTATTCTAAAGGGAATTTAAGAAAGTGACTATTACAATCATGGAATAAATAAAATTTCTACAAAAGGAATATGCTGTCCTCATATATATGGAAGAGACAACATATCTTGTGGGAAATTTAGTGCTCTACTAGTCCCAGTTCTACTACTTCATGCTTGTTCAACCTTGTTCCATGTATTAAGTGGAGATAATAGTACTACCCAGTCACCACACTGGGTTGTTGTAAAAACCAAACGGAATATTTGTGAACGAGCTTTGTAAACTCTAAAACTCTATGTAGGTATGAAGTGGTGTTACTATGATAACATTTATTGTAGTAAGGGAGATTTGGCAAAGGCATTTTCTTCAGAGAAAAGGGCCATATTACACTATTAGGTATGAAGCAGCAACCATGTGTTGGTACAGGCTCAAGTTCACATGGACTGATAAATTTCACTATCTTGCTTTGAAACCTCCAGAATGGTTTAAAATTTGGCGTAAAAAATGTGGTCATCAGGCCAGGTGCAGTCGCTCATGCCTGTAATCCCAGCACTTTGGGAGGCAGAGGCAGGTGGATCACAAAGTCAGGAGATTGAGATCATCCTGGCTAACACGGTGAAACCTCGTCTCTACTAAAAACACAAAAAATTAGCTGGGCGTGGTGACAGGTGCCTGTAGTCCCAGCTACTCAGGAGGCTAAGGCAGGAGAATGGCATGAACCTGGGAGGCAGAGCTTGCAGTGAGCTGAGATTGTGCTACCGCACTCCAGCCTGGGAGACAGACTCCGTCTCAAAAAGAAAAAAAAAAAAAATGGTCATCAGAAAATTGATGCAGGAAATCTAAGACCTAAAAGAAAAATGCATGTATGTAATGTGTCTTCATTTCAAAATACATACCTTAACACAGACAAGTAACAGTAGTTAGCTCATTTTTTTAGCTTATAGTGCTAATGAGGGTAAAGTTGTGAGTCTCAGTTCCCAAAGCAATTATCCAGAAACCATTATCCTACATGACTACATGACTTCCAAATGGGATACAAGAAAGAAAATAGGCTGGGTGTGGTGGCTCACATCTGTGATCCTAGCACTTTGGGAGGCCAAGGCAGGCAAATCACATCAAGTCAGGAGTTCAAGACCAGCCTGGCCAACATGGTGAAACCCTGTCTCTACTGAAAATACAAAAATTAACCAGGTGTGGTGGCATACGCCTGTAATTCCAGCTACTCAGGAGGCTGAGGCAGGAGAATTGCTTGAGCCCGGGAGACGGAGGTTGCAGTGAGCCGAGATCACGCCATTGTACTCCAGCCCGGGCGACAGAGCAAGTCTGTCTCAAGAAAAAAAAAAAAAAGAAAGAAAAGAAAAATGGACCAGCTCATGTTGAAAACTACTATAAGAGGAATCTCCTAAATACACAAAAATTACCAACAGTTTTTATTTTCTAACTCTAATACGCTACCCATAGGTGTATGAATTAGTACCTTTTGAGGGGCAATTTAGAAATTTTAACAAATTTTTACAAATGTAACAAAATTTTCAATTTGTATATCCTTTGAGGCAACAACAGTTCCACATTTGTACTGCAAAACTATTTCACAGAAATGGAAAGATACACTAAAACAAAGATGTTCAATGCTGTATTATTTTCACTGGCAAATTGAAAATAGCCTAAACTTCTAGCACAAGGGGCTAGCTAATATATTCTATCTCCGATACAATAAGTTAAAAAATAAATTACAAAATATATGTTATTTTGTTTGTATAAAAATGTATTTTATATAAACAGAAAACATCTGAAAGCATCCCTCACAAACTTAACTATAGTTACCTTTAGGGGGAATTTAGATATGGGGATTAATGAGGTTTTTTGTTTTTGTTTTTGTTTTGGAGACAGAGTTTGCCCAGGCTGGAATGCAGTGGCGTGATCTCAGCTTACTGCAACCTCTGCCACCTAAGTTCAAGCAATTCTCCTGCCTTAGACTCCCGAGCAGCTGGGACTACAGTGAACACCCACCACCAGGCCCAGCTAATTTTTGTATTTTTAGTAGAGGTGGGGTTTTACCATGTTGGCCAGGCTGGTCTCGAACTCCTGACCTCAAGTGATCTACCTCCTTGGCCTCCCAAAGTGCTAGGATTATAGGCGTGAGCCACTGCACCCAGACTAATGAGTTTTCTTTCTTCTTTAATACCATTTGTCTCTTTTAATGATGATGTAATGGTTTCTTTCACAGTTAGAAACTTATCCATCTGACTGGGCGTAGTGGCTCACACCTATAATCCCAGCACTTTGGGAGACCGAGGTGGGCAGATCACCTGAGGTCCGGAGTTTGAGACCAGCCTGACCAACATGGAGAAATCCCATCTCTAAGAAAAATACAGAATTAGCCAGGCGTGGTAGTGCATGCCTGTAATCCCAGCTACTTGGGAGGCTGAGGCAGGAGAATCACTTGAACCCAGGAGGCGGAGGTTGCGGTGAGCCAAGATTGCACCATTGCACTCCAGCCTGGGCAACTAGAGCAAAATTCCGTCTTAAAAAAAAGAAAGAAAGAAACTTATCCATCTTTTTGGAGGTTTTTAGACATGGTTGCTAATTCCCTACCCTCTTCTCTACATTCGACATATGGTACACAGACTCTAAGGGAAGCCATTTAATCAAAACTAGGAACAATTAGTTGAAAACTAATATTTTCCATTTTGCATTTTGTCATTATTTACAAGCAAAGATTAGCCAAAATAATGAGCATTATAACTATTATACCTGTTTTCAAAATGACTGTGCAGTGATACCTGCTTTACTTTTGGAAACTAATTTATTAAAATGGCATTAATTATGTATTTGTCTACTTTGGGTAGGTAATACAATAATAACTGTGATATTATACATTCTATCATTAAAATGCTATTTTAAGTATTATTTATTTCTTTTCTTTTTTTTTTTTT
>NW_012104254.1:7268191-7269769 GCF_000951045.1 Mandrillus leucophaeus
TTTTTTTTTTTTTTTTTTTGAGATAGTCTCGCTCTGTTGCCTAGGCTGAAGTGCAGTGGTAATCTCCGCATACCGCAACCTCTGCCTCCCAGGTTCAAGCGATTCTCCTGCCTGTCAGCCTCCTGAGTAGCTGGGACTACAGGTGCCCACCACTCAGCTAATTTTTATATTTTCAGTAGAGATGGGGTTTCACCATGTTGGCCAGGCTGGTCTCCAACTCCTGACCTCAAGTGATCTGGCCGCCTTGGCACCTCAAAGTGCTAAAGTTACAGACATGAGCCACCATGCCCGGCCTAGTCAATATGTTTTTTTGTTTTTTGTTTTTTTAAAATGAGGTTTCTCTCTTGTTGCCTAGACTGGAGTTCAATGGCACAATCTCAACTCACCGCAATCTCTGCCTCCTGGGTTCAAGCGATTCTTCTGTGTCAGCCTCCTGAACAGCTGGGATTACAGGCATGCGCCATCACACCCAGCTAATTTTGTATTTTTAGTAGATACGGGGTTTCTTCATGTTGGTTAGGCTGGTCTCGAACTCCCGACCTCAGGTGATCCACCCACCTTGGCCTCCTAAAGTGCTGGGATTACAGGTGTGAGCCACTGCACCAGGCCACTGACTTTATTTTAATGTAAAAAAACACATAACATAAAAATTACCATGTTAACTATTTTTAAGTTTATAGTTCAGTAATATTAAGAATATATTCACCTTGTTGTGAAATCTGTCATTTTAATGGGTTGTTTTTCAGTCAGCTCCTTTGTAACCTATTTACCTGTATCGCTATGTACAGCAGGAGTTTTAACTTCCCATGATGTGGACACACAAAGTAACAAGGTTTATACCAACTACATAATGGTGCTAGTTCAGTGTTTAGTTCATAAACCTTAAAAGAATAAAAATAAAGTTTAGTTTTATGGTAGTGTTTTCTCTAATTCTCTTTACAAATTAGAATTTTGAGGGACTATATGAAGTCAACAAGCTAAATCAACCACTGTGCAGGTTAGTGAAAATTAAAGAGATTGTTTTCAAAAATTTTCTAGGGGAATCCAGACTTTAAGGTTAACTTCATTAATCGCATAAACACAGGGCCAGTCCCTTTGCCGATCTGTTGAATGAATTAAGAGGAAGAATGAGTCATACTGACTGGCACCATATGACACAAAGAGAACCTGCTTTATCAGGTAAGAAGGGTGAGTCGATAGGGATAGGATGCATTTAAAGAATAAAAGGTTTGCTTTTTTAAATCTTTTCAAAATTAAATTTTGTTTTATGTGAGGAAGTCAATGTTAGTAGAGACAGGATTTTATTTTTTAATATAGTTTAAGAGAAACTGAGGCAGTTTAATAATAAAGAATCAGGAATTTTAGAGCCAAGTGGCTTTAGAAATCACATAATCTAGTCATTATGATACATTTTTATTTGGCACACATATGTATAACAACTTCTGGTCATAGCTCCTTAAAAATTTATGCTTTTTACTACTGTTAATTCACATATTAAATATTACCATTAATTATTTTTTAGACAAAAAAGATTGTAAATATTCACTTTTAATACTTTTTTTTTTTTTTTTTTTGAGA
>NW_012104254.1:7269819-7270663 GCF_000951045.1 Mandrillus leucophaeus
CTGCTTTACTTTTGGAAACTAATTTATTAAAATGGCATTAATTATGTATTTGTCTACTTTGGGTAGGTAATACAATAATAACTGTGATATTATACATTCTATCATTAAAATGCTATTTTAAGTATTATTTATTTCTTTTCTTTTTTTTTTTTTTGAGATGGCATTTCACTCTTGTTGTCCAGGCTGGAGTGCAGTGGTGCAGTGCTGGCTGACTGCAACCTCTGCCTCCTGAGTTCAAGCAATTCTTCTGCCTCAGCCTCCCAAGTAGTTGGGATTACAGGCATGCTCCACCACACCCAGCTAATTTTTGTATTTTTAGTAGAGATGGGGTTTCACCATGTTGGTCAGACTGGTCTTGAGCTCCTGACCTCAGGTGATCCACCTGTCTTGGCCTCTCAAAGTGCTGGGATTATAGGCATGAGCCACCATGCGCGGCCTTAAGTATTAATTCTTTTCCAGTTTTAGCCAACAAAAATGGCCATTACTTTTAATTGTTTTTGCTGCTGTTTCCTGATGTAGTAGAAGAGCTTCAGGGTGAGGGGAGGATGAAGAACACTTTATCAGTATTACTTAGATACAAAAGAAATAATACTGAAAGGTGGTAAAAAGAATTATGACTATAGGCCGGGCGCGATGACTCAAGCCTGTAATCCCAGCACTTTGGGAGGCCGAGATGGGTGGATCACGAGGTCAGGAGATCGAAACCATCCTCGCTAACACGGTGAAACCCCATCTCTACTAAAAAAATACAAAAAACTAGCCGGGTGTGGTGGTGGGCACCTGTAGTCCCAGCTACTCGGGAGGCTGAGGCAGGAGAATGGCGTGAACCCGGGAAGCGGAGCTT
>NW_012104254.1:7275996-7294532 GCF_000951045.1 Mandrillus leucophaeus
CTGTTAATTCACATATTAAATATTACCATTAATTATTTTTTAGACAAAAAAGATTGTAAATATTCACTTTTAATACTTTTTTTTTTTTTTTTTTTGAGATGGAGTCTCACTCTGTTGCCCAGACTGGAGTGTAGAGGCATGATCTCAGCGCACTACAACCTCTGCCTCCTAGGTCCAAGGGATCGGCCCACCTCAGCCTCCCGCCTCCTGAGTAGCTGGGATTATAGGCACGTACCACCATGCCCGGCTTTTTGTGTGTGTGTGTGTGTGTGAGACAGAGTCTTGATCTGTTGCCCAGGCTGGAGTGCACTGGCACGATCTTGGCTCACTGCAACCTCCACCTCCCGGGCTCAAGCAATTCTCCTGCCTCAGCCTCCCGAGTAGCTGGGACTATAGGCACGTGCCACCATGCCCAGCTAATTTTTTGTACTTTTAGTAGAGATTGGGTTTCACCATGTTGGCCAGTTGGTTGGACTCTTGACCTCAAGTGATCAGCCCAGCTCAGCCTCCCAAAGTGCTAGGATTACAAGCATGAGCCACCGTGCCCGGCCCCAGCTAATTTTTTTATTTTTAGTAGAGACAGGATTTCACCATGTTGGCCAGGCTGGTCTCAGACTTCTGACCGCAAGTGATCCGCCTGCCTCGGCCTCCCAAAATGCTGAGATTACAGGCATGAGCCACTGTGCCTAGCTGCATTTTTAATACTTTATATCCCAGTAGATCACTTGTGCACCCGTGAAGGTTCCTGACTTAATTTCACACTCTTGCTTGAGGTTACTCAGTAAGAAACTGATAAGCTGATATTATGGCCCAAGTCTCTCAAATTGGTTCTGGTTTTCTACTTTTTTTCTTCTCCGTTCATGTTGTAGAAAGGGCCCATTTGCTGCCTTTACTTTGCAGAGAAAGTCACTGTGTGTCTGACATATGGTTGACACCTATTAAATGTTGGTTAAATGACTATGTAGTAATACCAAGAACATAATTTTCCTCCCAAATAACTAAGCTTTCACTTTTGTTCAAGTATTTCATGGCTCTTGGGATTGAAAACTGCTAAGTTTCTTTGCTTTAAAAAACATCCTTAAGCATGTGATTAGAATCAGGAACTAAAAACTGCCTCATCCACATTTAACCCGTTACTACCAACACGTGTGTAACACAGGCCTTTCTCTCTGAAATGTCACCAGGGACTAGCTGTGGCCGAGGGTGAGTAAGCAACACAATTTCCAAGAGGTGATCTTTTGCCACAGTAAATTGTATCCCTGGTACAATAGCTCTAAAGAGACAATTTTCTGGGACATGGGAGTATTCTTGGAGACAAGCCCACCAGTAGCTCTGGATTTCCCTAGACAATTTTAACTCAGATTAGATTCTAACTTTCTTACCAAGCTCTAAGGAAGTCTAGCTATTGGCCAGGCGTGGTGGCTCACACCTGTAATACCAGCACTTTGGTCGGCCAAGACGGGGGGATCATGAGGTCAGGAGATAGAGACCATCCTGGCTAACACTGTGAAACCCCGTCTCTATTAAAATACAAAAAAAATTAGCAGGAGAATGGCGTGAACCCGGGAGGCGGAGCTTGCAGTGAGCCGAGATCGCGCCAGTGCACTCCAGCCTGGGTGGCAAAGCGAGACTCCGTCTCAAAAAGAAAAAAAAAAAAACAACAACAAAGAAAGTCTAGCTATTCCCCATCAGGAGCTTACCCTCCTTCTCTCTACCCTTCAATCAATTAAGCACCCGAACACTCAACACTAAACGTAAACTGTCATCTTCCCAGATCCAGAGTCCTGTTTGGAATACATTTATGGAGTCAAGGAGAGGTATGGGAAATTGATACAGTGAATATTATATCCTTCCTCCTCTTCTCCCTGGGTTTCCTACAACAAACAGGAACACGCTGCTGTACCATGCAGCAGTCCCACATTTCACCCTGAGTAAGACTTTTATATTCTCTCACTTCCCTCCAGCAGGCTTCACTGAGGCTTGCTGTTTTGAGGGCCTGCTACGTTCATTCACCAAGGTAGGCCTGCTTATCACAGAAGAACTGCCTCAACTTTCTGATCTGTCCTTCTGGGGATAATGATGAATCATCACCTTCTCTACTCTTAAGCTTATTTGCTCCTTATTGATAACTTCTCTGTTAGGCTCAGGGTCAGGTTCCAGCCCATGCTGAGGTCTGGAGAGCAGGTAGATTAAAACCACCTTTGCAAAATTATGACTGAGATGGTGAAAGAGATTTAACTTAATTTACTCCATTTTGCTTTTAACCTCCAAGCTGTCCTTGTTCATTCCTGGGCGTAGGCTGAACTAACTTTGGGAGAGATTTCTAGTTTATAGTTTAAGCAAAGACAGTAACAGCCCTTTCCCAAAGCAGACCTCCTCTTTGCTTGGGGACTAGATTGCCTTAGTAGGACTAACATTAGCCACAAGATTAGAAATTATGGTTTAGGAGTCGTGCAGCTGGAGGCTACAAGATTCTGACCCTCCGTAAACTGCTTTTAAGATCAGTGCTTGAGATATTTTGCAGACCCTGCACTTGATGGATCAGCTGGCCCCACCCAGATCAATAAACTGGCCCATCTGATTTTGTGGTCCCCACCCAGGAACTGACTGACAGCTCTGACTCCCTATGATTTCATCTCTGATCAATCAGCACTTCTGGCTCACTGGCTTCCCCCAACCCACCAAGTTATCCTTAAAAACTCTGCTCCCCGAATGCTCAGGGAAACTGATTTGAGTAATAATAAAACTCCTGGCTGGCGTGGTGGCTCACACCTATAATCCCAGGACTTTGGGAGGCCGAGGCAGGCAGATCACAAGGTCAGGAGATCAAGACCATCCTGGCTAACACGGTGAAACCCCATCTCTACTAAAAACACAAAAAATTAGCTGGGCGTGGTGGCGGGCGCCTGTAGTCCCAGCTACTCGAGAGGCTGAGGCAGGAGAATGGCGTGAGCCCGAGAGGCAGAGCTTGCAGTGAACTGAGATTGTGCCACTGCACTCCAGCCTAGGTGACACAGTGAGACTCCATCTCAAAAAATAATAATAATAATAGTAATAATAAAACTCTGGTCTTCCACACAACCAGCTCTGCGTGAATTACTCTTTCTCAATTGCAATTTCCCTGTCTTGATGAATTGGCTCTGTCTAGGCAGCGGGCAAGGTGAACCCCTTGGTCGGTTATAGGATGAATGGCAAATAGGGGAAAGAACACTCGGGGGGCTGTAGGTAGGTAAAATACAGCTTTATTCAGCAGCTCTCTTATACTGTCTGCTCTGTCTGGGCTGCTTGAGCCTGTGGCTCCCACGCACAACTGTACAGGCCGGCTGTCTCTCCCTTGCCTTCAGGGTCAGCAGCTTAATTCTTTCTCTCTCTGAGCACAAGCAAGTCTAGCTATGTCCTGGCTCCCTCCTGTCCATCTGTAAGATGGATAGCTTTGACTTGTTCTATTTCTCTGGGTGCGAGCATGCCTGTACAGTGTCAGTAGGGCATTTTTACCTTTTACAGACAATGTGGTATAGAGCCAAGTGATGGCCTTCCCACGTTATGGCTACATGGCTGTGATAACAGGTGGAGTTATACGCCTGTGCTCTAAACTCTCTGAGTCACTCTGGATGTTTACCTTGGCCCCTCCTTGACCAAAGCACAGCCATGTTCCTTATACCCTACAAGGCTGGATCTATGTTATCTTCATCCCTGAGTTCTCACTTGAAGTAAGAGCAAATTCTTTTAACTAACATTTACTAAAGATTTTTATTCAGATTAATTGTTCTATTGAAGACATTATTTAAGTTTGCCCATATCCTCTCTTCTTAGGCCCCCTCTCAGGTTTCTTTATCCCCTTCCTTCCCTGCCTGATCCTTAAGGACAATCCCTATATAAATGGAATTATTTGTTTACCCTGAGATACTGGGTTATATTCTCATTAACTGAATCGTATCTAAAAATCTGAATGTAACATTTTAAAAAACATGTAATATTCTGAATACTTGGAGAAATGAAATTTTTCATTTAAAAAAATAGCATTTCAAAAGGTTTCTAAAATCTTTTAAAATATTAACAGATAATTATAACTTTTTTTTTTTTTGAGACTGAGTCTCACTCTATTGCCCCGGCTGGAGTGTGGTGGCACGATCTTGGCTCAGTGCAACCTCTGCCTCCCAGGTTCAAGTGATTCTCGTGCCTCAGCCTCTTGAGTAGCTGGGATTATAGGCACCTGCCACCATACCCGGCTAATTTTTGTATTTTTAGTAGAGACGGGGTTTCGCCATGTTGGCCAGACTGGTCTCGAGCTCCTGACCTCAAGTGATCTGCCCGCCTCAGCCTCCCAAAGTGCTGGGATTACAGGCATGAGCCACCGCACCCAGCCTATAACATTTTGTTTTATGCCAGCTTTGTTGAGAAAGGATCATAAGAAAGACCAAAAATAAATTTTCTTTCTTTCTTTTTTTTTTTTTTTGAGACAGAGTCTTGCTCTGTCGCCCAGACTGGAGTGCAGTGGTGCCACCTCAGCTTACTGCAACCTCCACCTCCTGGGTTCGAGCAATTCTGCTTCCTCAGCCTTCCGAGTAGTGAGGATTACAGGCGCCTGCCACTACGCCCAGCTAATTTTTGTAATTTTAGTAGAGACGGAGTTTCACCATCTTGGCCAGGCTGGTCTTGAACTCCTGACCTCCACCTGCCTCGACCTCCCAAAGTGCTAGGATTACAGGTGTGAGCCACCGTGCCCGACCAAGAAATTTACTTTTTCAAAAAATTGTGGCTGCACACCTACATTGTCCTTGGATGTGTAGAAGTCCTGCTGAGCTAAATTGTATGTTTCTTTCATTTGGTAAAGATTTTTGCTATTTTTTGTTTTGCATGTGAACTTCAAAATTATTTTATTCTCATATTTTGAAGTTTATATTGTTCTTTTGAGTAAATACAGGACTGCAACAGGGAGATGACAAATATCCAATTAATTCAAATAGTATCAGTATGGCTTAATTTCCTTAGGTTTTGCTTTGCTTTTTGTTAAATGAAATAGATTATATGTTTAAATACCAAATGACAATTTTATTTACTACTATAAGGTTTAATTATATATGAATACATGTCTAACCACAAATGAAAATTGTGTTGTATAGTTAGTATATTACACAACACATCCATTTATTCAAGGTAGAAAAATAATTATCTAAATCATGTGACAGATAAGAATAGCTGTGATTTGAAAGGGTCATTCTTTGGTAAACCTCATTATTTTTATGCTGTTTAGTTCATATGTATTTTTCATTGTGGTCATATAAGGTTGAGATTTTTTTAAAAAATGATAACCATGAACATTTAATCTTTTTTTGTGCCAGTCTTGAGGTTAAGGCACTCCTACATATGAGATCAGTGTACCACAAATGGTTCCAGGAGATTCTTACCTTGCTCCAGGGCCCTAAAATGTTTCAGTGTGGGAGGAAGACTTCATAAATTAGAGTCCTCATACAAATATTACCAATGATGTTATAGAAATTGGAGTGAGATAGAATAGGTTAGGATAGATGATTTCACATCAGGTGGGCCAAAGGAATCTTCACTGGAAGGCTCAAAGACATGTTCTCTGAAATATCTGCAATATTAACAATTATATGTATGGACTCCCTGCAAACTGGAATGATTGCAGATAATGGGAAAAGTCAAGCAAAATACTCAATTTTTAATGGAAAAGGGAGGAACTGAAGGATCATGCTCTGTTTAGTCTGCTTCTTTGAAAGACTATCGTGTTAATCTTTGAAAAACAATAACCAGCCCCCACAAAAAAACCCCTGCAATTTATAGGTCCACAGAGGGTAGCCAAGTATCCGTCATCTAACATAGGTTTGTGAAAAGCAATCATGCTAAATAAACCTATTTTACATCTTAAACAAATAAATAGCACAAAGAAGTATTAGAGTACGTTTGATTAGATATGTGATCATTGCTGACCCTATGCAAAATTGTGATTTAGAGAAAATTCAAGTATCTGCTCCAGACTTTAATATATTCAGATTATTTATACAATTGTACCTATCACATACATACAATTTCAAGTTCTGATTCATTCACTTAACATTATATAATAAACTATTTTCAACTCATACTTTTATGTGACCAGATTACTGAGGAATCTGAACTTGGTGGAGATTCAAACATAAAATGTTTTTTCTCAAGTCACTGCTTTCTCAGTACTGTGTTGAATATCCTTTCCCCCCAGGCAGATTCCATAGTTTTCCGGTCTTTTTTTTTTTTTGAGATGGAGGCTCACTCTGTCACCCAGGCTGAAATGCAGTGGCACAATCTCAGCTCACTGCAACCTCCACCTCCCAGGTTCAAGTGATTCTCCTGCCTCGGCCTCCTGAATAGCCGGGACTACAGGCACATGCCACCACACCTGGCTGATTTTTGTATTTTTAATAGAGATGGGGTTTCACCATGTTGGCCAGGCTGGTCTCAAACTCCTGACCTCAGATGATCCACCCACCTCGGCCTCCCAAAATGCTGGGATTACAGGCATGAGCCACCGTGCCTGGCCAGCTTTCTGGTCTTTTAAGTTATTCAAAGTCTAGCATGGACTAGTTTAAAACTTTAGAGTTTTAAACTTGGACTAGTTTTAAAACTTCCCCATTGCTGGGCCAGACATGAAGCCATACGGACCTGAAATGTGTAATAGATCATGGTTAATTTTTTATGCATTCTCCCTTTCTAAGCTCCTTAAGATTGGGGGGTTGGGGGCAGGTGGGGGATGGTGTCTGGTTCTAGGATATTTCTTTGTTTTTTGTTTTTTGTTTTTTTTCCAAGGCTAACTCCTCCAGGTTAGGGGTTAGAAGTAGGAATAGAGAAGAAATGAATCTTGCTACTTAACTATATTCACTTTTGGGCATCTCTGCTTGTCCAGCTGACATTGATCATCGGTGTTCTTACTGCCTCTTGCATAGCATGCATTCTTAATTACTTCAATGAGCCTGCAGGGGCCTCCACATTATACCAGTTTCCTGACAAGGAAACTCTGGCTTCTTGCTGCTGTGGTCTCCTGTCAGTAGGCCTAGGTGGAATACTGTAAAGGCAATTCAAGCCCCAATGTCTTACAGGTGTCACTTGCCTGTAAGAAATTCACATATCATCCCTTGTGTGGCAATCAGTGTTGCTAACACAGTGAACACACATAGTCCCACACCTATCATATCATCAGAGGATGATGAAATTTGAAATGTTAGCCAATGCCAATGCTCTTCGTATAAGGTACAGGTGGAATAAGGATGAAGAATAATGTAAAATGAAGCTGCTATTGAACCCCACTTCTGTGGGTGGTTATAAGGCCTAAGTTGATAATCATAACTTCCTTTTTCCACCCCTCATTCTGTGTCCCCTCATTTCCGTAAGCACCTTGACTATGTTTTATTCTTTAGTACAGTATCCCAAACCCTAATTTCCAAATGGTCTGAGTGTACCATGGACTTACTTCTGTTGAATTGGCTGTCTCTACTGATTTGCCTCAGTTGGGATTCAGACATGGTCATCCTTGCCTCATTTATAGTAATAACCCAATTTCTCCTTGATATTGGGGATTAATCACCCCTTGGCTGTGGTGACCCTTTTCTGCTTCTAGTTTTGCAGCTGGAGAAGGCCAAAATCTCCAGGGGGCAGTTTCAGTTTCCAATTCCTCTGACCCATGATGGTGTTTCTCGGTGGAAGCATTTCTTCCTTGGACACTAGGGCCTCAAAATCTGTGAGCCCAAGGTTGTGGGGAAACAGGCAAAAATTTCTCTAGTGGAGGCCAGGCGTGGTGGCTCATGCCTGTAATCCCAGCACTTTGGGAGGCCGAGGCTGGTGGATCATGAAGTCAGGAGTTGAAGAACAGCCTGACCAATATGGTGAAATGCCGTTTCTACTAAAAATAGAAAAATTAGCTGGGCATGGTGGCGCGCACTGGTAGTCCCAGCTACTTGGGAGACTGAGGCAGGAAAATCACTTGAACCCGGGAGGCGGAGGTTGCAGTGAGCCAAGATCACGCCACTACATTCCAGCCTGGGAGACAGAGCAAGACTCCGTCTCAAAAAAAAATTTCTCCAGTGGATTATTTCGTGAGATAATGAGAGAGGCTGCTTTCACCTCCTCCTGTTTGTTTTTTTTTTCTTTTTATCTCTAACGTTCTGATATTTCAAAATGTGCCTTGGTATGGAGCCTTTCTTATTCATTGTTTTGGGTACACAGAGAACACTTTGAATACTCATCTTTTGGATATGAAAAGTTCTCGTGTTGTTTATTTGATAATTTCTTTTCTATCATGCTAAATTTCTATTTTCCCCAGACCTCTTAGAATTCAATTATTGGCCACCTGAATTCGTTCTTTGTATTTAAATCCTTTCCCTCTCTTTCTTGGCGTGTTGCTCTACTTTCTGAGAGACTTTTCACTACGTTTGCATTATTATTCTTTTTATAACTTTATTACCATTTATTAGTTTTATAACCTTGGGAAAGCTGCTTAATCTCACAGTCTCAGTTTCCTCACCTTTGAAATGGAGATAATGATATGAAATTACCCTACTTCGGAGTTGTTTGTGGATAGATTCATAGAAAGTGATTAGAATAGTGCCTGAAACAAAGTAAGTACTCTATAAATATTAGCTTATATTGGTTATTCATCAGTATCTTGTTAATTTGTTTAGCTTAAGTGATATTTGGGCCATTTACAAGATGATTTATGACATAGAGAACTGATGACCATATCCTGGACATTGGTGACTTTACCACATCAAGCCATTTTTGGAAGAAGACCTAACAGCTGGCTTTTAGAATCATGCCTCTCTATCTCATCATCCCCTTTACAACAATTTTTATTCTTTCTCTGGTTTTGCCTGTCTCTGTATATGTTTTTACATGTCTATATTTTCATCTTCATATCTTGTAATACTTATTTATTTATTTTGAGGCAGAGTTTTGCTCTTGTTGCCCAGGTTGAAGTGCGATGGCACAATCTCAGCTCACTGCAACCTGCGCCTTCTGGGTTCAAGTGATTCTCCTGCCTCAGCCTCCTGAGTCACTGGGATTACAGGCATGCGCCACCACACCCAGCTAATTTTTTTGTTATTTTTAGTAGAGACGGGGTTTTGCCATGTTGGCCAGGCTGGTCTCGAACTCCTGACCTCAGGTGAATAACCCTCCTTGGCCTCCGAAAGTGCTGGAATTACAGGTGTGAGCCACCGCGCTTGACCAAGAAATCTTCATTCTTAAAAAGGAAAGTGATGGGGGGAATATGATTCATGGAGATGATCTATCCCAGGATTGTGTTTATTTTGTTCTCAAACATTTTTATTAACCACTGCTTTGTACCTTACCTTGCACTAATTGCTAGGGATACACAGATATTTATCTTTTTCTTCAATTCCTACATTGAGCATCTACCATGCTGTAGAATCTACGTGAGTTCACATTCTATTGCAATATTTTTAAACTGTAAATTTGGCTCACTAAAGGGTCATGCATGATATCAATTTAGTGTGTTGAAACCAAAATTAGGAATAAAGAAATATAGTGTGGAATAGTAAATATCAGAGTGTGTTGCATGTTTTAAGGTTCAGTACTGCTCTGTGAAATTTTTATTTTGGTATGTACTGGAGTTTTAAAAAAAAAAGATTTTTTTTTTTTTAATATATAGATGTGGGTTAGTAAAGTAGTTTGAAAGCCACCAGTGGAAATGATAATAAGAAAAGAGGTAATTATAACAGTGTAATTAGGCCAGGTGCGGTGGCTCACGCCTGTAATCCCAGCACTTTGGGAGGCCGAGGTGGGTGGATCACCTGAGGTCAGGAGTTCAAGACCAGCCTGGCCAACATGGAGAAACCCTGTCTCTACTAAAAATACAAAATTACCTGGGTGTGGTGGCACATGCCTAAAATCTCAGCTAGTTGGGAGGCTGAGGCAGGAGAATCGCTTGAACCTGGGAGGCAGAGGTTGCAGTGAGCCAAGATGGTGCCATTGCACTCCAGCCTAGGCAACAAGAGCAAAACTCCATCTCAAACAACAACAACAACAACAACAACAAAGTGTGATAAATACTATGCATAGGATACAGTTAGTGCCCAGAGGGAGGCTACCCTAAATGGGAAAAGGGGGCTAGGGATTGTTTTCTGGAGGAGGAGCTTCTTTTATTTATTTATTTTATTTTTTTCTTTTTGAGACGAGTCTTGCTGTGTCGCCCAGGCTCATTTTTGTATTTTTTTTTTTGAGATGGGGTTTCACCGTGTTAGCCAGGATGGTCTCGATCTCCTGACCTAGTGATCCTCCCACTTCGGCCTCCCAAAGTGCTGGGATTACAGGCATGAGCCACCACACCCGGCCTGGAGGAGGAGCGTCTTAAGCTGTATCTCAACTGGAGTAGATGTAGAGTAAAATATTCCTAGCAAAGGAAATAGCACAAAAGCTTCACATTCTTATGACTAAAGGAACAAGTGCAGGAGTAGTGAGATATAAGTAAGAAGAAGGGGCCAGATTAGGAAACCCCCACTCTTCACCATACAGAAGGGTTTGGATTTTTTTTTTTCTTGAGACTGAGTTTCACTCTTGTTGCCAGGCTGGAGTGCAATGGCGCGATCTCAGCTCACCACAAACTCCACCTCCTAGGTTCAAGCAATTCAAGCCCCCCAAGTAGCTGGGATTACAAGCATGCACCACCATGCCCGACTAATTTTATATTTTTAGTATAGACAGGGTTTCTCCATATTGGTCAGGCTGGTCGTGAACTCTCGACCTCAGGTGATCCGCCCACTTCGGCCTCCCAAAGTGCTAGGATTACAGGCGTGAGCCACCGTGCGCAGCCAAGTTTGGATTTTATATTGAAGTCAGTAGAGAGCCAGTGAAGGATGGGCAAGTGACGAAATTAAATTTCTATTTTAGATCAAACACTTGGTAGCACTGTGGAGAATGGATTTGAGGGTAGTGACAGGAGGCAGAAAATGGAGAACTGGAAACAGAGAGGAATTAGAAGGCACAATAAAGGCTATTATAATTAAAAGAAGAGTTTGTTTGTTTGTTTGTTTGAGACAGAGTCTTGCTGTGTCACCTAGGCTGGAGTGCACTGGCACGATCTCAGCTCACTAAAACATCCGCCTCCCGGGTTCAAGCAATTATCCTGCCTCAGCCTCCCAAGTAGCTGGGATTACAGGTGCCTGCCACCACACCCAACTAATTTTTTGTATTTTTAGTAGAGAAGGGGTTTCACCATGTTGCCCAGGCTGGTTTCGAATCCTGAGCTCAGGCAATCCACCCGCTTTGGCCTCCCAAAGTGCTGGGATTACATGCGTGAGCCACCATGCCTGGCCAAGAGAAGAGATTTTAAAAGTACTGAAGGGAATGGAAAATGCGGGACTGGGTGGCTATTTGAATGTGAGGAACAAGGGAGAGTCTGATACTCAGCTTTCTGACTCAAGCAACAAGGGCAATAGTAACGTCCTTCACTTAGGAAAGATAAGGGGACTAATTGGCTATTGGTAGAGAAACTGGCTAGGAATGATCAATAAACCATTTAATTAATACCTACATGATTAACAGCAGGCATTGAGATAAGTGTTAGGACTGAGGGTATGAATGAAGGAAGAAGGGTACAATAATAAGACCTGGAAGGAATGCAGAAAAATGCTGAATTAAAGTGAGTTATTGTTTCCATGAAACCTTTTGTTTACCATCCAGCTTAAATTGATTTTTTTCTTTGTCTAAACCTCTCTCGCATAAATTTACCACACAATTAAGAATCCTCATATGTGCATTGTTACTTAATCATTTTAGGTGATTATGTTCCCTTCATATTTCCTGTTTACAGATATCAATAATAAGAAGGCACATATAGTGTCTTGGAGATAGAGTAGAACTTCATAGCCATATGGAATTCCATATGACGAAGCATCCCACTCTCCCTGCAATGTTCTTTTTTTTTTTTTTGAGACGGAGTCTCGCTCTATCGCCCAGGCTGGAGTGCAGTGGCCAGATCTCAGCTCACTGCAAGCTCCGCCTCCCGGGTTCACACCATTCTCCTGCCTCAGCCTCCCGAGTAGCTGGGACTACAGGCGCCCGCCGCCTCGCCTGGCTAGTTTTTTGTATTTTTTAGTAGAGATGAGGTTTCACCGTGTTAGCCAGGATGGTCTCGATCTCCTGACCTCGTGATCCGCCCGTCTCGGCCTCCCCCTGCAATGTTCTTTAGTATGTTTAAAGCAAAGAAGGATTTGTCTCATCTACTGAGCAGTTGCTTCTCTGTGGTCCATGCTCCTCATTACCATTCTGCTAGGTCTCGGCTTACACTCACTTAGCTGCTGTTATCCATGTAGAACGCTGAGCCTACTGTTTTTAATGAGATGATGTTGCTGCTACTGCCACATGGATCTCAGTGAAGGGGTTAGCACTTCACCGAGGAAGGTTATACTTCCTATTACTGTGATTTTTCTTCCATGCCATCAACACAACACTTGTTCACAGATAGTGTTTTATTGAAGGGTTGGGGATGATTAGAGGAATTATAACTGTTGACTCCCTATTTTATTTCCTATACTCACCCCAAACCATCCAGGCAAGCCCATTCACCCAGGGTGACAGAAGAGCAAAGTAACAGGAGAGTGAGCAAATAGCAACTGTTTCTTCTTTTCAAGCAGTGATAGCAAGGCATAGTACAGGCAAGACTACGTAGATCAGTTACTCCATGATGTATTGTCTATATTGGCTTGACTAGAGTCAAGAATTCCATAATTCTACCCACTTCTCTCCTCGACTTGTCTCTCTTCACAAGATCTGTTTCTCCTTAAGGTCTAGCTGTTTCATACTGTTTCTCCAAAACTTTCTAACTTAAACTTCCCAATTATCCTTCTGATTCATACGATTTGATACTGATCAATATTACATTACTTCTCTAACATAATTCTTCAGAAGTTTCTTCCTGGGCATATCCCAATTCCTAGCTTACTTGCCTTGTGGTCTGTAGACTTCTCTTCCTTAATGAGTACAAACCTGTCCTCCCCTTTTTAGAAACCTCCTACTCAAAAGAGTTGGTGTCATCCTATGATTAGTTCTCCTTCCCCCAACAGGGCAATCCAAGGACACAATGACCAATTGCAGGATCTTCCTCACCTAAGTCTGAGTTTCTCAGTCTAGAATTACATCCCGGTTGCATTTCAGTAGAGGAGTGCCAAGTTAGGCTTTAGATTCCAAGTCTGGTTCTTTCCAAAGTACCTGTCAGTATGTTATGCAAATATACTTTCACATTCTTTTTCTAGTTTTCCTGTGGATAACTATTAGACCGAACACACATATACACCCAAACGTGCGTGATCCCAAGGACATATAATTAGTTCTGATGTTAAGGAAAACATTTTATTTCTCGATGCTATATATGTATATATATATATAAAATTAATTTTTTTATTTTTTTATTTTTTTTGGAGATGGAGTCTCGCTCTGTCGCCCAGGCTGGAGTGCAGTAGCACAATCTCGGCTCACTGCAACCTCTGCCTTCTGGGTTCAAGCAATTCTCCTTTCTCGGCCTCCTGAGTAGCTGGGATTATAGGTGGGCACCACCACGCCTGGCTAATTTTTATATTTTTAATAGAGATGGGGTTTCACCATGTTGGCCAGGCTGGTCTCAAACTCCTGGATTCAAGTGATCTGCCCGCCTTGGCCTCCCAAAGTGCTGGGATTATAGGCATGAGCCACTATGCCCAGCCTTCTCAATGCAATATAATTTTCACAGATTCCCCTCCCCATAAAAGAAGTATATTATTTGTCAAGCAATTTCAGTTCTTTCTTCTCCTCCCCAACAATGCAGAGGCCTATTAGTGGTTAAGAAATAAGTCCCAGTACAATTTCTGACCAAACAACAGAATTACATACATGGATAGCCATCTTTAGAAACACAAAGACCAACACAAATTTTCCCTGACCTTTTATTATGAAAATTTTAGAACATTTAGAAAAGTTGCAAGAATTTTTTTCAGTGAACTCCTGTATACACTGCCACAGTTAGAAATCATATTCCTATTCATCCACTTCTCTATCCATCCGTAAATCTTTCTTATTTCTTTAATGCATTTCAAAGTAAATTTAAAATACTAGTATTCTCTCCCCTAAACATATCATGGGCTAGAGTTCAATATTTGCTCAACTTGTTTTTCCTTTTGAAGGAAATTTACACACATTTGTAATTAAATGTACAAACCTTATGTTTACATTCACTAAGTTCTGAAAAATGCATACACCTGTTATCTAAGCCCCTAGGCAAGGCATATACTACTATTATCACTTCACATAGTTCCCTTATTCCTCTTTCTAGTCAGTTACTCTCTGGCAATCATGGCTCAAATTTTTTTTCACCAGTGATTTATTTTGCTGGTTCTAGAACTTTGTATAAACGGAATCATATGGTATATGCTCTTTTGTACTACATGAGTCTATGCAAGGCTTCTTTCACTTAGCATGATACTTTTGAGACTTGTCCATGTTGTTGTGTGTATCATCAGTTTACTCCATTTTATTTCTCAATAGTATTCCATTCTCCAAATATACCATAGTTTATCTAGTCTTCTATTGATGGACACCTGGGTTATTTCCAGTTTTGGGCTTATTTCCAGTTTTGGGCTATTATGAATAAAGTGGCTGTGAACATTCTTGTACAGGTCTTTTAATAGACATATATTTTCATTTCTCTTGGGTAAATATTGGGAGATAGAATTGCTTGGTCATAGGTAGGTGTATGTTTAGTTTTACAAGAACCTGCTAGACTTTTTCTCAAAATAATTATACCAGTTTACACGCCTACTATAGTGAATAAGCACTCTGGTTGCTCCATATCCTTGCCAGCATCTGGTGTTTTCAGTCCTTAATTTTAGCTATTCTAGTAGATGTGTAGTAGTACCTTCTCACTGTGATTTAATTTGCATTTCTCTGCTGACTAGTGATGTTGTACACTTTTTCATGTGTTATTGACCATTTGTATATCTTATTTTGTGAAGTTCTTTTCCAGTCTTTTGCCAATTTTTAGAACTAGGTTGTTTTATCATTGATATCATTGAGATTTAGGATATATCCTGGATATTAGTCCTTTATTGTGTATATGTTTTGCTAATATTTTCTCCCAGTTAATACCTTGCCTATTCATTTTCTTAATGCTATATTTTGAGGAAAAGACATTTTTACCTTTAGTGAAATCTAATTTATCAATTTCTTAATTTATCGTTATTGCTTTTTAGGTTTTGATTAAGAAAACTTTACCTACCTCCAAGTTACAAAGATAGATCTATCTATTCTATATATAATATATGTATATATATAAAATATATGTTATATACGTTATATGTATGTATATTTTAGAGAGACAGGGTCTCACTGTGTTGCCCAGGCTGGAGTGCAATGGCTGTTGACAGCCATGATTATCACTACAGCCTTGAACTCCTGGCCTCAAGTGATCCTCCTGCCTCAGCCTCCTGAGTAGCTAGGACTCCAAGCACATGTCATGGCACCTAGCCACAAAGATACTCTTTTATGTTTCCCACTAAAACCTTTGTTTTTAAAGCTGTTGGGGGCAGCTTTATGACTTCAGCTTTTGCATTTAGGTCTATGATTCATCTCAAATCAAATTTAGTATATGGTGTGAGGTAGGGATTTAGGTTCATTAATTTTCCCCACACTGATATCTAGTTATTCTAGCATCATTTGTTGAAAAGATTCCTGCCCCCACTGAATTGCTTTGGCAACTTTGTTAGAAATCAAATGACTTTGGCCAGGCAAGATGACTCACACCTGTAATCCCAGCACTTTGGGAGGCCAAGGCAGGAGGACTGCTTGAACCCAGGAGTTCAAGAACAGCCTGGGTAACATAGTGAGACGCTTTCTCTACAAAAATTAAAAATTTAGCTGGGTATGGTGGTGCATGCCTATAATCCTAGCTATTCAGGAGGCTTAAGTCTGAGGATTGCTTGAACCTAGGAGGTTGGGGCTGCAGTGAGCCATGATCATGCCACTGCACTCCAGCCTGGGTGACAGAGTGAGACCCTGTCTTAAAGAAAAAAAGATAAAAGAAAGAAAAGAAAAATCAAAGAGAGAGAGAGAGAAAGAAAAGAAAGAGAAAGGAGAGAGAAAGAAAAGAAAGAGAAAGAAAAAAGAAAGAAAGAAAAAAGAAAAAGAAAGAAAGAAAGGTCCAATGACTTTATAATTTTGGATCTATTTCTGGGCTCTCTATTCTGTTCCATTGATCTGTTTATCAATTCGTATGCCAGCCAGCAGCACTACACTGTAGCAATTTCTTAAGCTTTAGAGTAAGTCTTGAAGCCAGGTAGTCTAAGTTCTCCAACTTTGTTCCTTCTCAAATTTGTTTTGGCTATTTTGGGACCTTTGCTTTTCTCCCACACAAGTTTTAAAGTGACACTTTATTCTTTACTTTGGATCAGGTCCAAAGTATTCTTCTTCACTGACCTCTAAGTAGGAGGGAAACAAAAATCATCCAAATAAATCCACGGGGTAGAGTAGGGGTGGGTAGCTGAGGGACCCAGCAGGATGTTTATTCTCCCAGTTATATATTTCTGATTGGAGTGAGAATATGTGGCAAGCCACACAGTCTTTACTCCCTCATTACCTAAAGCTGCCTTGGGCACTGGCACAGGACAACAGGTTTCAATATCATTCATTTCACATTATTCATTAAAAAATGAATAGTAAGCCAGGTGCTGTGGCTCACGCCTGCAATCCCAGCACTTTGGGAGGCCGAGGTGGGCAGATCACCTGAGGTCGGGAGTTCGAGACCAGCCTGACCAACATGGAGAAACCCCATCTCTACTAAAAATACAAAATTAGCCGGGCATGGTGGCGCATGCCTGTAATCCCAGCTACTCGGGAGGCTGAGGCAGGAGAATCGCTTGAACTCAGGAGGTGGAAGTTGCGGTGAGCCAAGATCATGCCATTGCACTCCAGCCTGGGCAACAAGAGTAAAACTACGTCTCAAAAAAAAAAAAAAAAAAAAAAAGAATGGTAGCACTTGCCTCGGTAAAATATTCTCTCTACTTTGGGAATGATGCTATTTCTCTTATGTTTCCTGTAGCTGCAACACAAGTTTTTTTGTTTTTTGTTTTTTGAGACAGAGTCTTGCTCTGTCGCTCAGGCTGTAGTGTAGTGGTGTGATCTCGGCTCACTGCAACCTCTGCCTCCTGGGTTCAAGTGATTCTTCTTCTTCTTTTTTTTTTTTTTCAGAGAACGGAGTCTCGCTCTGTTGCCCAGGCTGGAGTGCAGTGGCACTATCTCAGCTCATTTCAACCTCCACCTCCTGGGTGCTAGCAATTCTCCTGCCTCAGCCTCCCAAGTGGCTGGGACTACAGGGGCACACTGCCACACCTGGCTAACTTTTTTGTATTTTAGTACAGACAGGGTTTCACTGTGTTGCCCAGGCTGGTCTTGAACTCCTGAGCTCAGGCAATCCACCTGCCTTGGCCTCCCAAAGTGCTAGGATTACAGGCGTGAGCCACCGTGCCTGGCCTCAAGAGAGTCTTCTGTCTCAGCCTCCTGAGTAGCTGGGACTACAGGTGCTCGCAACCACACCTGGCTAATTTTTGTATTTTTGTAGAGACGGGGTTTCAGCATATTGGACAGACTGGTTTCCAACTCCTGACCTTGTGATCCGCCTGCCTTGGCCTCCCAAAGTGCTGGGATTACAGGTGTGAGCCATTGTACCTGGCCGCAACACGTTTTATACAAACGCAAGGCACTCAATAAATGTCTATTAACTAAAATTTGGCTCCTTTTAAATCATGAAATTAGAATGTTTGAAGAAGCATTAAAGCTCATCTAGTTCAATCCTCCATCTGATTATACAGTGTCCTACTAAATACCAGGTTATACATAATAAGTATAGTGATAGTGTATTCACAGCTGTATATGTCTAGAGCAGCTCATTCCATGAATTCCTTCCAAAATTCATTGAAAAGAAAACTGTTTGTTATTGCTTCACCAAGGGAATAAAGAAGGCTGCGGTCCAAAAATAAGATCACCATCATCTCCACCGCATAATTTATAGGATTTAGAGTCAGAGTATGAGGAAGACAGTTCAGGAAAAGACATAACAGCAGGAGTACAACTATTTCTTCTGATTTTTGATACCCCTTTCTTCCATTTCCACCAAAACGAGAATTTATTTCAATGACAGCAAATGTTCATATAGGGAGAATAGTTGTACAGTACAGAGAAGCCCTAAAGTGTGTCATTTATAGTGTCTGATTATAAGTGGCTTGGGCGAAACCCCATAGCTACTAAAAATACAAAATTAGCCGGGCATGGTGGTGTGCACCTGTAATCCCAGCTACTTTGGAGGCTAAGGCAGGAGAATCGCTTGAAGCCAGGAGGCAGAGGTTGCAGTGAGCCAAGATAGTGCCACTGCACTCCAGTCTGGGCCACAGAGCACATCTCAAAAAATTAAAAATGAAAACACACATAGGGTCGGGCGCGGTGGCTCACGCCTGTAATCCCAGCACTTTGGGGAGCCGAGGTGAGCGGATCATCAGAGGTCAGGA
>NW_012104254.1:7295417-7298117 GCF_000951045.1 Mandrillus leucophaeus
ACAGCATGGCGGTCAAGGTGACTCCAACTCTCTGCTGCTGCTTTTATTGCATAAGAGACATTCTGAGCGCCCTGCCTGCAGCCCCCAACTGCTTCCCATTTCATTCATTGCCTAGGTCTTAGATAGCTTGTCCTGGGGCTCCGGCTCGCTGCGGGGAGAGCTGTGCGGGGCTTGGACCGGAGGAGGGGATGCCCGGCTGGGGGAGGGGAAGGAGGAGGGATCGTGAGTTGAAGGGGCTCGTACGGTAACACTGGTCAGTGAAGGAAGAGTAACGTCCTGTCCTAGGTGCATGGGATTGTGAGCCCGGAGTTGGAGGGCATCAGAAAGGGCGTGGGAGGAAGTGGGAAATAAAGCTGGGGATAGCCAGGGTATCAGTGAATTGCGGTGGGGGAGGGAGTAAGTATTGAGTAATTTGGGGCCTCAAGGCCGAGGGCAATGGCTGGCTTTTGCGTTGCAGATTGCAGGCTATCGAAAGTATTTGTATTTGTGGCAGCTCTTATATTTTAGGTTGGATGGGGAGAGGGACGCGGAGATAATTACATGTTGGGTTTGCTTTTCGGAGAAAGGCTGCTAGGCCAAGTGATTAATTTGGGTGATTTAACTTTCCTGTTGATCCACTCTTGTTAGCTTCTTGATTTGAAGGTGGGTGGTTACAACTGTGTTGCTAGTAGATGTGGAGTAAAGTAAAAGATCCTCATTGCCTTCCCTTTCCAGTCCGGAGGAAGCACTGTCCGGTAGATTTGCTGTATCTTAGGCTATTCACACCTGTTTTTCTGCCCTCTAGTCATAGTTATCCAGTTTGACAGTTCTTATCAGCAATTAGGGCTTTTAGTTTGTTTTAAACTAAATGATAAAAGATAGGAGCATTGATTGTTAGCCATGTGAACTCTAATCTGAAGAGATTGTGTGGTCTCTGGTGAAGCATTAACTGGCTTTTTTTTTTTTTTTTTTTTTTTTTTTTGCTTTTTTGCTTACAGGTGCAGACAACTAAGCGAGGGGATCCTCATGAGTTAAGAAACATATTTCTACAGGTAAATTGGCTTGCAGAGTGTGCCTTTCATTGCAAAAACAAAAAACATACATGTCCTTAGTCCTAGTCATGCCTTAACTTTGAGGAATGTTCAGTTTTCATGTATTCTTTCAAACATGACCGGACAGTATAGCTTGTACTTCTCTTATTAAGTTTTGATTAAAGGCCTTCTTTTAATTAAGGGTTGGTAAAAGGTTTTCCTCAAGTTACTGCTTTTTTTTTTACATGACTTAAGATATGTATTAAAAAAATAATTTCCAGCTTAAGCACAGAGACCAAGATAAAATTTCAAAATGTATTGGCACTCTTGTATGGTTAATAGTTATGATAACTAAAATTCTCTTCCTTGAAAGTTGCATGTTTACGAAGTTCTCCTGCTTATGAGCTATCCTTCATGTAATTTGACAGATAAGAATATTATGGCTATTCTTAATTTGTGTGTCTTACTTATATTGTATCCTTAAGCTTTTGGGGATTTTGTTACAAAATGTTACCTCTTAAGATTCTTGCAATGGTCTACCTTAACTTCTAAGCTTTTAGGATCAGTGACTTGGCTGTAGACTTAAAAAGAAAAAAAAAAAAAAAAAAGGTTGGTTTAGTTTTTTGTTTTGCTTGCTTTTCTTAAATTTCAAAAGTTTCCTATGCGGGAAGTTGTACTTAAGAAGTAAATGTAAAGGGAGGCAAGCTAAGGTGTTTCACCAAATACTGCGTTTCTCTCTGAAATCTTTTGAAAACTTTCTATTCTGGACGTGGGTTCTTACGAAGACACATTGACCTTGGGCAGGTCCCTGCTGGGTATTATTTTCCTCTGTGAAATGAGAGGTGATCTCCAAGGTTCCTTCCCATTCCAAAAGTCTATGAGTCTATATTAGGAATAGATTCTAACATATGCTGATGAGCCTGGAATAGATGACGTTTTTGAGACATGTGGTTTGCTTAAGCTATTGTTGGGGAAGACACTGCATAGTTGACCATACGTATGTGTAGTTTATGAAAAATAATTTGTGAAAATAGGAATCTTAAAGGTTATAAAATCTGATAAGGGAAGCATTTTTTTCCAGAACAGAAGTAATTATAATGACAGAAATGGTCCATTTATGATTTGAAGACTTTATTCCTCGCAGGCATTCTTGAAAATAGCCAAAAATATATCAGTATTCACCATACCATGTGATTATACTCAATTGTTTTGTGAAGAGTTCTTGTGATATAGTTAATTTTATGTTCTAGACTAAGTAGATGTGGAAGAAATCAGTTGAAATGCTGCATGATGTAGTGAAAAGAATACTGTCTAGGTATCTGAGTACTGCCTAGGAATACGGAGTTAATT
This sequence comes from Mandrillus leucophaeus, assembly GCF_000951045.1. Taxonomy (NCBI): domain Eukaryota; kingdom Metazoa; phylum Chordata; class Mammalia; order Primates; family Cercopithecidae; genus Mandrillus; species Mandrillus leucophaeus. The sequence continues at coordinate 7,297,778 of NW_012104254.1, forward strand.
CCCAGCCCTGCATTTATCTGGCTGTTGTACCCTTAGGCTAATCATCTGGCCTTCCAGAGTTTCAGCTTCTCATATGGGACTCAGTGGTACATAAGGGAATGGGAATTGAGGTCTTTCTAGCTTTAAAAATTCTATGGGAAAAAAACATACTGTGATTCTGTATGGATTTGTTTTTTGTTTTTGAGTGGGGGTAGAGATGGGTTAGAGGTATGAGGAGAATGGCCAGGACTGTCCCTAGCTCTTTAACAACTTTTAAAAAATTTTTTGACGTGGAGTCTTGCTCTGTCACCCAGGTTGGAATGCAGTGGCGTGATCTCGGCTCACTGCAACTTCCACCTCC
>NW_012104254.1:7298167-7303502 GCF_000951045.1 Mandrillus leucophaeus
TTTTTTTACATGACTTAAGATATGTATTAAAAAAATAATTTCCAGCTTAAGCACAGAGACCAAGATAAAATTTCAAAATGTATTGGCACTCTTGTATGGTTAATAGTTATGATAACTAAAATTCTCTTCCTTGAAAGTTGCATGTTTACGAAGTTCTCCTGCTTATGAGCTATCCTTCATGTAATTTGACAGATAAGAATATTATGGCTATTCTTAATTTGTGTGTCTTACTTATATTGTATCCTTAAGCTTTTGGGGATTTTGTTACAAAATGTTACCTCTTAAGATTCTTGCAATGGTCTACCTTAACTTCTAAGCTTTTAGGATCAGTGACTTGGCTGTAGACTTAAAAAGAAAAAAAAAAAAAAAAAGGTTGGTTTAGTTTTTTGTTTTGCTTGCTTTTCTTAAATTTCAAAAGTTTCCTATGCGGGAAGTTGTACTTAAGAAGTAAATGTAAAGGGAGGCAAGCTAAGGTGTTTCACCAAATACTGCGTTTCTCTCTGAAATCTTTTGAAAACTTTCTATTCTGGACGTGGGTTCTTACGAAGACACATTGACCTTGGGCAGGTCCCTGCTGGGTATTATTTTCCTCTGTGAAATGAGAGGTGATCTCCAAGGTTCCTTCCCATTCCAAAAGTCTATGAGTCTATATTAGGAATAGATTCTAACATATGCTGATGAGCCTGGAATAGATGACGTTTTTGAGACATGTGGTTTGCTTAAGCTATTGTTGGGGAAGACACTGCATAGTTGACCATACGTATGTGTAGTTTATGAAAAATAATTTGTGAAAATAGGAATCTTAAAGGTTATAAAATCTGATAAGGGAAGCATTTTTTTCCAGAACAGAAGTAATTATAATGACAGAAATGGTCCATTTATGATTTGAAGACTTTATTCCTCGCAGGCATTCTTGAAAATAGCCAAAAATATATCAGTATTCACCATACCATGTGATTATACTCAATTGTTTTGTGAAGAGTTCTTGTGATATAGTTAATTTTATGTTCTAGACTAAGTAGATGTGGAAGAAATCAGTTGAAATGCTGCATGATGTAGTGAAAAGAATACTGTCTAGGTATCTGAGTACTGCCTAGGAATACGGAGTTAATTCCCAGCCCTGCATTTATCTGGCTGTTGTACCCTTAGGCTAATCATCTGGCCTTCCAGAGTTTCAGCTTCTCATATGGGACTCAGTGGTACATAAGGGAATGGGAATTGAGGTCTTTCTAGCTTTAAAAATTCTATGGGAAAAAAACATACTGTGATTCTGTATGGATTTGTTTTTTGTTTTTGAGTGGGGGTAGAGATGGGTTAGAGGTATGAGGAGAATGGCCAGGACTGTCCCTAGCTCTTTAACAACTTTTAAAAAATTTTTTGACGTGGAGTCTTGCTCTGTCACCCAGGTTGGAATGCAGTGGCGTGATCTCGGCTCACTGCAACTTCCACCTCCGGGGTTCAAGCAATTCTCTTGCCTCAGCCTCCCTAGTAGCTGGGACTACAGGCATGTGCCACCACACGCGGCTAATTTTTTGTATTTTTAGTAGGGATGGGATTTCACTGTGTTAGGCAGGGTGGTCTTGATCTCCTGACCTCGTGATGCACCTGCCTTGGCCTCCCAAAGTTCTGGGATTATAGGTGTGAGCCACCGCGCCCGACCCTGTGTGTGTTTTCATTTTTAATTTTTTGAGATGGCGCCCAGGCTGGAGTGCAGTGGCACAATCTTGGCTCACTGCAACCTCTGCCACTTCTTTGACAACTTTTAAATCTTAGCTTTTCATTTACTGTTTTACATATTATTATTATCTTTTTACACATTATTTTGATGATGCCTTTATTTTTATATTGAAAATTTGTGGAATTCGTAACTGCTTATTTAGCACTAAGTATGAAACGTTGACCCAAGCATTATTGATAGATAAGAGAGCGATAGAATGTAAATACTCACCTTCAGAAAGGTCTAAAACAGCAAGAAAGATAACAATATAGGCTAAGTGCAGTGGCTCACACCTGTAATCTCAGCACTTTGGGAGGCCAAGGCCAGAGGATCACTTGAACCCAGGAGTTCAAGACCAACGTGAGCAATATAGTGAGACCTCATCTCTGCAAAAAATTTTAAAAATTGGCACCAAGCCTGGTGGCATCCACCTGTGGTCCCAGCTACTCAGGTGGCTGAGGTAGGAGGATTGCTTGATCCTGGGAGGTGGAGTTTGCAGTAAGCCAAGATCATACCACTGCACTCCAGCCTGGGCAACACAGCAAGACCTTGTTTCTCTCTCTCTCTCTCGTGCTCTCTCTCTGTCTCTCTCTCTCTCTCTCTCTCTCACTCTCACTCTCACTCTCTCACACACACACACACACGCACGATACAGTATTGCTAGTTGGATCAATTTGAGGATAGTTACCAAGTAAAAGATGTTTATTCCTGGCTTGAATACTTCAAACTGGAGTCATTTGAAGCTTTGCAGTACTGTTTAGAAACAGTTTTATAGATGCATATAGTTGATTAATATTTTAGCTATAATAGAAGACAAAAATACATGCCAACCATGTATTTCTTTAGCACTTAACATATTTACCCAACCAATATTTAAAAAGGGTTATTTGCTGTGTACCATGCACTTTTATTCAGTACAATACTGTGGGGAAAAGAAAGATATCAGACTGTTACTGTGTCTATATAGAAAGAAGTAGACATAAGAGACTCCATTTTGTTCTGTATTTGAGATGCTTTTAATCTGTGACCCTACCCCCAACCTTGTCCTTGCAAGAGACGTGTGCTGTGGTGACTCAAGGTTTAATGGATTTGGGGCTGTGCAGGATGTGCTTTGTTAAACAAGTGCCTGAAGGCAGTATGCTTGTGAAAAGTCATCACCATTCTCTTAATCTCAAATACCCAGGGACACATACACTGTCAAAGGTCGCAGGGACCTCTGCCTAGGAAAGTTAGGTATTGTCCAAGGTTTCCTCCCATGTGATAGTCTGAATATGGCCTCGTGGGAAGGGAAAGACCTGAGCGTCCCCCAGCCTGACACCTGTGAAGGGTCTGTGCTGAGGAGGACTAGTATAAGAGGAAAGAAGGCCTCTTGGCAGTTGAGATAGAGAAAAGCATCTGTCTCCTGCCCATCCCTGGGCAATGGAACATCTCGGTGTAAAACCCGATTGTATGTTCTGTTTAGTGAGAAAGGAGAAAACCGCCTTAGGGCGAAAGGTGGGATTTGCTAGCGCAATGCTGCTCTTTATGCACTAAAAAGGTTTATGGAGATGTTTACATATGCATATCAAGGCACAGCACTTTTCCTTAAACTTATGTCACAGAGATCTTTATTCATCTGTCTTACTGCTGACCTTCTCCCTATAATGATCTTATTATCCTGTCACTTCCCTTTTTCTAAGATGGTAGAGATAATGATCAATAAATACTGAAGGAACTCAGAGACCGGTGCTGGCGTGGGTCCTCTGTATGCTGAGCGCAGGTCCCCTGGGCCCACTTTTTCTTTCTCTATACTTTGTCTCTGTGTCTCATTTCTTTTCTCAAGCCTCTCGTTCCACCTAACGAGAAACGCCCACAGGTGTGGAGGGGCAGGCCACCCCTTCAAATACTGTTCAGTAGCAGACACCAAGTCAAATATCAAGAGAGAGAATAGAGCCAAGACCTAAACGCTGATGGACAAGTGATTGGACTAGCTGCTCTCTGAGGCCCATTCCATCTCCAATGGTCTGCGGTTGAGGGAATCAAGAATAGTGAAGGCAAAAGACTAACCTGTGGTAGAGCAATCAGTTTGGCTTCCTACATCATAGTGGCTGTGTAATAATATTGACAATGGCTAACATTTATTGATCATTTAGAGTGTGCTTGAGATTGGCCTAGTGCTTTAAGGATACTTTAGTTTTCATAACAACTTTATGAAGCAGGTTTAATATCCTTGTAATATAGATGAGGTTAAATTAATGTCAATTAATTCAGACTGTGTGGTAGAGCCCAGATTCAAATCAATTCCAAAGCCCAAACCCATACCCTTATACTACTGGTAGGATATTGAAATGGGGTGACATTTGAAAGACAGAGGTATGTCAGGGGATAATGGCGGTGTATTTGTTAAGAAATTTAAAAAAATCTGGTTATTTAGGTGATGAAATTTTAAAAGTTTCTTTGCACTGTAACTGTCTGGAATAGTTAGCCAAGGAATTTGGATTTGAAACAGTAGGGAGCCACTGTGGGTTTCCAAGTAGGCAAATTGAAGTGGTGAATTGTGGCAGCTTTTTGTATATGTTGGATAAAGTATGAAGAGATTGGAAGTAGGTTAGGTGATCAGCTGAGAGGCTATTGAAATAATACTTGTGAGAATTAATGACCTACAGTGGCTGACGACTGGGGAAATGAAAAGCAAGGAGAGTACCAGCGACTTATAAGGGAAGAATCTGTCAAATTTGGTATTAAATGTGGAAGTAAGGGAAGAAGTAGTGAACCTGTCAGTTTTAGGATAGATGTTAATTGATAAGGCATCTATTTGGATAATTTTTTTTGGGGGGTGGGGTTAGTTTGGTTTCTAAACAAATGTATCTCACTAAGTTACAGTTGGATTTGGACAGATACAAATTTGTGCAGGTGGTAGATGAATTCCTTGTAGTTAAAAGGATTAAAAATATAAAGCAAGGCAGAGGATCAGGGGCTGATTTAAAAGTGATATCTCCAATTGAAGTAGGAAGGAGGAGGAGGAGAAATAGGGAGAATGGTCCCATGAAGTAGGAGTTTCACAAAAAGGGTGTAATTAAAGGTTAAAATGTAGATTATTCTGTTATTAGTATGATTTAGTTTGGGGAGGATTTTGGGGTCACTTGAGTTTAGAATTATTTGAGCTACTTAAAGACTATAAAGAGATGTAATTTTAAATTTTAGAATACAGTTGAAAACTCTTTGTAAAATATAGATCTGTGGCATTAACTGTCTAAGCTCACAAATAGTAAAAATTCCTACTTTCAAATAAGAATATTTCGTTAAACTTTTGAGTCATAGGTCAAAAGTCATTTGTAAAACAATAAAATGGCCAGGTGCGGTGCCTCACACCTGTAATTCCAGCACTTTGGAAGGCTGAGGCAGTTGAATCACTTGTTCGAGACCAGCCTGGGCAACATGGTGAAAACTTGTCTCTGAAAAAAATATAAAAAATTAGCCAGGTGTGGTGGCGCACGCCTGTAATCCCAGCTACTAGAGAAGCTGAGGCAGGAGAATTGCTTGAACCCAGGAAGGGAGGTTGCAGTGAGCCAAGATTGTGCCACTGCACTCCAGCCTGGGTGACAGAGCGAGACTCACTGTCTCAAAAAAAAAAAAAAA
>NW_012104254.1:7303879-7305463 GCF_000951045.1 Mandrillus leucophaeus
AAAAAAAAAAAAAAAAAAAAAGGAAAAAAGAAAAGAAACTGGCAACTGACTTATCTATATATCTATGTTTAGTGAAATTATATGAGAATTGGTGCGAGAGTTCATAAGCAGGGCTTTGTAAGAGTAAAGCATTATTATTTTGAATATAGGGAAATAGGTTCATTTTTCCCGTGGCGTTCATTGCTTCTCAAGTTTTGATGAGCTATGTTTCTATTAGTTAAAAAACATCAACAACAACAATATGCACTAAGAGTCTGCCTTTTTCTGCCCACCTTCATTCTGCTAAGTTCATGAAATTGGAGTACAACAAATGAATTCTTATGTGTTAGGCTGTGCTGTAATTTTACAACCGGTTCAAGCTAAGATTTTACCATTACCACCCTTACAACTGTCATTTTTTGATTTATCCCTTTCTTCTTTTAACCTCTCTCACCCACACACTGTCATTGATCCAATTTAGCTACATCAGCAGTATACAGTAGCAAAAGGAGACGATAGGAGCAGCGAAGGAGGTGAGGTGGGACAGCAGGAACATCACAGGCCGTTTGTTATAAGTCTGACAAATTTCTAAATGAAGAGTTAATTTTGTCTGTCCCTTGTGGCAAAGCAGATTTATCAAAAACATTTAAATGAATTATTTTTAAATCTCTCTCTTGTTAATAGACTTCTTTTGTTTGCTGGTATACTGTATAATAAAGGCAATATATGTTAAGACTGCAACTATATTTGCCAGATCAAAAATTTACTGAAATGTAGACCTCAAATATTATTTTAATTTTGTTCTTTTTTTATTATCACCAGTGTAACAATGAAGATCATATCCCATACAAAATTATGAAAATGTGCTTTTTTCCTGTCTATTTTAGGTTAGAGAATAAAGAGGAGAAGATACTGTTAATGTAAAGCAAAGAGCGATTCCTCCTTAGAGTTTTTAATAACGTATTACTTTTTAATGGAAAGATATGTTCTTTTATTCAAATAGTTTATGTATTTTACTTATTTTTGGCAGTAGGCTGGGCCTGAGAAGGCAGTAAAGCAGGGCTTTTAGCAGGAGACCCTTACTCTTTGTTGAAATATACATTAGGGCTGTGTTTCCAAAAGTGTGGAAGGTGTACCACAATATTAGAGTAACAATAAGATTATCAAGTATTAAAGGGTGATACAGTATTTGTGGAAACAAAGACTCTGAAAAACAATCTGGCAGTGGTTTAAAATAAAAAGAAAACATCATTTGAACAAACAATGGTATTTTCTTTTGGATTATTTATCCCAGAGACATAAAAATATTTGTAAAAATATAAGACTATAGGGCCAGATGCAGTGGCTCACGCCTGCAATCCCAGCACTTTGGGAGGCCAAGGCATGTGGATCACGAGGTCAGGAGATCGAGACCATCCTGGTTAACACGGTGAAACCCTGTCCCTACTAAAAATACAAAAAATTAGCCAGGCATGGTGGCGGGCGTCTGTAGTCCCAGCTACTCGGGAGACTGAGGCAGGAGAATGGCATGAACCTGGGAGGCTGAGGTTGCAGTGAGCCAAGATCGTGCCACTGCACTCCAACCTGGGTAACAGAGTGAGACTC
>NW_012104254.1:7305558-7306767 GCF_000951045.1 Mandrillus leucophaeus
ATGAGCCTATAGTCCCAGTTACTTGGGAGACTGAGGTGGGAGGGTCACCTAAGCCTGGGAGGTTGAGGCTGCAATGAGCTATGATTGCACCACTGCACTTCAGCCTGGGTGACAGAGTGAGACTGTCTCAAAACAAAACAAAACAAAAAAGCTATTATATTAAAGAGGAGTGATAGAAGACTTATGGAATAGCCATACCGTGTAAGTTATGTAGATACTAAAAAGGATGAGTTAGGCCTAGACCACCAATTTAGAGAAATTTTTCAATGTACTATTAAGTGAGAAAGATGGAAATAAGTATATATAGCATGATTCTGATTTGTAAAACAAAGTCATTTTATATATGTTGTGTGTAATGTTTACGTATAATATGTTTGTGTATGATTTAATGAGCACTGAGACTGAGAAAGGTATGAGAGGATAAATACTAGGTTGTTAACTTGGGGGAAGAATAAGGAGGAAAATAGAAATAGTCTCAATGTGTATGTATTAAGCTTTGAGCAAGTGAGTAATTTAAAAAGGAGGAATCTAGCAATTCAGAGCCTGAAGCTACAAGAGGATTTCCCAGCATAATTTCGATTGAATAAACCCAGTATGAGACACACAGAATAGGATCTACAGTTTTATTAACCATGCTATTATAATTGAGGGTCTTCACCAGTTCCTCAGAAATATGGAACTTGAATATGATAATCTATTGATTGATTGATTGATTGAGACAGAGTCTTACTGTGTTGCCAGGCTGGAGTGCAGTGGCGTAATCTTGGCTCACTGCAACCTCTGCCTCCTGGATTCAAGCAATTCTCGTGCCTCAGCTTCCTGAGTAGCTGGGATTACAGGCACATGCCTAGCTAATTTTTGTGTTTTTAGTAGAGACGGGGTTTCACCATCTTGGTCAGGCTGGTCTCGAACTCCTGACCTCAGGTGATCCACCTGCCTCAGCCTCCCAAAGTGCTGGGATTACAGGCGTGAGCCACCATGCCCAGCCTTTTCTAAATACTTTAGAAAGTATTTACCATAAACTATATAGCGTTCTCGTTAAAAAAGCAAACAGTATTAGGCATTAAAGGCAGACTAGCAGGATGGTGAGACTTTGTCCTTGAATCAAGCAGAAGGATTCAAAAATAATTGAAAATATATGAAAATTAGTGTTATTAAATGCCATGTGATGTTCTGCTACCAATCAATACACTTTTTTTTTTTTTTTTT
>NW_012104254.1:7307886-7337738 GCF_000951045.1 Mandrillus leucophaeus
AAAAAAAATTAGCCAGGTGTGGTGGCACGTGCTTGTAGTTCTAGCTACTAGGAAGGCTGAGGAAGGAAGATCATGTGAGTCCAGGAGTCTGAGGTTACAGTGAGCTAGGGTCATGCTTCTACACTCAAGCCTGGGTGATAGAGTAAGACCCTATCTCTTTAAAAAAAAAAAAAAAAAAAAAAAGCTTACTACAGATTGTGACACGTGCAAGGAAATAAACAGAATGATGAGAAGGGCCATCGTTTTTAAAATCATTTTTCAAGAGAGTGGTCAGTGAAGGGCCCTTAGGAGGCAATATTAAGAGCCAAGAGGGAATGAGGGTGAAGTGGAGGGAATTCCAGAGGGCTCACACGTACAAAGCTTAGATATAGAAAAGGGTTTGATGTGTTCAACAAACAGAAAGGAATGACCAGTGAGAGCTGAGGCGGAAGGAGCCACATCCAGCAGGGCCTTGTGTAGACCATAAAGAAAAATTTTGATTTTTTTCTAACACCAGCATGAAAACCACTGAAAGTTGTTCACCTTGTGAGTGGAGTGATTATATTTACAGTTTAAATAGATCATACTGCAATAGAAACTGTTTCTTATACATTTCTGTGCTTATTTATGGATGACTGCTTTGAGTAGACAGTGATTCTTTCAATTTATTTTATTTTATTTATTTATTTATTTGAGACAGAGTCTTGCTCTGTCGCCCAGGCTGGAGTGCAATGGTGCGATCTCGGCTCACTGCAACCTCCACCTCCCAGATTCAAGTGATTCTCCTGCCTCAGCCTCCCACGTAGCTGGGATTACAGGTGCCCGCCACCTTGCCTGGCTAATTTTTGTATTTTTAGTAGAGATGAGGGTTCACCATGTTGGCCAGGCTGGTCTCGAACTCCTGACCTCAGGTGATACTCCCGCTTCGGCCTCCCAAAGTGCTGAGATTACAGGTTTGAGCCACTGCACCCGGCTGATTCTTTCAATGTAATGTCCTCCCGTCTATAGAGTTCCTAGAACATCTTGAGCTGGATGAAACTCCTTTTCATCCAGGAGGCAGCAGAATGTACCTGGAGCCTACATGGGATTTGTAGTCTAACCTGGGTTTGAATCCTCATTTGAAACCTTTTGGCTTTAGGTGTTTACTTTTGGAGCCTGTTTTCTCATCTGTCTAAGAAGGGATTACTACACCTAGCACATAGAGATGTTCTAAAGATTAAATAAAATAATATGTAAACTATGCAGAACCAAGTAAAGCTTAGTTCCTTATCTATTTCCTTCTCTTCTAAGTTGAGATTAGGGTGTTTTGTTTGTTTATTTCTTGAGTAAGATCTGAGTCTTTTGTCTTCTCCAGATGACTGTGCTGGACCTAGTCAAGAGACTAAGATGTTAATATGTATTTATGCTTATGTACATATAATCAGTTAATTACTTACATTCTTGAGACATCCATCTGAAGTTATTGACAAATCCCTATTTCTCCCAAGTCTATGAGGTTCTAAGATGTTGTATAGTCACAGTGTAAGGCTGGGAGACCCGAGAGACCATGGAAGATGTTTGCCGTTTTCTTCTGAAACTTCATTTGCTCAGTCTGGACGTGAAAAAGAGTAACAGTCCAACCATAGGCTCTGAAATCCCAAGACACAGACTTGAAATACATATTATTTTTTGTGCGTAACTTTCTTTTCTTTTTTAAATTCACCACCTCCCTGTTCTGTGCAGATTTCTGTTAGTACTGTGGAAATTTCTGAAAGCATCTTCCACGGAAACCATTACTATGGCCAGCACTGGGTTTCTAGAACTGGAAGAAACACACATTTTGAAAAGATGTTAGTCAGTACTATTTCAGTCTTCAGTGACAGGCATTTTGGTTAAACATGCGTAGGGCTAGAATGTACTGGCTGTAGCGATGAGTGGGTCAGGAGCTTAACTGCTATCACCAGGGATCATGTACCTCTCATCTCTTAGTTTTGGTTTCTGTTGTTCTAGCTTCATTCTCAAACAGGCTTTGCCATATGGCGCATCCCCAGATTAAAATCCTACCCATTCACCTGGAAGCCTAGGGGTGACTCAGGGAGGCTGGGAGACAGAGATGGCAAGAGATTCTGTGCCTCCAAGTCAACACTGCTGTATTTGGTAGCTTTCTAGAACATTCCAGTGCAGCTGTCATACTATCTGCAAAAATGCCTTAAGTGAAATGACAAAAAATAACCAAAATTAGGACGCCTGAAGAAGAAATGTATCCTCACCTCATTTTTTCTTCAGATACCTCTCAGTCTTCTTTCTAGTCTTTTTCTTATGGTGATCTTCCTCTCCCCATCTTCTTTTCTGTCCTCATCCTACTCCTCCCATCCCATAGCTGATTATTTTCAGCAGCTCTATTCAACACAGATTGCTATTGATTGTCCTACAAAGAGCCAGGTACTGTGCAAGGTGCTGGAGGTATGAAGATGAATAAGGCATCCCTGTTTTTAAAGGACTCATAGCCTAGAGTTACTTAAATTACACATCCCTACATTAATACATTTTGTTTTGTTTTGTTTTGAAATAGAACATTCTGTATAAAGCTGAAGGCTTGAAGTCCTTCCTGAGCTCTACCCCAAAAGCCAGTAATTCCCTGCCACCTAAGAGGTAACCACTGTTCTTGGTCGTGTTACTTTCTGATCTTTCTCCATACATTTACATAGAAAATATGGAATTTTGGCCAGGCGCGACGGCTCACACCTGTAATCCTAGCACTTTGGGAGACCGAGGCGGATGGATCACCTGAGGTTAGGAGTTCAAGACCAGCCTGGCCAACATGGTGAAACCCCGTCTCTACTAAAATACAAAAATTAGCCAGGCGTGATGGCGGGTGCCTGTAATCCCAGCTACTCGGGAGGGTGAGACGGGAGAATCACTTGAAACTGGGAGACGGTGGTTGCAGTGAGCTGAGATCGTACCACTCCACTACAACCTGGGTGGCTGAGTGAGACTCCATCTCAACAACACCAACAACAACAACAAAAAGAAAATATGGGGTTTTGTGGTTTTAAAAAACATAAACAATAATAGCTAATGCTTACTGTGTCACTGTTATGTATCAGGCACTATTTTAAGTGTTTTATGTAAATCATCATATTTAATCCTCAGAACAACTCTATAAGGTAGGTACTATTAATATTCCCATTTTACAGATGAGGAAACTAAGCCCCAGAAAGGTTAAGTAACTTGTTCAAGGATATACAATAAACGGAAGAGCCTTGCTTTATATATTTTAATGCAATTTGCCTTTTTAACTTATTATTATTTGGAGATACAGGTATGTTAGTTTGTAAAGAATTGTTTAATTATTTTTCTGTAGCCTTTTAAAAAACTTTGTTATGAAAAATTTCAAACATATACAAATCTAGAGAAAATAGAATAATGACAGATAGATACCATGGATGATTAGAGGGAGAAAGGAAGGAGGGGAACAGGGTGGAAAAACTATTGGGAACTGTGCAAACTATCTGGCTGATGGGATCATTTGTACCCCACACCTCAGTATCACAGTATTCCCTTGTAACAAACCTACACATGTACCCTCTGAATCTAAAATACGAATTGATATGAGCCCGGTGCGGTGGCTCATGCCTGTAATCCCAGCACTTTTGAAGGCCGAGGTGGATGGCTTACTTGAGGTCAGGAGTTCGAGGCCAGCTTGGCCAACATGGTAAAACCCCGTCTCTGCTAAAAATACAAAAATTAGTGTGGTGGCGCATGCCTGTAATCCCAGCTACTAGGGAGACTGAGGCAGGAGAATCGCTTGAACCTGGAAGGTGGAGGTTGCAGTGAGCTGAGGTCGTGCCATTGCACTCCAGCGTGGGTGACAGAGGGAGACTCCATTTCAAAAAAATAAAATATGATTTGAAATTTTTTTAAAAAAGGTTTGTTGTAATTCTAACTGAATTAATAAATATTCTTTAAAATCATACCAAAAAAAAAAAAAAAAAGAGAAAACAGTATAATGAATCACCATCTATCTGTCATTCCAGTGTCACCAATTATCATGGCTAACCTTGCTTCATCTGTATTACAGCCACACTGGCTTATTTTGAAGCAGTTCTCAGACATCATCTTGCAGTATCCATAAATAGTTCACTATGTATCTCCAAAAGATAAGGACTCTGAAAAACCAACCAAATCATAATACCATTATCACACCTAAAAAATGTCTTGTCATCAATTTCTTTTGAGTGTTGAAGTTCTCTGTTTCATAGATTTTTAAGCAGCTTTGTTAAAAACAGAATCCAAGCTAGGTTCATACATTGCATTTGGTTGATCTGTTTCTTAGATCCTTTAATGCTTTCTGCACCCTACTATGTTAAAGGTCCTTATTTCTCTTTGGTAAAAATCTTGGTATTTAATCAAGGCTTATCAACATTAAGGCATTCCATCCCCCTAGGAGCAGCACCTTGATTGTCAAAATGATGTGATTTGCCCAAGCTTATACATATATATGCTCCTTGTATGTTCCCATGGTTACACAGACCAAGAGACGAAAGTATTTATTTAAGAAATGATGCAAATTAATTACTCAACTTAATCTGCCCTGGGAAGTATTCTAGTTCCAGTTATTGAGTTCTTTGGGTCATTATTTTATTTCCAAGGTTTTTGGTTATTTTGAGTGGAAAATTGTCTTGGTAGATCTTCTTTATTATGGTAGCTTCAGTTGATTTCAGTGATTAATAAGGGTCTTGACCTCCCTGCTGTGTTAGAAATTGCATAATTCAGTAGCTGACAGTAGGGCTTACTATAGTGGACAGTGAAAATATATTAAAACAACAACAAAAATAAGCACATAGTATTCATGGAAGCAATCTGAGTTAGGAAGGCAGAGCACTGAAGAATTTTTTTTTAGCAAAATCAGTAAAATGTTCTGTTTCTAGTTTATCCAAAATATGCAACTGAAAGTGCTAATCAAAATTAGATATATACAACTGCTTTTCCCTAACGCTCAGGTAGTTGATTTTAGTAACATCAGAAAAATTTTACATTACTAATTAAAATCCCTGTTTTAAAAAATTAATATGGCTTAATAAAGTTGTTAAAAAGTCCAAGTGGCCATATGTGTTTAAAATAATTTTTTTCTTATAAAATATTTATGATAGAATGCTCTTTTATTCTAATTGAACTAACATAATAAGATAAGGCAAATTACACATTGTACTGTTTAACAGGGTTTGTGTGTCAGATCTGCTGTGGTCTTTGCTCCTTATGCAGAGTGGTTGTGTAGTGAAAGGGCATGCATTCGCGACTAAATTTGGCTTCCGTTGGAAGTAAGAGCGGTAACAGTGAAGGACAGTAAGAGAACTAGCTTCATATGCTCAGTTCTTGCTTTGGTACATATTGTCCTCTTTTATTGTTCAAATAATTCATTTTTCTTTGTGGGAAATGCTCTATGAGATATCTGTAGTTACTAAACTTCATGACATTGTCATTTGAGTTACTGAAATTGAAAGGATGTTAAGATCTGAAAATGTCAGTTCATCTCAGTTGGAACAAAGTCATGGAGGAACAGTTTGTTTTGACTCATATTACAGCCACATGTTGGTTAGACAGAGATAAAGCTGCCTAGACCAGTCAGGACTGATCTTGTGGTAAGCCCAGAAATACTGGCAGCCAACCCAGGGAAACTTTGGCTTGGAGAGAGATGAAAGGTTAGAACCGTAATTTCTTCATGTTTGGGCAAAAGCAGAAAAATTCACTGAGCAAGGAGGGAAATTGAGATCCTATGCTTTTCTGTTTCTAAGCATTTTACAGTAACTATTTCAAATTATATTTTACAATTTTGAAGTACTTTGGTGTTCAAGGTGTCATTTTTGCCTCACAATAGGACAGCAGTTTTTCTGCAAACCCTTGTTAAAGAAGAGGCTCCAAGAATCTGCATGTTTTGCCCAAAAGTTCTCGAGTTAATGGCACAGGAGTTTAGAACCCAAGTTTTCTGACCCAGTTTTAGTGTCCATCATGCCATCATCTCTGAGCTACTTGACAACAGGCACTGTGTGTTGTTGATCTCTGCATCCCCAGTACTGGGCAGCAGGCATAGTGGCTGGCACACAGTTTCAAAATCAATGCAAAATAACCTGAAAGATTTGATCTTAGCAGATTTTTGGCTTAAAAAGCAGTGTTTCTAGATATATTGCCTTAGTTTTGGTGTGCATACTTGAAAAATCCTTAATCTTGATATACCATATAATTTTTTAAAAGTAACCAGTTTTCTAGTCCTAACACATCAGAATTTTTCTTTGTAGTCTCTGGAATATCTTTTAGAGATATAAAACATTAAAGGATCTGTTTATGAACTCAAACTATTTAAACAAGTAATTGGTATCATTTAGAGTATTTGGGCTTTATACTCATTCAAATCATTGAATTTTAAGTTAACCTTTTTTCCTTAGTGGAAATTTAGGGTTGTGTGTCAGTCTTTGTAATGTGTAGTTAATATAATAATATAGGTTGCATACATCCTTCCCCCCCGCCCCCTCCCCGGGACAGAGTGTTTTTCTGGTCCCCCAGGCTGGAGTGCAGTGGCAGGATCTCGGCTCACTGCAACCTCTGCCTTCTCGGTTCAAGTGATTCTCCTGCCTCAGTGTCTCGAGTAGCTGGGATTACAGGCGCCCACCACTAGACCTGGCTAATTTTTGTATTTTTAGTAGAGATGGGGTTTTGCCAGGTTGGCCAGGCTGGTCTCAAACTCCTGAGCTCGTGATCCACCCACCTTGGCCTCCCAAAGTGCTGGGATTACAGGTGTGAGCCACTGTGCCCAGCCAGTTGCATACATCCTAAAGGTCACATAAGGTTAAATTTGGTAAATTGCAAAGGAGGTACTGCTATCCAGTTTATTACAGTCAGTTGAAGCCTTGGTATGTTGATCTGTTGGCTTGGTAGGCAAAACATTTTTAAATGGCATGATCTTCTCATTTGGAGCTAGAGGTAGTTCAGTGTAATTATGATACACATCTATATATATGAAACCCTGCCATCTTTTATAGACAATAATTTTGATTAAATATATGAGGATTCTAATCTCTCATAAGATCTATTTTATTTCTCAAGCTTTAGAATGCTAAGGCTTTCCCAAGCACATGCTAACTATATTCAATGTAAATTTAAATATTTCTGGAAATGTCAAAGCTGTATGTGTTCTTTTATATTTCAGATACTTGAGTTGGGCTTGGAAAAAGTTTAATAAAGAAAATGGACCAGCTATTTCAGATACTGTCAACTACTTTATGTCAATGTCTTCCATGTGTCCTTGACTTCTTGCCCAAGAGGGAATACAACTGCTTAAGAGATATCTTTGAAATGGCAAATGATGAACTCTAAAGTTACTTGGAGTATAGACATACTTGGGTAATTTCATCTAAAGTCATTTTAGTTCATCCTTTGAAAAGACAGGAACAAAATGAAAATTATATTATGAAACTATTAAATTGCTTGATATACTAAGTATGTATGTGTGTGTGGGGGGGCAACCTAGTGGGACCCCATCTTTACAAAAAAATAAAAATTGAAAAACTTAGCTGAGCATGGTGGCACATACCTGTGGTCCCCGCTACTCAGCAGGCTGAGGTGGGAGGATCACTTGAGTCTGGGAGGTTGAGGCCTTCTGTGAGCCGTGATCCTGCCACTACACTCCAGCCTGGGTGACAGAAAGAGACCCTGTTTCCCAAAAAAATCAAAACCCAGACCCCTGATTTAAATATATCACCAATTTTTGAGGTACCAGCTTTATTAGCATAATACCTAAAATATTTTAGCATTTTTGACTGACTGTGGGTAGACAGATTCTAGTTTCAGATATAAACTCCCTCTTTGGTTCTGCTGTTCAGGCAGCAGGCTTACAGACATTGCCAAGTAATTGTCTCTAATTTAATGAGTTAATTAGTTAACTGTCTCCTGTAGAAGTCAAGTACTGACTCCTTATGGATGGGAGAAGACTTTTTTCCTCTAAGCTGTATACTCTATCTTTCAGTGGAAATTAAGTTAAAATAGACTAGGAGAGCTGGAGAAAACACTGGCAAAATACCTCAGGGTAAGTGGTTCTTTGGTATCATTTATAACCCCAGATACTGGCACAGCCTATTTCAGTACATGTCAACTAAAGCATTTGTTTTCTTTGTTAGCCGCTGTGTCCTTTGTGGTTTATGCTAAGGCTGCTCTATTTCCTGATAGTTTTAAAGTCAAGAATATTGACATCTTGGCGATTCCGTACATACAGTATACTTTAAAATTTTTTAAATTTTGGATTCAAGAGGTCCATGTTCAGGTTTCTTACAAAGGTATATTGTGTGATGCTGAGGTTTGGGCTTCTGTTGATCCTGTCATCCAGATAGTGAACATGGTACCAAACAGGAATCTTTTCGCCCCCTGCCCTTTCTCTCTCTCCCCACTCTAATAGTCCCCAGTATCTATTGTTCCTGTCTTTATGTCCATGTGTACCTGTTATAGGTAGAGGGTCTTGACTGCAAGTTGTCCAGGGTCTTGACTGCAGGTTGTCCAGGGTCTTGGCATTTTGAACAAAGAATTGGACAAAACGCCCAGCAAAGCAAGGAAAGAATGAAGCAGCGAAAGAATGAAAGCAGGAATTTATTGAAAATGAAAGTACACTCCACAGTGTGGGAGCCAATGAGCAGCGGATTAAGGGCCTGGATACAGAATCTTCTCAGGTCCAAATACTTCCTAGAGGTTTCCCATTGGCCCCTTGGTGCTTACCTCATGTAAATGAAGTGGTGGCCCACAATCGGTCTTATTGGTTGCTTTCTGCAACCAATCAGAGGCTGAAGTGAAGTTGTAAAGGACACACTCCTGTGCAAACATCTGATTGGCTGTAGAAAGCAACCAATCAGAGGCTAAAGGAAAGTTATGAAGTTACGAAGTTGTACTTATATGCAAACTGCCTGCAGTCAGTCTGATTGGTTGTGAACAGCTAATTTCCAATTTACCGTGCAGAAAAGGTAGGGGTTTGCAAAGGGAGTAGCCTCTGGTCCTTTTGTTACTTAGGTGTGGAAAGTTAGGGTTTTCCTTTCAATTTAGTTCTAGGAAGTTGGTGTGAAACGGCCTCCAGACCCTATTCTCCTGCCTCATACCCAATATTTAGTTCCCACTTTTAAATAAGAACAGGTGATATTTGGTTTTCTGTTTCTGCATTAATTCTGCTTAGGATAGTGGCCTCCAACTGCATCCACGTTGCTGCAAAGGACATGATTTCAGCCTTTTTTATGGCTGCATAGTATTCTATGAAGTAGATGCCATACATACAGAGCACTTTTATTGTGTGTTTATGTTTTCTATTTAGTGGTTGTAGTCCTGGAGGTCAAATTCAGATATTAGAGAATAGACACCTCCGTGGCAAAAAGAACAATTGTTGCCAAATTTTGTTAATACAAAATTTCTGAAATGTTTTCGTGTGCTCCCCCCTCTTTTGTCATCTGTTAATGAAACAAAGAAGCAACACAAGCAGTTGTGAAGAGAGAGAACAAAGATCACCATAATCCCGTCTCTAGTATTTTCTTTTTTTGAATTTGAGATGGAGTTCTGCTCTTGTTGCCCAGGCTGGAGTGCTTTGGTGCAATGTCGGCTCACTGCAACTTCTGCCTCCCGGGTTCAAGAGATTCTCTTGTCTCAGCCTCCTGAGTAGCTGGGATTACAGGCACCTGCCACCACGCCCGCTAATTAGTATTATTATTATTTTGAGACTGAGTTTCACTCTCGTTGCCCAGGCTGGAGTGCATTGGTGCAATCTCGACTCACTGCAACCTCCGCCTCCCGGGTTCAAGCGATTCTCCTGCCTCAGCCTTCCGAGTAGCTGGGATTACAGGCATGCACCACTACACCGGCTAATTTTGTACTTTTAGTAGAGACGGGGTTTCTCCATGTTGGTCAAGCTGGTCTTGAACTCCCGACCTCAGGTGATCTGCCCACCTCGGCCTCCTAAAGTGCTGGGATTACAGGTGTGAGCCACTGAGGCTGGCCAATTTTTGTATTTTTAATAGAGATGGGGTTTCACCATATTGGCCAGGCTAGTCTTGAACTCCTGACCTCAGATGATTTGCCCATCTTGGCCTCCCAAAGTGCTGGAATTATAGGCGTGAGCCACTGTGCCTGACCTAGTATTTTCTTTCTTTGTATTTTGTGTTTAGTTTTTCCTTCTTTTTAATTTTTCACAGGAGTCAGGCCCAGGATTCCTTGTCAAAGGATTTGAGCGTTTTTATGATTATATATAATGTATACTTGTGTATATGTACCTGTATATTGCTAAGTTTCTTTTCAAAAGGACTGAATTTGACAAAAGCAAGATGTATAGGACAGTATAAATAGTATGCTATCATTTATATAAAAAAGAGAAATGAATAAGAATTTCATATATACACACATATATTTGGGTGTATATATATTAACATATATATAATTTACTCGTTTATGCATAAAACATCTCTAGAAGGATACATAAGAAATCGATTGCCTCTCAGGTGGGGAATTGAGTGGGAACAGAAGTAGGAGGAAGACTTTTCACTGTATATTCTTTGCTACCTTCTGAATTTTGAATGGTATGAATGTAATACTATTAAAATAATAAATAAAAAGCTATTAGCAATAGGTAAAAGTACCCACTGTTTTTTCCTTTTCATGCCCACTGTGTTGGTTCAGGCCTCAACCTCTTTCACCTATATCTTTTATTTATTTATTTATTTTTTTGAGACGGAGTCTTGCTCTGTCGCCCAGGCTGGAGTGCAGTGGTGCGATCTTAGCACACTGCAACCTCTGCCTCCCGGGTTCAAGTGATTCTCCTGCCTCAGCCTCACAAGTAGCTAGGATTACAGGTGCGTGCCACCACACCCAGCTAATTTTTTGTATTTTTAGTAGAGACGGGGTTTCACCGTGTTAGCCAGGATGGTCTCAATCTCCTGACCTCGTGATCCGCCTGCCTCGGCCTCCCAAAGTGCTGGGATTACAGGCGTGAGCCACTGCATCCGGCCCTCACCTGTATCTCTGTAATAGCCACTTACTACTCTCCCTGTTCCAAGTTAGTTCCTCTCTCTTCCACTCATCTTTCATGTTGCCATCAAGGATAGCACAGATCAGATATGTCTCTCCTTTCTTCTTAAACTTAGTAGTGTCCCAGGCTCACAGAATAAAGTTCAGACTCTTCTGTTTAGCATTCAAAGTGTTCCACCATTTGGTCTCAAACTGCCTTTTCTACTACATGTATTTCATTTGCATAGGGACCGTATTTCTCTCCAACTAACCCTTCTCCCAGAAAAAAAGGGTATTTTTTTGTTTCAACATCTGTTCACATTAGTTTTTTGTGTTTTTGTTTTTAGTTTGAAGTACCCATTCTCTCCACTTGCAATTGAAATTGGATTTAACTTTTAAGGTCCATTCCAAGTGTTGCCTTTCTCCCTCCATTCTTTGGCCCCATCCCACCAGTCCTGGGAATGAATCACTCCTTTTTGGTTCCCATAGTATATTTCTCATGCCATTGTTTGCAACTCATATTCTAGTTACTGATGGACGGAACTAGTAACAGTAACTAGTAATTGACTAGTAACTAACTTGTCAGTCTCCTTACATTCTGTTTTAAGACTTCCTTGTATCCATCTTTCTTTCCAATTGCAGCAGTCTTCCTCATATTGTGCCTTTCCTCGCTCCTGTGTGCTCTTAACTCTGGTGGTTTTGTGATCTTGGTGGAACATGTCCAGTTGTCTCGTACATGTTAAGAAGAGGAAGAAAAGAAGCAATTGACAGGAATTGATGGAATCTACTTACTATTAGTACAAATGTCTTTCAGTTTGCTTTTTCTTTATCCTATGTTTATATACTTATTGTTTTGAAACTTTTTTTTTTTTTTGAGACAGAGTCTCATTCTGTCACCCAGGCTGGAGTGCAGTGGCGTGATCTCGGCTCACTGCAACCTCCGCCTCCCGGGCTCATGCCATTCTCCTGCCTCAGCCTCCCGAGCAGCTGGGACTACAGGCGCCCGCCACTACGCCCAGCTAATTTTTTTGTATTTTTAGTGGAGACGGGGTTTCACCATGTTTGCTAGGATGGTCTCGATCTCCTGACCTTGTGATCCGCTTGCCTCGGCCTCTCAAAGTGCTGGGATTACAGGCGTGAGCCACCGTGCCCAGCCTATTGTTTTCTTTATCCTATGTTTATATATTTATTGTTTTGAAATTTTAAAGATTATTTTGTCTTCATTGTGTAAGTGTGTGAAATATCTAGAGGCCTGGGAGGTCAATAAACTTGTCTAGGGACTCACAAAGGGTTAGTGGTAGAGCCAAGGTTTAAACTCAAAACCCCTTCAAGAATGGCTTTTATAGTCATATATAGAGAACATGACTTTATTTTGGGGTGATATTTCTTGAATGCTTTTGGTAGCACCAATTAGTAAAAAAAAAAAAAAAAAAAAAAAAAAGGTCCACGTTGGGCTACTTCTTTTTATTTTTGTTCTGTAGCACAAATCATCAAGCAACCGCTGGGCTACTTTTTTTTTTTTTGAGACAGGGTCTTGCTCTGTCTCCCAAGCTGGAGTGCAGTGGTGCAGTCTTGGCTCACTGCAACCTCCGCCTCCCAGGTTAGAGTGATTCTCCCACCTCTCAAATGCTTTGAATGCTAATCAGAAGAGTCTGAACTTTATTCTGCAAGCCATGGAACAATACTAAAAGTTTTAGAAGAAAGGAGAGACATGATCTGATCTGTGCTATCCCTGATGGCAACATGAAAGGTGAGTGGAGGAGAGGGGAACTAACTGGGGACAGGGAGACTAAGAAGTGGCTATTACAAAGATGCAGGTGAGGGCCCGGCATGGTGGCTGACACCTGTAATCCCGGCACTTTGGGAGGCCGAGGCAGGTGGATGATGAAGTCAGGAGATCGAGACCGTCCTGGCCTAACATGGTGAAACCAGTCTCTACTGAAAATACAAATTAAGTGATTCTCCCATTCCTCTCAGTCTCCTGAGTAGATGGGACTAAAGGCACAGGCCACCATGCTTGGCTAATTTTTGTATTTTTAGTAGAGATGGCATTTCACCATGTTGTTCAGGCTGGTCTTGAACTCTTGACTTCAAGTGATCTGGCCGCCTTGGCCTCCCAAAGTGTTGGGATTACAGGCATGAACCACTGCACCTGGCCACTGGGCTACTTCTTATGCAGGCTGATATAGCACTTGGGGTGGTAGTCTCTGTGGCATTTTTTGTTTGTTTTTTATTCTTTGGGACAGGGTCTTGCTCTGTCACTCAGACTGGAGTGTGGTGGCACAATCATGGCTCACTGTAGTTTCGACCTCCCAAGTTCCAGTGATCCTCCTTCCTCAGAATCCTGCATAGCTGGGACTACAGGTGTGCACCACCATGCCCAGCTACTTTTTAAATTTTTTGTAGAGATCTGGTCTCTCCGTGTTGCCCAGGCTGGAACTCCTGAACTCAAGGGATCCTCCTGCCTTGGCCTCCTAAAGTACTGGAATTACAGGTGTGAGCCACTGTGCCTGGGCTAACTCTTTTCTTATTGAAAGAATAGGTGGCTTTGTTTAGTCAGATCCACAAATGGAGACACTTGCAATACTTGACCAGAAAGCAAACCAACAATCATTTGCCCTGATTCTTCTTCCCCATCTTGTTTCCCAGAAGCAACCACTTGTAACTCTCTTAGCTATTTCTTTTGGTATTTCCCTTCACATTTCTATATTGATATGTCTAGACATTTTTGACTTTGTTACAGTAGCTGAGGTCCTAGCTTCCTTATACTACTTCCTCTCACTATATTTATAATTTTTTTTTCCAAGACAGGGTCTTGCTCTGTTGCCCAGGCTGGAATACAGTGGCATGATCACTGCTCACTGCAACCTCCACCTCCCAGGCTCAACCAATCCTCCCACCTCAGCCTCCTGAGTAGTTAGGACTACAGGCACATGACATCATGCCCAGCTAATTTGTGTATTTTTGTAGAGATGGAGTTTTGCCATGTTGTCCAGGCTGGTCTTGAACTTCTGGGCTCAAGCAGTCATCCGCCTTGGCCTCCCCAAGTGCTGGGATTACAGGTGTGAGCCACTGCACCTGTCCTATTTATAATTTTTATTAAATTAACATTTGATATCTATATTATTATGACTATAAATACTGTTTATTTTGAGCCAAGTCATAGATTATGATATTTTCTATTTTTGTACAATAAAAATAATTTCTCATAGTTAAAAATTACCAAACTTTTGATTTGCCTAGTTATTTGTGTACCTATTACCAATTCATTCATTTGCCAAATATTTACTGAGTGCCTACTATAAGCCAGGCATCATTCTTGGTGTTTGGGATATCTCAGTAAACAAATTAGACAAAGATTCTTTGCCTTGTGACACATTCTAATTGGGAGATAGACAATAACCATAAGTAAAATATAAAGTATGTTAGAAAGAGGTGCTGAGGGAAAAAAAGCAGGGCTGCTGAGGAGCATGATGCCCTTGATTCATGATTCTTTATATGTGACCTGGTTTTTCTCTCTGAAAACTTGTAGAATTTTCACTTCATTTGGATGTTCTGCAATTTAACAGTGATGGGCCAGGCCCTGGTGTAGATGTTAGTTTTAATTTTTCGTGCTTGACATTTTGTGAGCCCTCGTATTCTTCAGTTCTGATCTTACTGCTTTGTTGGGTGACTGAAGTAATGATCAATCTGATGCAACTCAAGGAGAAGAGCTTTGGTTGTTCATGTTGGTTATCCCATAGTATATAAAGCACTTCAATGAGTTTCTTTGATGCAAGTATTATTATTACTTTATTTTAAAAAATTATTGATGTAAAAATTACTGATGTCAAAGAATATTTTAATTTATTTCCTATTTCCAGCTGCTGGAACTTGGTATGATGAAAGGTCTTGTTTGTTATTCCTTTTTCATTCATTTCACTTCGAAGGTTTGGCAGGTTACATGTCTCCCTGGTGCTCTTGTAGACAGGGAGCCTCTGGGAGTCACTTTCAGGTCCTGGCTGCTCTTTCACCTTTCTTAGTCTTTTCATATCTTTTGTCTTACCAGTATGTGTATTTTTAATTGAGATAAAATTCACATAACGTAAAATTCACCATTTTAACCATTTTAAAGTATACAATTCAGTGTTTTTTTTTAAAGTATATTTATAATGTTTATGATGTTACCACTATCTAATTCCAGAACATTTTCATCATCCCCAAAGAGAAATTTGATACCTAATAAGCAGTTAACTCCCATTCTCCCTCTCCTTTCAGCTCCTGGCAACCAATATTCTGCTTTCTGATTCTATGGTCTTGCCTATTTTGGACATGCCACGTAAATAGTATCACATCATACATGGCCTTTAGTGTCTGGCTTCTTTCACTTATCATAAAGTTTTCAAGGTTCATACATGTTGTGCATATATTAATACTATAAAATGTTTTAAAATCAGACTCTGAATATTTGATTTTTCAGTATCCAAGAAAAATTCTGCATTTATTATCTTTATTTTGATTTTAATACTGGCCTGTAATTTACCTTTTCACAAAACATCTATTGGATATAAAATGATATTGGATAATTTTTCAGTATACGTTATTTATTTGTTTTTTTAGTATGCCAGTACTGAGGTTGATGGAGAGCATTACATGACTCCAGAAGACTTTGTTCAGCGCTATCTTGGACTGTATAATGATCCAAATAGTAACCCAAAGATCGTGCAGCTCTTGGCAGGAGTAGCTGATCAAACCAAGGATGGGTAAGTATCTTCATGCATTTTCTGAAAACTAATGTTCTGGAATATATTGTTAAAAATTTAAAAAACTGGCTGGGTGTGGTGGCTCACGCCTGTAATCCCAGCACTTTAGGAGGCCGAGGCAGGCGGATCACCTGAGGTTGGGAGTTGGAGACCAGCCTGACCAACATGGAGAAACCCTGTCTCTACTAAAATACAAAATTAGCCGGGCATGGTGGCCCATGCCTGTGATCCCAACTACTCAGGAGGCTGAGGGAGGAGAATTGCTTGAACCTGGGGGGTGGAGATTGTGGTGAGCTGAGATTGAGCTATTACACTTCAGCCTGGGCGACAAGAGCAAAACTCCATCTCAAAAATAAAAAAAAATAAAAATTAAAAAAACCCACAGGCTTACCTATGAGTATCTAGAATTTTAATATTAGTAAACATGTAATTAGTAATTATCAATTTTCTCTTTAGTAATTAGAAAATATGTATTTAAAATAAATATATTATTATTATACTTTTGGGATACAGAAATCATTACGAAAAATGTATTCAAAAAAATTTATTTGGAAAAATAATGGGAAGCTTTATGTTGAAAACAATTAAGATACCAGGCAAGTAAGTATTCTACTTTATAGGTCAAATTCTGAGCCAATAATTTTTAAACCACACTAACTGGAGATCTATGTTTTGTTTTGTTTTGGTCTCTCTCTCTCTGTCACCCAGTCTGGAGTACAGTGGCATGATCTCAGCTCACTGCAACCTCCACCTCCTGGGTTCAAGTGATTCTCCTGCCTCAGACCTCAAGTAGCTGGGATTACAGGCATGCACCACCATACCTGGCTGATTTTTGTATTTTTAGGAGAGACAGAGTTTCACCATGTTGGCCAGGCTGATCTCAAACTCCTGACCTCAAGTGATCTGCCTGCCCTGGCCTCCCAAACTGCTGGGATTAGAGGTGTGAGCTACCATGCCCAGCCTTTAAAAAATGATATATACTAGTTGTATAATTAAACTATATATTTTATTCAAAGTTTATAAAAATGGTGTTATTTACTGTGATTATCAAGGATACAGGCATTTCTTTTTTTCGAAAAAATATTTCATGGGAAAAGCCACATTTTATGTTGAATAATCTGAGCAGAATGAGTTCCAAATAACCAAGTATATTTCTTTCATTCATTCAATAGGTATTGAGTGCCTACTATGCCTCAGGTACTGTTCTTCGTGCTGGGATTATTAATATATCAGTGAAAAAGCCACAAAACGATAATAAGTGAATTATGGTTTGTTAGAAGGCTATAAGTACTATGATGAAAAATAAATTAGGGGAGAGTTTAGGGAGTGATATTTAGTCATTTATCTCTCTGTTTATTTGGTAAACATTAATTGAATAGCCATTGTTTGTCAGGCACTGTTGGGCCTTACAAATACAAACATAAATTAAATGAGGCTTCTGGCCTTCAAAAGAAGCTACTAGCTTAGTGAGAAAGAAAATGACTAAACAAATGAGGTGCTGTCATAGCTATATAAGAGGTACAGAGGTAACCCAAGAAAGCATGGTTACCTGTTTTGTGTGGTCAGGACAGCATCACAGAAGAGGTGATACTTGAGTGAAATCTAGCAGGATGAGTACAAGCTTGTTAGTAGTTGGATAAGTAGGGACAAGAATTCCAGGAAAGGGAACAGGAATGGCATGAAATATTAAGGGGCACGTGTGTGTGCGCACGCGTGTGTGCACATTAGTGAATGGCAATGGAGGAGGGTTGTGTTGCAAGTACTTTGATGTGGCTGTGGCGTGGCATTGCTTTGTTGCTGGGGGAAATGTAGTTGGAGTGGCTGAAGGCTTTTGACTCTGTCCTGCAGGTATTTTTGGCCTGCTAGTGTATGGGTGTGCAAAAACACAGAAATAACAAGGGGCATCTTGCTAGAATGTCAGTTTACTCAACTAAGGGGAGAAAAGCGATCATTATTTATATTAAAATCATATATGGCTGTATTATGGAGTGAATGTAATATTTGCATGAATTAGATAAAGAAAATTTTGGCTTGTTATGGCAGTTTCAATCTACATCTCCAGGCCTCCAGGGCCTAGGCTCTTTCTCCTTCCTGTTGAGGTGCTTATGTGACAACCTTTGAGAAACTAGGCAGTAAGTAGTCTAAAAATTATTTCCATTGCCACAGATGTAAACAGATTTTAGAAATGGTAGGTTGGAATGTGACAAGACTCATATGCAGTAGAATCAATTTAGGTGGCTATTGTAATAGTTAAAGTAGAAAGATTAGTGTCTAAGTTCTTTGAGTCCAGGATTAGTAATGTATTCAGTTTTATTGTCCCATAGAACCTTGCACAGTGTGTGAAATTTACTATGTGTTTAACACATGTTTGTTTTGGAAAGATTTTATATCATTTATAAATGGCAGGTATTGGGGAACTTGTATACATTTTAGTTCTACTCAAAATATATCAGCTGATAAATCACTGTGGATCATTCAATCATAGGATCTTTCAACAGTGATTAGACAATAAAGCATATGAAAATTAATTATACCTACCAGAATTCCTTCTTCAAAATTATTAAAGGTAACATATACATTTAGCTCTTTTAGAAATTATCAGAGTATTTATTGTTAGTAATTTGGTCTAAGACCTGATTTCAGAATATCCATATATTTTCAAATGTTTCCTTTTGTGACTGTCTGCTCTATTCTGTCTCAGTAGTGTATCTTCTTTGAGGCTTCATATGGTTCTCCTAGGCTGAGTTGCATTGTTAAAGTAGGACATTTTCTTTTCTTTTCTCTCTTTTTTGTTGGAGACAGAGTCTCACTTTGACACCCGGGCTGGAGTGCAGTGGTGTGATCTCAGCTCACTGCAACCTCTGCCTTCTGGGTTCAAGTGATTCTCCTGCCTCAGCCTCCCAAGTAGCTGGGATTATAGGTGCATGCCCCCATGCCCGGCTAATTTTTGTATTTTTAGTAGAGATGAGGTTTTACCATTTGGCCAGGCTTGTCGTCTTGAACTACTGACCTTGTGATCCGTCTGCCTCGACCTCCCAAAGAGCTGGGATTACAGGCATGAGCCACTGCACCCAGCCCATTTTTCTTCTTATAATCATCTTTTTAAAAAGATATTCTCTGCTGAGCGCATTTGCTCACACCTGTAATCTCAGCACTTTGGGAGGCTGAGGTGGGAGGATCGCTTGACGCCAGGAGTTTGAGACCAGCTTGGACAACATGGTGAAACCCCATCTCTACAAAATTAAAGAAAAAAATTAGCCAAGTATGGTGGCGTGTGCCTGTAGCCTTAGCTACTTGGGAGAATGAGGCAGGAGGATTGATTGAGCCCAAGTGTTTGTGGCTGCTGTGAGCTATAACTGAGCCACTGCACTCCAGTCTGAGGGACAAAATGTGAGACTCTGTCTTAACAAAAAAGAAAAAAGATATTCTCTTTTCTCCCTCTTTCTGTTTTGTACCCCTTAACCCAGGGCCGTGATGAAATATTAGAATAGCTTACTTGGTACATTGTTTCCTGCCCCAAAATGTGTTCCTTGGTTCTATGGTAGTTTTTTGATGATGAGTCCTATAGATATGTTATGTGAAATGGCAACATATAATATTGCTTATAACCACTCAAGACCAAGTCTGAATGAGTGGAACTAGTATAGATAAGTTCAAGTGATTTGGTTGAGTGTGTGAGAAAAGCTGGTCTAGGAGTGGTTGAAACATGCTCTTTTGTGCTCTGCAATCCTTCCCCCATGTTTTCTAGGATGTTAACTGTTCCTTCTCTCTTGTTCCACATCTCCTTTCCCCCACTAGATAGTAAAATAAGTAGGAATGTTTGGATATGGGTGCTTGCTGTAGAAAGCCGTGTAACATACAATACAGCATTATATATTATAAATAGCACAATCAGTTGTCTAAAAGTAAAAGCCGTTAGCCAAGTATTATTTGTGGGATTGTGGCTTAAATTTTGAAGTTCTGGTATATAATGAAAAGCAAAATGATTTTATGCATTTAATGCAGATCTCAGAGAGTGTAATTGTGTGATCTAATCTAAAATATTTAGACAGTTGCTTGCTTGAAATTGTAAATTATAGAACCGTAGTTTCTATATTTAGTTCTAGTCAGAATTTTATCTGGAGGTTCTTCTGTTCTCCTATGATGTAGAAAACTAGTTTTCTTTTCTACTACTTTTTCCCCCAAGTGTTTTCCTTTATGTTACACAGGCATATAGAGGAACTTTTTATGCAGAAATCTTGATTGCTTTAAAAATTGTAAAATTAACATATTAATATTTTGTCATTTTATTAGTTCCTATTTACTAAATTGAAAAGGGGCTTCATAGAAAATTTTCGAAAAACACACCAAATTCAGAAAATATATTTTTCAAAGTTATAAAATGAATACATGTTCTTTCTAAAATGTCAGACAATGGGGTAATATGGTAAAAAGTGAAAGTACCTCCTTATCCCCATTACAAGAAAAACGAATAGAGTGTGAACTAATCAGTAGTTTCTTCACTCAGCAGTTAGTAGCTTGTGGTTTGCATATGTTCTATTACAGTCTTGATTGGGCCCTTCTAGCAATAAAGGGATCCATGGCAGGATAAAGGGAAAAGGAGCCTTAAAAATATTTTGGAGCCAGGCATGGTGGTTTACGCCTATGATCCTAGCACTTTGGGAGGCCAAGGCAGGAGGATCTCCTGGGACTAGGAGTTCAAAACCAACCTGGGTAACATAGCAAAACCCCATCTATACAAAAACATTTAAAAATTAACCGAGCATCATGGTGCTTGTCTATAGTCCCAGCTACTCAGAAGGCTGAAACAGGAGGATCACTTGAACCCAGGAGTTCCAGGTTCCAGTGAGCTCTGATTGCGCCATTGCTCTCGAGCTGGGAGACAGATTGAGACTTTGTTTCTCAAAATAAATAAATAAATAAATAAATAAATAAATTTCTGAAACATGCTTGCTTTAAGCATTGCAGACTATTTCTTGTTTTCAGAAAAATATTGTTGCATTATAATGCAATAAGTATATAATGACTGTGGTCTTAAAATAGAGGAGAGTATCAGAGAGACTATCAAGTGACCTGTTTTTCTCTCATTCCTCCCAACATTTTATTATGAAAATTTTCAAACATTCAAGAAAGTTGAAAGAATTTTATAGTGAACACCCATATATCTACCACCTAGACTACCACATAGATTATATTTATTATTATTTTATTATTTATGATTATTATTATTATTTTTGAGACAGGGTCCCACTCTGTTACTCAGGCTGGAATGCAGTGGCGTGATCATGGCTTACTGAGCCTCAAATCATGGCTTACTGAACCTCCTGAGCTCAAATGATCCTCCTACCTCAACCTCCCAAATAGTTGGGACCACAGGCGCCTGCCTCTTGCACAGCTAATTTTTCTTTATTTTGGTATTTTTTGTAGAGATAGGGTCTTTCTATGTTGCTTAGGCTGGTCTTGAACTTTTGGACTTAAGCAGTGCTCCTCCCTTGACCTTCCCAAGTGCTGGGATTACAGGCATGAGCCACCGCAGCTGGCCAGATTCTACTATTAACATCTAACTATTCTTGCTTTTTCTTATATCCATCCATCCCTCTATCCTTCCATCAGTCTATCTTATTTTTTTATACATTTCAGAGTAAAGTGCAGACATTGATACAGTTCTAAATATTTTAGCATGCACATTATTTACTAGTGTTTAATATATGTTTTGAGGGTTTTTTGTTGTTGTTGTTTGTTTTGAGACAGAGTGTGTCTCTGTCACCCAGCCTGGAGTGTAGTGGTACGATCTCAGCTCCCTGCAACCTCCGCCTCCCGGGTTCGAGCAATTCTCGTACCTCAGCCACCCAGATAGCTGGGATTACAGGCATGCGCCACTATGCCAGGCTAATTTTTCTTTGTATTTTTAGTAGAGATGGGGTTTCACCATGTTGGCCGGGCTGGTCTCAAACTCCTGACCTCAAGTGATCCACCGACCTCAAGTGATCCACCCACCTCAGCCTACCAAAGTGCTGGGATTACAGGTGTGAGTCACCATGCCCAGCTTTTGAGTGTTTTTCTTTAAATGTAAGACTCACACACAGTAAGAAAATGTGAATCTCAAAGGTGTATTTGCTGAGCTTTGACAAATGTATGCACCTAGGTAACCTCAAGTGACTTTTTAAAATCGTGTTAAAATATACATAAATAACATTTACCATTTTAATCATTTTTAAGTGGACAGGACAGTTCAGTGGCTTTAAGTACATTCACATTGTTATGCAACTATTTTCATATCCAAGGCCAGGCGCAGTAGCTCATGGCTGTAATCCCAGCACTTTGGGAGGCCGGGGTGGGCGGATCACCTGAGGTTAGGAGTTCGAAATCAGCCATGGTTAACGTGGTGAAACCCCGTTTCTACTAAAAATAGAAAAATTAGCTGGGTGTGGTGGCACGCACCTGTAATCCCAGCTACTGGGGAGGCTGAGGCAGGAGAATCGCCTGAATCCAGGAGGCGGAGGTTGCAGTGAGCCGAGATCATGCCATTGCACTCCAGGTTGGGCAACAAGAGCAAAACTCCGTCTCAAAAAAAAAAAAAAATTATCATATCCATTTGCAGAACGTTTTTATCATTCTATACTGAAACCCCATACCCATTACATAATGACTCCCCATTCTCTTTCCTTCCACTCCAAACAGCCTCTGATAACCAGTACTCCACTTCTTATTGCTACTATTTTAGCTACCTCACATATGTGGAATAATGCAATATTTGTCCTTTTGTGTCTGCCTTATTTCACTTAGCATAATGTTTTCAAGGCACATCTATGTTGTAGCATATGTCAGAATTTCATTCCTTTTTAAGGCTGAATAATGTACTCAGTTGATTTATTTTTTATTTATTTATTTTTTAGAGAGAGAGTCTCACTCTGTCACCCAGGCTGAAGTGCGGTGGCACAATCACAGCTCATTGCAGCCTTGAACTTGTCGGCTCAAGTGATCCTCTTGCCTTAGCCTCCTGAGTAACTAGGACTACAGGCATGTGTCACTGTAACAGGCTGATTTTTGACTAATTTTTAAGTTGTTGGTGCTTTTGTGTATTTTCATGATACATCTGAATGTGTGTCTCATGTGATACAGATCTGAATATATCTGAAGGTAACTGAGTATTGAGGGATGGCTGAGTATTACCGCAATAGCTTCTTATAATAATGGTCTGCTTACTAATGCCAGATACCCTTTCTGGTGTTCAATTATAACTTTAAAATTGGGAGAGGGTTAGGAGATACACAGTAATGGAAGAACACCAAATTGAAGGCAGGAGTTAGGAGTCTTCAGGTAGCCTCACTGATTTGCTGAATGTCTTTGAGGAAGATCACTTAACGTTTGCCTTTCTAAGGGTCCTTCTGGCTCAAAAGTTGCATGAATATATGATTTGCCTTTTGAATATGCTGGCAGACAAAATGTAGATAATTTAGTAAATTCCATAGACTTTCTATTTTAAACAAAGAGCTACTTAATTGGAAACCTATGTGACAAGAGTCTCAAATCCACAAGGACAGTGTGGTCTGTAGATATATGACTGATGAGCCCTGTTTGGTTGCTTTTCTGAAGGAAAAAGACTGCTTGTCTTCAAGGGGCTGGTGCTACTTGGGACCAGAAACCTAGTGTTGTTTACACTTGCAGTTTATCAAAATAAACCAGAAAAAACTGAGTATTTATGGGAAATCTTGTGATTTCTTAATGTCAACTAATGCAACTAAAAAAATAGTACTTTTCATGCCAAAGAAAACACATCTTTGGACCAAATTCAGTCTGCCAGCTGACAGTTTGTGACCTTTGCTAGTTAAGGAAGAAGTTTTTGCCTCTTCTCATAAATATAGAAGGTTTTATATTTATGAGAAGGTTTTATATTTATGAGAAGGTTTTGTATTTTTATATTGGTTTTACTACTGAGCATGAAATTTGTTTTAAAGCTACATATTCTGTATTTCAGGGTAGGTGTATTTTTTATGTCTTGATGCTGTTTTGTAAAAACCAGTATGTTATGCCTTTTTAAAGAAAACCCATAATCAGCCTATTTTTTATTTTTAAAATTATTGGTCAGTCTGTTTTTTTCTTCCTCAAACAGAAATCGCATGAAAGATATACTGTAGAAAATCCTTGTATCAATTAACA
Organism: Mandrillus leucophaeus; assembly: GCF_000951045.1. Taxonomy (NCBI): domain Eukaryota; kingdom Metazoa; phylum Chordata; class Mammalia; order Primates; family Cercopithecidae; genus Mandrillus; species Mandrillus leucophaeus. The sequence continues at coordinate 7,331,769 of NW_012104254.1, forward strand.
CATTTTGAAATATATAGAATAATTAACACTGGACAATCAAGGAAAGATGAGTTTCATAGGAAAATACTTCATTGAAGACCAGTATGCAGATCTGTGTGCATATGAGACACATTTTTATAATGCTGTTACTTGGACACTCACTACTAATGAGCAGCAAGATGGTATGGAATCTTTGTAGCAAGCTTGCTATGAAAGGTCTAGCATATGCTGGCTTTGTACGGTCACTGAAGGCAATTTCTGTGTAGTTTTGATCACTGGTTAATTTTATAACCTTGAGTATGATAGGACATGTTAAGTTCTAGAAACCCAACATATGAGTTTCTCCCACTTTTTGTTAAGTTTTGTTTTGTTTTGAAATGGGTCTCACTCTGTTACCCAGGCTGGAGTGCAATGGCTATTCACAGGCACCAGCATTGCATGCTATAGCCTTGAACTCCTGGGCTCAAGTGATCCTCTTGCCTCATCCTTCTGAGTAGCTGGAACTACAGGTGCAGGACATTGCACCTGGCTTCCACCATTTTTGTTTTGATTTTTCCTTTTAACATTTTTATTTTAAAAAAATTAAAAAAAAATTTTTTTTGAAACAGGGTCTGGCTCTGTTACCCAGGCTGGAGTACAGTGGCATGATCTCGGCTCACTGCAACCTCTGCCTCCTGGGCTTAAACTGCCCTCCCACTTCAGCCTCCCAAGTAGTTGGTACTACAGGTGCACACCACCACGGCTGGCTAATTTTTGTATTTTTTGTAGAGATGGGGTTTCACCATATTGCCTAGGCTGCTCTTGAACTCCTGAGCTCAAGTGATCTGCCTGCCTCAGCCTCCCAAAGTGCTGGGATTACAGGCGTGAGCCACTGTGCCCTGCCTCTAAACATTTTATTTTAGTTTAATTAATTTATTTGTTGAGCCAGAGTCTGGTCTGTCACCCAGGCTGGAGTACAGTGGCATGATCTTGGCTTATTACAGCCTCTACTTCCTGGGCTCAAGCAATCCTTCCACCTCAGCCTCCTGAGTTGTTGCGATTACAGGTGTGTGCCACCATGCCTAGCTAATTTTTTATTTTTACTTTTTGTAGAGATGGAGTCTCCCTATGTTGCCCAGGTTGGTCTTAAACTCCTGTACTCAAGCAGTCCTCCTGCCTCATCCTCCCAAAGTGCTGGGATTATAGATGTGAGCCTCTGTGCCTGGCCAAAATTTTTATTAGTGATATTTCAAACATGTATAACACAGAGAATAATGTAAGTTCACCTACTTTTAATCATTACCCAAATAATTATTTGTTTTTTTATATCTCCATCTCTTCTCCATCCTCTCGATTATTTTGAAGTAAATTCTAGATGACATATTTCATTTGCAAATGTCTCACTGTGTATCTCTAAAACATAAGAATGCTTAACAACAACCAAAAAAACCTCCTAAAAACATTGATTTCTTAATATCATCAAGCATTTGCATTATGTTGGTATTTCCATTTCCCAAATTGTCTTATAAATTAAAAAACTTTTTTTTTTTACTTTGTTTAAATTAGAATCCAAATAAGGATGTATATTGTGATTCATTGTTATATCTGTTAGGTCTTTTAAGATTGAGATTCCCTGTGCTTGCCTCAGCAGCACATATAATAAAATTGGAATGATACAGAGATTAGCATGGCCCCTTAAAAAAAGAAGAATCCTCTTCATAGCTTCATTAAAAATTATTTTTCAGCAACTGTGGAATGTTTCTTCTGTCATTTCCTACAGTCTGCATTTATGTGGTGGTAGCGAACATGTTCCTTTGTTCGTTGTATTTTCTGTAAATCAATGATTAGTTGTAGAGCAGTGGCTCTCAACAGGGGTGATTTTGCTCTCCAGGGGATATTTGGCAATGTCTGGAGACATTTTTGCTAGTCACATTGATCACAACTTGGGGATGCTATTGGCCTCTAGTGGGTAGAGGCCAGAGTTGCTGCTAAACATGCTACAAAGCACAGGAAACCTGCACAGCAAAGAATTATCCAACTTAAAATGTCAACAGTACTGAGGTTGAGAAACTGATCCAGAGACTTGATCAGATTCAGGTTTAATTATATTTTGCCTGGTTCTCTCTCTTTTCATGATGTTAGGAGCTATTGATTATTGCCCAGTTTCATTAATTTGCTAGGGACTTACAAAAGGGTAATATTGTAATTCTCCCTTCCTTCCTTATCTGAAGTACCTCTATAAAAAGAAACTACCCTTTATCAATTAATTGGTTACCCTGAGCTACAGTTCATATAGTAAAGGCAGATTAAATGCCTGATGCTTTCCCTTTCTTCACCAGCCAATGACATTTTATATTTTATTCCAGGTTGATCTCCTATCAAGAGTTCTTGGCATTTGAATCTGTTTTATGTGCTCCAGATTCCATGTTCATAGTGGCTTTCCAGTTGTTTGACAAGAGTGGAAATGGAGAGGTGACATTTGGTAAGGGAAAAAGAAGATTGTAAGTGATAAGTTAATGATGCTGGTCCAGTCTTCAATTGCTAAATCTAGTAACTAAACATAGATTACTGCTTATTTAGGACCTGATCCACAATTGAGTTTCCTAAAAGGATTTATGCAGATAAAGATGGCTTTATTTTTTCAAAGCATTAAACTGTTGCCAAAGATGAGGAAGTGTAGGAATGCTGTTGCTTTAGCTCATTGAGTCACTGACACTTTCACATTCCTAAAATAAATGGTGTAAGATTTTCTTGTTCTGGGCCAGCCTGGGCAAAATTCCTTATGAGGTAGATTTTGAACAACTTGAAACAATTTTCTCACTCTTTAAGTGATTTTTAGATAGGGAGTTCAGAGCTTCTCTTGTAGCATCCTTGGAAAATTGCTGCTATGTCATTGTAACACCAATAATGGAACTGAAGGAGTATATCAAGGCAAAATTAATGTTCTCTGAACTTGAATTTTAGATTTCAGTTTTAGGAAAGAGGCTGGAATATTAAAATTGCCATCTGACTTGGATGTAGAAATTTATTTAAATCCTCTAGTAGACGCATAATCTAACACATTGTTGATGTTTCACAGGTGTATACACTAGGATTTTTATTTGTAACCATATATTAAAGACACTTTTTTACAGAAATTAGTATATGTTTAGTAAAAGTATTGGCTAATTTTTCTTGGAACAATTTTTTAAATAAAAACCATGTAGTAGTTCAAGGACCTTGAGTACTGTCCCCACCTTTTAAAAATATTTGAATTGTTTTTATTGTGGCAAAAAACACATAAGATAAAATTTACTGTCTTAACCATTTTAAATGTGCAGTTTAGTAGTATTAAGTATATTCACATTGTTGTGAAAGAGATCTCCAGAAATTTTTCATCTTGCAAAATTAAACTGAAGCCTCCTTTTATAGTGTGAATTGGCATGGATATTTGTAGAAACACCTTTGAAAAATCAGACTTTCCCCGAGCTATGGCACTAAACACTTATTCAATCAGAAGGACCGGTAGTGCCTTGACTATAATTTTGGTGGACACATTTTCTAGCTTGGCATTGATTGTTTCCTTCTTCCTTCTGCCCATTGACTCAACTATCTTCTGTATGAGAAGACTTTCCAAAAAAATGCTATGCAGAGTTTTTGTTTTGTTTTGTTTTTGTTTGTTTGTTTGTTTGTTTTGAGACAGAGTCTTGCTCTGTCGCCCAGGCTGGATTGCAGTGGCTCGAACTTGGCTCACTGCAACCTCTGCCTCCCGGGTTCAAGTGATTCTCCTGCCTCAGCCTCCCGAGTGGCTGGGATTACAGGCATGCGCCACCATGCCCAGCTAATTTTTGCATTCTTAGTAGAGATGGGGTTTTACCATGTGGGCCAGGCTAGTCTCGAACTCTTGACCTCATGATCCGCCTGTCTCGGCCTACCAAAGTGCTGGGATTACAGTCCTGAGCCACCGCGCCTGGCCCACTATGCAAAGTTATTTTGATTTTTGCATATAAATCTTGGCATCCTCCTCCTTTGGAGCAAGCCGTGGCCATCTTGCCTCCTGAAGAATGTTGACTTTCCTTAGAAACACCTAGGTTCTGTAGTTTAAGGCACAAAACCTCCATCATCTCATTCAGCATTAACCATGTACTACTAGTAATGCTGCATTTTCTATTTTCAGTAGGTATCACACATGCTCACATATCTCACAAATGTGATGCAGAAATGCCTGGAAAATAACTTGATTCAGATGTCTAAGTTAGTGACAGTACCCTGTGCTTATATCCTGTGTGCATTGAGAATTAGATCTCACAATCAAATTCTAATTTTTGTCCCTCTACCTTAATATCATGGTTCTTTGTGTCTCCTCCATTTAATTACTTTTCCTAGTTTCTATTATTATAAAATTAGTAACTCAAGTCACTTCATCCAACAGACTGTCAAGACCAACTTAATAATAAAGACACATGCCATTGTTGATAAATAGATTAAAATGAGTATAGGAAGTAGCTAAGTTTATATATGCCTTATTTAATGTAAATGAAAGCTTGTAGTTATTAGATCTCAACTTTAGGTTTTTTTTTTTTTTGGCGGTGGAGCCTCGCTCTGTCACCCAGGCTGGAGTGCAGTGGCGCGATCTTGGCTCACTGTAACCTCTGCCTCCTGGGTTCAAGCGATTCTCCTGCTTCAGCTTCCCAAGTACCTGGGATTACAGGTGCCCGTCACCATGCCTGGCTAGTTTTTGTATTTTTAGTAGAGATGGGGCTTCGCCCATGTTGGTCAGGCTGGCCTGTCTCAAACTCCTGACCTCAGGTGATCTACCCACCTCGGTCTCCCAAAGTGCTGAAATTACAGATGTGAGCCACTGTGCCCAGCCAACTTTAGCTTTTTATAGGTCTTCTGTTTTTCTTTCAGACTATTATTTATGAGTTAGAATTTTTAGAAATATAGTTAGGATTAAACACAAATCAGTTTTAGTTTTTATAGTACCAGGTATAAACTGAAGAACATATGAGCCCTCAAGAATCTTGCTTTCATTCTTTTCCTCCATAATCTAGAGACAGGAATATTATTATGGAATAAGAAAAAGATGAAGCCAGGTACAGTGGTGCATACCTGTAGTCTCAGCTCCCAAAGGAGTGATTTCAGCTCCTTGGGAGACTGAAATGGGAGGATCTCTTGAGCCCGGAGTTTGAGGCCAGCTTGCACAACATAGTGATACCCAGTCTCTAAAAATTAAAAAAAAAAATTTTAAAGTTGTACCCTGTTTCTGTTCTGGGTTGCCTGGCTAGCTGGTTGGCTCTCTTGATGGTGCTCACCTATTTCCTAAGGACTTTGACCATTTCACCTTCTGTCCCTGCCTTCCTAGTTTTAAGGATCCACTTTGAGACAAATTTTCTTAAGTAGAATGAGAGAAATAATAAAAGAAAGTTTCCTTTCGTATATTTAAGAAGAAAAATATTGAAATCTTGTTAAATGCCATTTAACAAGATTTCTAGGGACTGCTTATTTCAAGCCATATTCAAGACTACAGAATTTCTGCATAAGGAAATAATTAACTTGGAGTTTATTTTTATAGGATTTTGGATCTGGGGTGAAGGTCAGTTTTCATGTTTGTACCCACTTAATAAAATGAATTGTGCTTATGTATTTATAGGCACATGTTTAGGTAAAAGGAAATTTTAGATCAATTCTAAATAGAGTTAAATCCTTTTCCACCAAATGGCCTTCTGTTTTCTAGTTTGGAGCTATTTATAGTTTTCTCTTGTGCACATGAGAGAAAGTTGGAAGATGATATTAGATGCAAGGTGTAAGGAAGAGGAGAAAACCTGTTACGCCATCAGCATCTCTTATAGACTATGATGATAATGTTATCTCTGTACTTCCTATATATTCTCATTTATGCTTTTTTTAGATATGATTTTATACACATCAAATTATATACTTAAACTGTGTGCATCTTTGCAAGTATTTATATAAGTAGTAATATTGAACATTTACTTGAGTGCTTATATGAGGTTTTTTGTTGTTAAAGAT
>NW_012104254.1:7338558-7340503 GCF_000951045.1 Mandrillus leucophaeus
ATTTTTGATATTTTTTTTCTTTGTGTTGTTTTCGGATATTGCAGAGAAGTTTTTTGATTTTTGCTTTTTTTTTTAGTACTAAAGGCTATTAGAGTAGCTTAAGAGTTCAAGGTTAAAAAAAGATGGATTTTTTTAAAGGGGCCAGGTGCGGTGGCTCACACCTGTAATCCCAGCACTTTGGGAGGCCAAGGTGGGCGGATCACAAGGTCAGGAGTTTGAGACCAGCCTGGCCAACATGGTGAAACCCCGTCTCTACCAAAAATACAAAAATTAGCCAGGCATGGTGGTGGGCACCTGTAATCCCAGCTACTTGGGAGGCTGAGGCAGGAAAGTAGCTTGAAACCGGAAGCCGGAGGTTGCAGTGAGCTGAGATTGCGCCACTGCACTCCAGCCTGGGTGAAAGAGTACAACTCTGTCTCAAAAACAAAAACAAAAACAAACAAACAAACAAAAAACCCACAACAAACTCTTGTCTGTTTACTAGTAAAATGAGTATGAAACATGTTATATGTTCTGAGTTCTCTATTAAAATCAACATTGTGTTCCAAATTTAGTGTTTGCTTAGGGATGGACACTCTTCAAAGTAAACTTTTCCACGGATACATCCTCACCCTCTGACTGAAGAAACCTCAGAAAGCAGAGATTTCTTTAAATGTAGTACTATGTTTGACCGTTAATACATATAGCAAATAAAAATGTGTTCCATTTCTGCCTCTGAAATAGGCTGTTTTTCCCTGAAGGAGAGAATAAATTGGGGTGGGTTAGGCACAACCTCTGTTATTATTTTAAAGAGCCAGGAGATGGAAGTGTAGTTATGAAAAATGTAGCCTTTCTCACTGGAAACAAAGCTATAGACATGGAATAATATGAAATTCTGTGGTGGCCAGGTGCAGTGGCTCACGCCTGTAATCCCAGCACTTTGGGAGGCCAAGGTGGGAGGATCACCTGAGGTCAGGAGTTCAAGACCAGCCTGGCCGGGCTGGGTGCAGTGGCTCATGCCTGTAATCCCAGCACTTTGGGAGGCTGAGGCAAGCGGATCACAAGATCAAGAGTTTGAGACCAGCCTGGCCAATATGGTGAAACCCTGTCTCTACTAAAAATACAAAAAAATTAGCCAGGCATGGTGGTGTATGCCTGTAATCCTAGCTACTTGGGAGGCTGAGGCAGGAGAATTGTTTGAACCCAGGAGGTGGAGGTTGCAGTGAGCCGAGATCAGGCAACTGCACGGCAGCCTGGGCGACATAGTGAGACTCCGTCTCAAAAAAAAACCAAAAAACAAAAAACTCAGCATGGCCAACGTGGTGAAACCCTGTCTCTAGCCAAAATACAAAAATTAGCTGAGCGTGGTGGCATGCGCCTGTAATCTCAGCTACTTGGGAGGCTGAGGCAGGAGAATTGCTTGAATCTGGGAGGCAGAGGCTGTAGTGAGCCAAGATCATGCCACTGCATTCCAGCCTGGGTGACACAGTGAGACTCTGTCTAAAAAAAATAAAGGAATTCCATAGTGGCCAGGCATGGTGGCTCATGCCTGTAATCCCAGTGCTTTGTGAGGCCGAGGCAGGAGGATCACCTGAGGCCAGGAGTTTAAGACCAGCCTGGGCAACATGGTGAAACCCTGTCTTTACTAAAAATACAAAAAAATTAGCCAGTTATGGTGGTGTGCCCCTATGACCCCAGCTACTTGGGAAGCTGAGGTGGGATAATCTCTTGAACCCAGAAGCAGAGGTTGCAGTGAGCCAAGATCACACCACTGGGCCGGGCGCGGTGGCTCACGCCTGTAATCCCAGCACTTTGGGAGGCCGAGGTGGGCAGATCATGAGGTCAGGAGATCGAGACCATCCTGGCTAATAGGGTGAAACCCCGTCTCTACTAAAAATACAAAAAAATTAGCCAGGCGTGGTGGCGGACGCCTCTAGTCCCAGCTACTCGGGAGGCTGAGGCAGGA
>NW_012104254.1:7345163-7345862 GCF_000951045.1 Mandrillus leucophaeus
TACTTAAACTGTGTGCATCTTTGCAAGTATTTATATAAGTAGTAATATTGAACATTTACTTGAGTGCTTATATGAGGTTTTTTGTTGTTAAAGATTCCTCTGCTCTGGGGAGAAGCCTTAGATTGAGGCCTTGAAAATCCGTTTCAGAATCTGAAAGCTCAGGAAAGGGTTCTGGAGTTTTTTTAAGAGTGAATAAAATATTAGTTAATTGTTTCCTCTTTGATGTTTCTTTAATAAAACTTCTAATGCATGCTGTGGATAATTACTTAATGGCTTGTATATCTGTTACTGCCAGGTGGCATGAACCTTGTAGAGGCCATTGCATGACTGGTGTGTGCTAGCTACAGTGTAAGTTTGCCTTGGTCTCACCATTATCCACAAGTGTACTGGAGATCCTGTTCAGTACTATTAGATTCAGGTAACCTAGATAAGCAGTTATACTACATTGTGTTGTCAGTAGCTGCTGTGCATTTAAAATCCAAGTTAAAAAAAAGGCCGGGCGTGGTGGCTCATGTCTGTAATCCCAGCAGTTTGGGAGGCCAAGGTGGGCAGACTGCTTGAGCCCAAGAGTTCCAGACCAGCACGGGTGACATGGTGAAACCCCGTCTCTACTAAAAACACAAAAATTAGCCGGGCGTGGTGGTGCATGCCTGTAGTCCCAGCTATGCGGGAGGCTGAGGCAGGAGGATAGCTTGAGCC
>NW_012104254.1:7347972-7351621 GCF_000951045.1 Mandrillus leucophaeus
GTCTCAAAAAAAAAAAAAAAAAAAAAAAAAGATGACACCACTGACTTCAGCCTGCATGACAGAGAAAGACTTTCATAAAAAGAAATGAAAATTCTATGATAATAAATATGTACTTTAATTTGGTAAGAAGTAGAGCTTCACCTGAGTATTCAGATTAAATCAGGAAGAATTTTTGATATTTTTTTTCTTTGTGTTGTTTTCGGATATTGCAGAGAAGTTTTTTGATTTTTGCTTTTTTTTTTAGTACTAAAGGCTATTAGAGTAGCTTAAGAGTTCAAGGTTAAAAAAAGATGGATTGTTATTAGTTTTTATGCTATTTGATGATAGACTGTTGAAGCATCTAGCTTCAATAATAATAGTATGTATGTATGTATGTATTTATTTTGAGACAGTGTCTTGCCGTGTCACCCAGGGTGGAGTGCAGTGGTGTGATCTCGGCTCACTGCAACCTCCACCTCCCGGGTTCTAGTGATCCTCCTGCCTCAGCTTCCCGCGTAGCTGGACTACAGGCATGTGCCACCACACCCGACTAATTTTTTGTATTTTTAGTAGAGACAGGGTTTCACCACGTTGGCCAAGCTGATCTCAAACTTCTAACCTCAGGTGATCCCCCTGCCTTGGCCTCCCAAAGTGCTGGGATTACAGGCGTGAGCCACCACGCCCAACAGATAGATAGTCTTTAAATATGAACTCATCTTTCCTGAGAAACGGACCTTTACATATATTTGACAGCAGGACTACTCTATTGACTATGCAGTAGTCCCTTGTAGAGGTAGGTAAAGGGCTAATAGAAATACTTTCTCTCAGAGAAACAGGAGGTCATTCAGAAAACTAATGACCATCTGAGAGTAGAACCCAGAAGTCTGGGACTGAGTCTGCATGCCATGTTGGTTGGGACTTCCTCTACAAGTTCCTGTTGTTGGTCTTTTTGTTGTTGTTGTTTGTTTTCCTTCGTTTTCTTTTTTGGCTCCCAGTTGTGCCTCCTCTTTCCTCCCAATTTTTCCTTCACTGAAAAACTCACTTCTACAAGCCTCACCATTGTTTTTGTTCAATTATATACAAGGATATTCACCATTCATGGTGGGAGTCCTAAAAACCTCTCTGACTTCACTTTAAGAACTGTGCAGGTGAAACTCAGCTACTGAGGAACTATTCCCCCTGACAATAAGAATGTTTGGTCTCAAGCCTGTAAGTTGGTTGTAGTGGCTCCTGCTGGGCTGGAATCCTTGGAATAAGGATGTCATTGGGCTGATGGTAGGTGGGCTGTGTCACAGGGCTGATGGCTTGTATACCTACAGGAGGAGTTCTCTGGCCACACCGTTGGTACAGCAGCTCCTTCCAGGCTCATTCATGGAACAGGCATGGTGGCAGTCTTGGAGAAGAGTGCCAGCCCCGGTCAGAGGTAATTTTGTACTGCAGAAAGGTGAACAAGACCAGTAGGAAGTGCCCATAAGAACCAGGGGAGGGATGAGGGTGGATGAGATGGGGAGACACAGTATGGGCTGCTGGGGAAATTAAAACCTCTGTTAAGACATATTTACATAATATATATGATTTAATGTGTATTTCATCTAGTCCAATCATCATAAGTGACTGATACAGCTAAACTGACTAATGTTACACATCTGTGAACATTTTTACTTAATCACAGTTGTCACCGTTACCTGCTCTCCTGACAAATCACTGTGCTCCTCTCCTTTGAGCAAAGAGAACATAATGACAGGCTACTTTTGTATCTGGCCCCAGTTCCCTTTTCAATGGAAGTATAAACCATTCCTTTCATAAGCCCATGCTCTGCAGGAAGTGAAAAAGTTGTCTATTGTTCTCTATATGTCAGAAAACTAATGGATTCCTGGTTCTCTTAGCTATGCCAACCTAGTATAAAATACTATATCGTGATTTTGCTGCCAATAAGTTGTGACTGTCATTTCCCTTTCTTCCAGGCCAGAACTATGCTACAGAAATAGCATTTTTAAACATGGCAAAAAAGATCCTTGTTTGCCACTGGAAAGATGGGATTCTCTCTGGGGGTGGGTGGAACTTGCTATGCAGTTTCAGTTAGATGTATTTGATGTATTTGAGACTATTGGTGTTCCCTTTCATGTCATGCAGGACCTGATAAAGCTGGGTAACATAAAAACACCAGTTGTTTGAGTTATTACCTCATACAAGTATAAGCTCTCCAGTTCTGGAGCTTTTATATAATTTTATTTATCACATTCTGATAAAAGTAAAGTGGCAATTTATTAATTGGACTTGAAAACAATAGTTTTAGTAATTATGTCTGTGTATCTGAATCAGCCTCAGGCACTTGGAAGTAGAAACAATAGTAACAGAAGAGAAGTAGAACACATCTCCAGAAGTGCCAGAGTAGGTTTGTAATCTTATTAGTTCTAGTAATTATAGTAGTCCATGATGTGGCTTAAAAAAACCCTAAAAGTATCAGGGTAAATAAACCACAGCATGTAATAGTGATCATAACAAAACCATATACAAAGCTGTTAAGTGACCACTTTGGGAGAAGTAGAAAATGTCCAAATACTCATGGAAAATGACACTTCTGTATTTGGGGAGATTACTATGACTAATTTAGGCCATCATTTTGATTGTTTCAGAGACATTCTAAGATCTTATTTAGAGATGGCTAAGAAGTTTATGAAATAGGATATCTAAAGTTTTTATTACAGAGATATTTTCCAGATGTAAATTATACATTATAAATTTAGTTCATAAATATCCTTTTTGTGATAATAGAAACAATTTTTTTTTGTTTGTTTTTGTTATGTGACAGAGCCTTGCTCTGTCACCCAGGCTGGAGTGCAGTGGCATAATCTCGGCTGACTGCAATCTCCGTCTCCTGGGTTCAAGCAATTCTTCTGCGTCAGCCTCCTGAGTAGATGGGACTACAGGTGTGCGCCACCATGCCTGGCTAATTTTTGTATTTTTAGTAGAGGCAGAGTTTCACCATGGGGGCCAGGTTGGTCTCCAACTCCTGACCTCGTGATCTGCCTGCCTTGGCCTCCCACAGTGCTGGCATTACAGGTGTGAGCCACTGTGCCCAGCCAAAAAATTTTTTATAGTTAAATTTTCTTAGCTTGGATGCTTTTACATTTTGGACTTTATTTTATATAGTTTCGCATTTGAAGTTCTGATATTTTCTTATTATATAAAAGGGATTCAATTTCATTCTACCATTATATAAAAATTATCTAGGTAGTAATATATACATTTATTGTCAAATAATTATATTTTAACTTTTGAAATCACCTTTAAAAGGTTACCATGAAATAACTATTCTCTTTAATAATTATAATGTTACTTAATTAAATAAATGTAGTAATTTGTTCTAATTTGCTTTCCATTTTTAATTTTTTTTAACTTGAAGATGAAACACTTCTTTTTGTTAGACCTTAAAAGTAATAAATTAATTAATTTGGGACTAGAAACAGCTAATTAAGTTAGATCCTAAAAATCTTTAATTATCTGCTACAATATTTGTAGCCCTGAATATTTTCTGCTATCTTTATTTTTTATTTATTTATTTATTTTTTTGAGACGGAGTCTCGCTCTGTCGCCCAGGCTGGAGTGCAGTGGCCGGATCTCAGCTCATTGCAAGCTCCGCCTCCCGGGTTTACGCCATTCTCCTGCC
>NW_012104254.1:7351686-7364402 GCF_000951045.1 Mandrillus leucophaeus
TCGATCTCCTGACCTCGTGATCCGCCCGTCTCGGCCTCCCAAAGTGCTGGGATTACAGGCTTGAGCCACCGCGCCCGGCCTTTTCTGCTATCTTTATTATTTTAATTGTTTTATAAACTTTAACATCTTTTACAACTTGGAAGTTTCACATAGATTTAAGGATCATCTTTTGTGTTGGTTCGAAACCGGGATCCCACAAATTGCTATTGGGTTAATTCTTCGCTTTTTAAATTTGTATTTATGTAAGGTGAAAATGCTTGATCTATTTGAAAACTCTGAAGTCTTTGTCCCTCCTTAGAGAGGAAATGAATCCTGCATTCCATTTGAAAGAAAAGATGAGAATCCCATCTCCCCAGTGACATCCAATGCCTTCTTCCAACTTTGCTGATTGCTGCAATCTATTCAGAGATATTATATTGACTCTAGACTGGTAGAACGTTCAGTTCAGAATTCTTACATTCCCCTATCCCAATAATAATGCTTTATTAAGAAAAAGTGTATATATATAAAACTAAAGGGAATCCATTAAACCATTTATAATATGAGATCAGTATCTTCTTTAAAGAATTTGCAGAAATTAGAGAAAATAGCATAGTTGGAGATTATAAAATCTTAAACGTGTATTTACTGATTCTGTAGTATAACTGATAGCTATTGATGGCAAAACCCTTTCACTGATAAAATTGGCTGAAATTTGAAAATAATTTTGTTCTTAAGACATCAGTAAAACAGGCTTCCTGCTTTCTTAACTTCGTTCATGATTTTTTTTTTTTGTTTTTTGGCATGAGCTTCTAAATTAGTTTATCCAGTCTATGCTTGTTAAAGTACCAGTCATTTGTGAATTGACTTTTATTGTAAGTATAGATCACTGTAAGAATGAAAATGACGTTGTTAGTGCATGAAGACAAGCTGTCAGAGGGTTTTGGGTGTATGTTACACAGTGCGACTAGTTCCTATCTAAAAATTAGTGTACTGTATTTAACTCTTTATTTAAAAGTGAATCACTAATTTAACTTATCTTAAAATATTTTAATAGTTCAGACTAATAATCATGGATTTTATGGGGATTTTGAAGCTTTGTGTCAAGACCATATTTTTAACAATATCAGAAGCTTTTAATAAGGTGCTTGCTGCTGAGCTAATGATACGCTTTTGGTAGTTTTTCTTATACCTATCTTCAGTAGACATTCAGGCTAGTGTGAATGTAATAATCAAGCCTCAATCAAACCATACTTAGTATGACAAATATTGCATTATACTGTAATTTAGGTATTCATGCTTCTGATAAAGGGTTTAATTCGACTCCTTGAGGAACTGGGAAAACACTATTGATTTTGTACAGGATGTAAAGTAGCAGCCATTTATAATGTGAGATAGAAATCACTTTCTAATTAAAATTAAATAAAGAGAAATTAAGAATCTCATGGCCTTATATGCAATGGTACATAATCGTAAGTGTAAAATTATATTTTTTTGTATCAATTGTGTTCCTGTGCATGGTTTCTGGGCACAAAAAAAATTGCAGTTATTTTAATAGAAGCAGATAATACTGACTTTTAAAACTTCTCTTAATTTTTTTCTGTAGGAACATTGCAGTGGGTTAAACTACTTATTCCAGATGTAATTGATTTATTTTTGTTTTCCCTTTTAAGAAAATGTCAAAGAAATTTTTGGACAGACTATTATTCATCATCATATCCCTTTTAACTGGGACTGTGAATTTATCCGACTGCATTTTGGGCATAACCGGAAGAAGCATCTTAACTACACAGAATTCACGCAGTTTCTCCAGGTAAGCTTAGTTTTCATAACAGGTATCAATATATACTATTCTTCTGTGTCCTTCCCTTTTGTATTTATTAAGTTTATTACAAAAATAGAAGTTATCCATGGTATTTCACCCCTAGTTTTTAAATTTTCCCCTTGCCAGAGGCAACTTCTTTAAACTCTTAGTAACTATTTCTTTCAGTGTTTACTTCCATTTATTTAAATAGTAGAGCACTTCTACTTTTTAATTTTCTACTTTTAAGTATTTTTAAATTGTATCCTAACTATAGAAGATTAGAAGCTAGTTCTTTTATGACCGGGTGCAGTGGCTCACGCCTGTAATCCCAGCACTTTGGGAGGCCGAGGTGGGTGAATCAGAAGGTCAGGAGATCGAGACCATCCTGGCTAACACGGTGAAACTCCGTCTCTACTAAAAATACAGAAAATTAGCCGGATGTGCTGGCGGGCACCTGTAGTCCCAGCTACTCGGGAGGCTGAGGCAGGAGAATGGCATGAACCTGGGAGGTGGAGCTTGCAGTGAGCTGAGATCGCACCACTGCATTCCAGCCTTGGTAACAGAGCGAGACTCTGTCTCAAAAAAAAAAAAAAAACAAAAAAAGAAGCTAGTTCTTTCACCTCTCTCCTCTCCCTGTCTATCACAGACTTGGACTTCTGTCCCCTTTCCCCCTAATATAATTCTGTCATGATTCTGCTTAGATCAGTAATCCTATGAGTTATTAGAATTTTGTAAATACTATTGGTGGCTGAAGTTATTACTATTATGTATTTTTTTGAGACAGTCTGACTCTGTCGCCCAGGCTAGAGTGCAGTGGTGTGATCCTGGCTCACTGTAACCTCCAACTCTTGATTCAAGCAATTCTCATGTCTCAGCCACTCGAGTAGCTGGGATTACAGGAGTGTGCCACCACACCTGGCTAATTTTTATATTTTTGGTAGAGATGGGGTTTTGCCATGTTGGCCAGGCTGGTCTTGAGCTCCTGGCCTCAAGTGATCTGCTCACCTTGACCTCCCAAAGTGCTGGGATTACAAGTGTGAACCACCGCAACTGGCTTATGTTATTGTTCTTGGAGTTTCTAGTTTTCATTTGTTTAGTTTTCTATGTACTAATACTAAGTCATTCTCAAACCTTGGCCCTATTATTAAGATCTCTTTTTAATGCGTTTAAAACACATTAGGTATTCTATTAATTTCATCTTCTTGGAGCTCTCCAGGAGCTTTCTTTCTTTTTTAAAAAAATATGAGGTAAAATTTGCATAAAATTAATCAATTAAAAGTGTACAATTTAGGCCAGGTGTGGTAGCTCACGCCTGTAATCCCAGCACTTGGGAGGCTGAGGCGGGCAGATCACTTGAGATCAGGACTTTAAGACCAGCCTGGCCAACATGGTGAAACCTTGTCTCCACTAAAAATACAAAAATCAGCCAGGCGAGGTGGCGAGTGCCATAATCCCAGCTACTGGAGAGGCTGAGGCAGGAGAATTGCTTGAACCCAGGAGGTGGAGGTTGCAGTGAGCTGAGATTGCACCACTGTACTCCAGCCTGGGTGACAGAGGGAGACTCCATCTACAAAATATTAAAAATAAAATAAAAGTGCACAATTTAATGCATTTAGTACATTCGCAGTATCGTGTATCTAATTCTAAAACATTTTTATCATCCCAAAAAGAATCCTCGTCCATTAAGCAGTCACTTTCTATTTCTGCTTTCACCCAAGCTCTGGCAACTTCCAGCCTACTTTCTGTCTCTACGGATTTACCTATTGTGGATATTTAATATAAATGGAATTGTACAATATGAACTTTTTTTTTTTTTTTTTTTTGATGAGACAGAGTTTCGCTCTTGTCCAGGCTGCTGTGCAATGGCGCGATCTCAGCTTACTGCAACCTCTGCCTCCCGTGTTCAAACAATTCTCCTGCCTCAGCCTCCTGAGTAGCTGGGATTACAGGCGTGCGCCACTATGCCTGGCTAATTTTTTATATTTTTAGTAGAGACAGGGTTTCACCATGTTGGCCAGGCTAGTCTCGAACTCCTGACCTCAGGTGATCCACCCACCTCAGCATCCCAAAGTGCTGTCATTACAGGTGTGAGCCACCATGCCCGGCCAAACAATATGAACTTTTGCATCGTTTTTTTTTTCCACTTAGCATAATGTTTTTAAGAATTATCTATGTCATAGCGTATATCAGTGCTTTATTCCTTTTTTGGGGCTGAATACTATTTCATTGTATAATATAGTACAAATGTACTGTATTTTGTCTATCCGTTCATCAGCTGATGGACCTTTGGGTTGTTCCCACCTTATGGTTATCGTGAATAGTGCTGCTGTGAACATATGTATACAAATAGTTGTTTGAATACTTGTTTTCAGTTCTTTCAGCCATATACGTAGGAGTGGAATTTTTGGGTCATATGGTAATTCTGTTTAACTTTTTGAGGAACCACCTGACTGTTTTCCACAGCACTTGCACCATTTTCGTATTGCTTCCTGACCTACTTCAGGGCCAGAAGCCAGACTGTGTAAGCTTGCTGCATGGGAGTAATTCTGTGATCGCCCTTCACTTTTATCTTGGAGAATCCATTTGCCGTTCTGTTACGTTGAACCTCCTGTTTGCTGCATGTTGTCTCTCTTTTTATGGTGGTTTACTTATTTATAGTAGAATACTTCCTGCAGTGGCTTCCTGAGGAAAGTAGAATAAAATATTTTTGAGACTTTTCATATGTAAAAACCTCTTATTCTGCCTGAGGGCAGTGACTCACACCTGTAATCCTAGCACTTTGGGAGGCCAAGGTGGGCAGATCGCGTGAGCCCAGGAGTTCAAGACCAGCCTGGGCAACATGGCAAAATGCCATCTTTACAAAAAATACAAAAATAAGCCAGGTGTGGTGGCACATGACTATAGTTCTAGCTACTCAGGAGGTGAGGTGGGAGGATCGCTTGAGCCCAGGGAGGTAGAGGCTGCAGTGAGCCATGATCCCACCACTGCACTCCAGCCTGGGCGACAGAGTGAGCCCTGTCTCAAAAAACAAACAGTCCGGGTGTTTTGGCTCATGCCTATAATCCCAGCACTTTGGGAGGCCGAGGTGGGCTGATCACTTGAGGTCAGGAGTTCAAGATCAGCCTGGCCAACTTGGTGAAACCCTGTCGCTACTGAAAGTGCAAAAATTAGCCAGGTGCAATGGCAGGTGCCTGTAATCCCAGCTACTCGGGAGGCTGAGGCAGGAGAATCTCTTGAGCCTGGGAGGCAGAAGTTGCAGTAAGCCAAGGACAGGCCACTGCACTCCAGCCTGGGCGATAGAGCGAGACTCCATCTCAAAACAAACAAACAAACAAACATATCCCTCTCGTTCCACCATTACACTAAGATAGTTTGGCTGGTTATTGAATTCTAGTAAGAGTTTATTTTCCTTGTAATTTTGAAAGCATTGCTCTTTTGTTTTCTAGTTTCCAGTGTTGCCACAGTGCCATTCTCATTCTTGATTTAGTCTTGAAACTTTTTCCACCCCCACTCTGGAGTGTTTTAATATTTTTTTCTTTTCGTTGGTGTTTATGAAATTTCATGGTGGTATTCCTTGGCGTGAGTTTATTTTTATTCATTAGTCTGGGCTTTTCATTCATTGGGCTTTTCTAATCTGAAAACTTATATCCTTCAATTCTTGAAAATTTTATTACTTTTCTTATTGTATTTTCTTAGTTTCTAAGACTATTAAATGTTACATTTATGACCTTTTAGTTTTCTTTTCTCTCCTATTTTCCTTCTGAGCCTTCTATTTTGTATTTCTGCTGTATTTCTAATTTTCAGGAGCTCTTTTGGTTTTTCTGAATATTCCTTTTAAAAAATAGCATACTGTTCTTGTTTCATGGATGTACTCTTTTCTTTCACTTCTTCAAAGATATTAAAGACAGGTTTCTTTGTTGTTGTTTTTTTAAAGCTTTCTTCTTGCATAGTGTCTGCTTTCTCCACATTTTTTTTTTTTTTTTTTTTTTGAGTCAGGGTCTTGCCCTGTCCCCCAGGCTAGAGTGCAGTGACAGGATCAGAGCTCACTGTAGCCTTGACTTTCCCAGGTTGCAGCAATCCTCTCACCTCAGCCTCTTGAATAGCTGGGACTCCAGGCGTGTGCCACCATGCCCACCTAATTTTTTGTATTTTTTGTAGAGATGGGGTTTTGCCAGGTTGCCTAGGCTAGGTCTTTTATTTCGGATTAGGGAATCAGGGAAAAATTATCTGGTCTCCAATCTGGAATATTAGATCTGGCTTTTGATGTTTTGGTTACTGAGTAATAAGTAGTTGGAGGTCTCAATGTTTAATTTTGCAGAAGGACTTTCAGTTTATTACCTTTTTTCACTGTAGTATTCTCCCTCTCAACTGTGTGTAGTCTATGCTGGTTCAGAGATCCTCTGTTAAACTCCTCAGACAGTAGACCTCTAGTCTTCTGCCAAGGTTGGGAAAGGGTGGAGGCCTTATTTGGAGTAAGGCAGGTAACTAACTGCTTCTTAGACTTCCATCTAAGCCCCTTGTTTTCAGCTCCACCTTCACCGTCACTTCCAGAGGTACCAATGCAGCTAATAACTGAATCTTTTGGGGGTCCTATCATGTACATTGGTTTCCTTTTTGGCTTTTTCTGCTTAGTTTTTTTGAGTCTATTAAGTCGGTTGTCATTTGCTTTTCTGCTTTCTGATCTTAAAAATATAGTTGCTATTTTCTTTTCTGTTGTCTTTGTCCTTACGTTTCTGTTTTATTTTGTTTTGTTCTTTTACTGTTATTTAAGTGAAGAGTAGCGTTTTGGAAGACAGTGGAGTTAAATGTACAAGTTCAGTCTCATCCAAAGTCACATTGTTTCTGAAGTTCTGCTAATTTTCATCTCATAATTAGATGAAATGCATTTTCAAGGGCATGGGATCTTTCCCTTCAGCATAACTGCCTTTCTTTATCTTCCCTTTAATTCTCCTATCCACCCACCCTTCTACCTACCTACCTGCCTTTTTAACCCAGGATTTATTTATTTTACCTTTTATAAGCCCACAGTATTGTTTTTCTTCATTAGGACGATCACAGATTTGAAACTGTGGGCTTTAGGTGTGGGTATTTGGAGATGCCAGTGCTTGTTCTAACACTTTCCCTGTTAGTGCTTATCTAACTCACCTTATAAAATTCTCAAACTTGAAAAGTTGAAAATATATGCATTTGAGAGCTGACTTTTTTAAAAAAGGAAATGTCTGCCTGACTAGTGTTTAAGATTCTTCCGAAGATTACTTTCTCTCTCTCTCTCACTGTTTTCCTTGCATTTACAGAGGCTATTTTACAATATCTTTTATACCCTGATGTTTTAATTATACTGTGTAAACTGAGAGCCGCATGTATGTAACTCCTTTTTTTCTGTGTTTAACTTCTCATTTTTAAGTCATTAATTTTATTTTTTGAAACCTTTTTATTTTGGAAGACTTCAAGTATACTCAAAAGCAGAGAGAATAGTGTAATGAACGTCCTGCACCTATAACCAGCTTCAATAATTACCACTTCTTGGCCAATCTTTTTTATGTATACCCTTCACCCTGCCTCCTGCAGGATCATTTGGAAGCCAGATGCACATACTCTATGATTTTTTCATGTGTGATCCTTCAAATATGTATCTTTAAAAGATAAATAAGAGTCCTTTAACTATTGACCTTTTAGAAAACAGACAATCTATTCTACTAACACTACTCCTTCAGTGAGCGTTCTGCTTCATCTTGAAGGTAAAGGTCCACATCTTCTTTAGTACTGAGTGTTATTCATAAGGCTAAATTGTACCCATGGCTACCATTTGATATTTCTGGGAGATTAAGACATATAGGGAAGAAAAAGACATAAGAAAGAGATGGAAAGAAGGTAGAAGGAAAGAAAAAGGTGTATAAGACAGGGAGTGAACCTGTGTCTGCTTTTGATGCTCTTTAGGAATGTCTTTGCCATGGGGACCATTTTCAATCCATCTAATGATGTAGATGTATACACTTTATTTGAAGTGTGAAGTGGTTGGAGCTGAGGTCATGGGAAAATGGAGTGAGTTATCACAAGTCCATAGGAAATATAATTAAATAAAAATGGTGAGACTTCTATAAAAAACATCTTTAAAGTCAGGAAAAGGTAAAGCAACATTAATTTGTAGTCTTTGATAAGTAAATGTGAATGAAAATTATGTAATCTTATCTTTAAATAATATGTATATACTTAGATATGACTATTATTTCCAGAGTTGCAAAGAGTATGACGGTGGCATCCAATAGCAACACCATTATTATGTTTGCTAACAAGTTTTTTGGATTTAGTCATGGATCCCCACAACAGAAATGCTCTGATTTTGACTTTTGTATAGTATACAGGAGATTACTGGCACATTTTGTTGTTTTTGTGGATATCACTTATTACAAAGTTTGGTTGCCCAATAGTTTAAAAGTTCAGAGATATTCTGGACTGTCTTACAGTTTATGAGAAACGGTACCCAGAGCCAGTGATAGCTCAGCACTACTTTTGCAGTTTGTTATTCCTGACTTTCATTTTAGAATGACTGAGTATTGTACTTACCAGTTGGTAGAGTTTCTCACTGAGTTTATTTGAAAAATTTGTTTGAAAAAATGGTCTCTAATTCATTTATAGAATGAGAGAGAGAGAGAGAGACTTTGATTGCAACATTTAAAGTTGAAAAACTGAAAATGAACCTAAACTCTTAATTCATGAAGTACTCTTTGATGACAGGTAAGCCTTCAAGCAGGAGAGATAAATTACTGTATATTTTAAAGGCTGAAATGAAGCACCAAAAACATTATTCTCTGTTTTCAGTAATGAAAACTTGTCAAGTAAAATCTAAGGGTTATTTTTTCCTACCTTTCCTTTATTGATATGCTCTCATTCATTCTTTTTCCTGAGGAGTAGTATATAGTACATTTTTAAGAAAGCACATGCTTTTACAAAGAAATTAAAAGCTTTGTTGTAAATTCAGATCTGTGCATTGTTTTGTAGTAAGTACATGTGTGGGAAGGATATCTGTCCTTCCTTCCTTTCCAGACCATGTACTTGGAATGTTTTAACCAGCTTAATGCCCTGTTTCTAATTTCCTTACAGGAGCTACAGTTGGAACACGCAAGACAAGCCTTTGCACTGAAAGACAAAAGCAAAAGTGGCATGATTTCTGGTCTGGATTTCAGTGACATCATGGTTACCATTAGATCTCACATGCTTACTCCTTTTGTGGAGGAGAACTTAGTTTCAGTAAGTAAAAAGCAAGTTCTTTAACTTTCTATTTCCTCAAACCTTTTGATCCATTGAGTCCTGGATTGCCTCCAGGGACTCATATGACTCTCAACTATTCAGATTTCATGCTTGGTTGTTAGTAAACAAGTGTGTGTGTGCGTGTGTATGTGTGTATGTGTGTATGTGTGTGTGTGTGTAAGGGGGGTAGAGGTGACTGTGAGTTATCTTTTCCCAGATCATAGCTTTTTTCAGAGCCACCATCTTGCTCTCATGTATTTCCAAATTGTTTATTTCCATTTACAGAGTCCAGTTCAAGGGAAACAAGAGCTTATAGACAAGGGTGAGCAATTACTTTTTCCAGTGGGCAGTAACTCTCTCAGACACTACTGCCTTCATCTTAGCCTCTTTCCACACCACCAGGCTCCCAAGGTCTTGCTACAAAGATGGCTCCTTCCTTTGTTGCCTTCAGGGTGCTATCTGCTGGAGGGATCGTCACTGGCTTCTGCACTGTTCTAATAACCATACCCATGGCAGAAGGTATGGAGGAAGTATGTGGCCATCAGCCTCTGTGGCTCACTACTCCTCTCTCTGCCCCTTCACCTGTGCATTCAGTCTGTATGCACCAGACATAGTTTTCTGTTCTGTCAAACTGCTAATCTCCATAAAGTAATCATCTGGACCAATAGCAAACTCCTGTCATCCACTTCCTCACATAGAGTGGTGAAACTTTCCTCGCTTACCCGTTTTCTTGTCCATGCATTGTACTTATGTGTAAGTTTTTGATTACTGCTTGTTTTGAATGGAGGGAAGCCAATGAGTGCCTTTGTTGTTTCAGCTGAAGATCATTATCCCTGATTTAGACTGGGGTAGAAAGATCAACTTCTGTTCTTTTTCTTCAGTGAATCTGAACATGGAGCATGTCACTTTCTCCTACACGTTTCACCTCCTTGACACCGTCCCCCACTCCCCTGCCCTCACCTCATACCCCAACCAAAAAAATGAAAGAAGGAAGGAAAGAAAGGGATAAAGGGAGAGAGAAAGAGAGAAAGGAGGGAAGGAGGGAAGAGGGGGGAGGGAAGGAGGGAGAAAAAAGAGAACCCTAGAGGGAGGGACTCAGTACCTTAGTGGGAAGGGACTCATTTAATCTCTTCCAACTAGGTTAGATAGACCTACTATAATAGCCTCAGTTTACCAAAAGCCAATTCTAATCCTCAGAGGAATATATGAAATAATTTGAGTCCAACTTTTGGGTTGCTGATATCCAAATTCAGGCTAACACAAATATAAACTGTATTTAGATTAAGGCATGTGTGTGGGGGTGGTGGGGTGGGATATATTTGCTCATCATTACCTACACTATTTGTATTAGACCTTTATGATTAAAGTTGTCACATTGGTATTTACATAAACATTTCTTTGCATTTTTAAAGGAGAATGTTTTCAATCATATGGGTTCTTCTGACTTGTGACTTGGGAGTGAAGCTTTTGCAAACTATGCAAGATATTCTCTTCTGAGTTTATGTCCAAGTGGTAGGCAGAGAACAAATTACCTCTTCATCCTGCAGAGGTAATGAAGACTACGTTGCCCCCCATCTCATGCATGAGAGAGCCTCTTTTGCACTATTCCATTGAAGACATAACTCAACAGTGAATAAATTCTCTCCCGATTTTCTGCATTTTTTGGAGTTTTTGATAATTGTACCCTTCATGATCCAAATTTAGAGCTTAGCACAGACTGTTAAGTATTTTAATTATAACAATGGCCTTAACAATTAGGAAAAGTTGATATAATAAAATTGTCTTAAAATTTAAAGTCATCAGTTGGGTTTTGTGTATGTGTATGAAGGAAGAAAACAAGGTTTAAAAGTGTTCCATAGATTGTGCAGTGATGTTTTGTTTATCCAGGACTAGCAAGAGTTTCACAGTTGAGGGTCTTGAAGATCCTGTTTAAATAACTATTGTTTTGATCTGTGATAATTATATTTGTTGTTTTTGACCTTATAGGTAGATGAACCATGAAGTCCAACTTCCAGATGTTGCTTTCTTCCTTCAGACCTAAATTACACAGGCTTCCCTGAGGGCATGCAATGCACTGTTTCAGTGTGATACTTTCCTTGTATTTATGGACTGGTTGTTAGCATCATTTCAATAATGAAGACTCCTTTGAATCCTCTTTGAGAAAAGT
Organism: Mandrillus leucophaeus; assembly: GCF_000951045.1. Lineage (NCBI taxonomy): Eukaryota > Metazoa > Chordata > Mammalia > Primates > Cercopithecidae > Mandrillus > Mandrillus leucophaeus. The sequence continues at coordinate 7,362,885 of NW_012104254.1, forward strand.
ACAGTGTCCATAAACGTTTGTCTTTTTGTTTTTGTTTTGTTTTTTAAACTTTTTGTGTTGTCATTTTCTAGGCAGCTGGAGGAAGTATCTCACACCAGGTTAGCTTCTCCTACTTCAATGCATTTAACTCCTTACTGAATAACATGGAGCTTGTTCGTAAGATATATAGCACTCTAGCTGGCACAAGGAAAGATGTTGAAGTCACAAAGGGTAAGATTTTAAAATGTATATAAATAAGAATCTCAGCATTTTCACTTGTCTTCATTGAGGCATGATGTTGATCTAAGCTTACCACTTTAAAGCCAGATCTAGAAAGTACGTTACCATGTATATGTATGCTTTACTTGGGTTCCAAAAATCCAGGTGGATTTAATGTGATACTGAGGTCAGGAATGGAAAAGTGGCTTTGACAGTTTTGAAAAGAACCTTGGCCCAATCTGTCAAACAGGTCAGTGGCACTGTGGCAGCAGGTTGTTTGTACTAGGAAGGAGTTGCCACAGAAGGATGGGCAAGCCTACTCCTTTTGGTGAGTGGTAGTAGGATGTTTTGAATGACTGGAGAACACTTACATTTTTTGCATTATAACTCTGGAGACCAAAGTGAATAAGCAAGATAAGAGGAGATTCTAAAGAGATTGTTTTATTCTTGAAGTTAATTTATCTTTAACTAGCCTTCAGAAATGCATATTCTTGTATAGTTGAACTTAAATATTTAAATTCAATTTTAGATTTTAAAAATGATACTAAAATGCCTGTAGCTTTCAGGTTGTATTATAGTTGGTGAAGGTAGAACTTTGTTTTGTATTAAGAATCATTTAAGACTTTAACATTTTTCTTCCTCTGTTCCAGAGGAATTTGCCCAGAGTGCCATACGCTATGGACAAGTCACACCACTAGAAATTGATATTCTATATCAGCTTGCAGACTTATATAACGCTTCAGGGTAAGTATTTCAATAATTCTTCACGATACTTATTATAGAGTAGTTGTAAAATGTGAAGCTGTGGTGTCCTTTTAGTTCATTCTAACATGAGTTTATTCCATGTATTTGAATAGTTTATATTCAGAATATAAATTCCAAGAAAGACAAGCAGATGTAACAAAGGAGAAGAAAGAAACACAGGAAGACAGATAGAGGTAGAAAAAGATGGAGGGAGGGAAAAGGAGAGAGAGAACAAGGGAGAGAAGAAAGGAAGGGAAGGAAAGGGGAGGGAAAAGGAGGCAGGAGTGAGGTGAGATAAGGGAGTAAGGGGTTGAGGTGCATGAGAGAGGGAAATGGGAGAAGAAAGAAATCTGACAGAGAAGAGAAGGGAAGTGAGAAGAAGAAAGGGAGGGAAAAAGATTAATTTAATCTGGGCTCTCTGAAGGTGTTACTAATTTCAAGAGATTTGTGGAAATTTGCCCAAATTTTTAACTTTATAAAATAGACTAAGATACATGGAAGAATCTTGTAATCTTTTTGGTTCACCGTAAATGATCCTTCAGTAAACAGTATGTGCCATTTTGCATTAGAGAGTAT
>NW_012104254.1:7365564-7367884 GCF_000951045.1 Mandrillus leucophaeus
GCAATGGCATAGTCTCAGCACACTGCAACCTCCGCCTTCTGGGTTCAAGCAATTCTTCTGCCTCAGCCTCCTGAGTAGCTGGGATTACAGGCACCCGCTACCACACCCAGCTAACTTTTGTATTTTTAGTAGAGAGGGGGTTTCACAATGTTGGCCAGGCTGGTCTCAAACTCCTGACCTCAGATGATCTACTCGCCTCAGTCTCCCAAAGTGTTGGGATTACAGGCGTGAGCCACTACGCCCAGCCTGTAATTCGTATTTTTAAACAAAGGTTTTGATCTTCCTTCATGATGACACATTTCAAAAAGTAGTTCTCAAAACTGGATGTAAAGTGACCTTATAGCTAGTTCATGGAATTTAAGGTTTTGGGAAACAGTAGTGCATTCACATTGTTACCAGTAGGGAGTCTTGACTATGAGTTGTTCATGTTCTTGGCATGTTGAACAAGGAAATGGACAAAACCCACAAAACAACAGAAGACAAAAGCATAGATTTATTGAAATGAAAGTACACTCCACAGAGTGGGAGTGAGCTGGAGCAAGCAGCTCAAGAGCCCTGGTTGCAAATCTTCTGGGGTTTAAGTACCCTTTAGAGGTTTCCTGTTGGTTACACCCTATGTAAATGAAGACTTGGCCCGTGACCAATCAGAGGCTGAAGTAAAGTTACATATGGAAATGAAGACTTGGCCCATGACCAATTGGAGGCTGAACTGAAGTCTCAGCCTGCAACCAATCAGAGGCTGAAGTGAAGTTACAACCTATACAAATAGAAGCTTGGCTTGTCTGACTGAAGTGAAGACTCCTTGTGTCCAGACCCTTCCTGTGTTTCTTTCTTCTCCTCTGTTGTATCTGCTTGTCTTTTTTTCTTGGAATTTATATCCTAAACTATTCAAATAAACTGTTCTTCTGCCTCATCTCGCCCTGAGAGACGTGATCCTCATAAATCTTTATGGGAGGCAGAAGGACCAATTGTCTTTCTTCTGTAACTACTTCATGCTGATTGGGGCACAGTTCCTACCTATTGGGGACCATGGAACTCTAGCACTGCTCTGTCTAGTGGAGATAGGGTTACTTCTTGATGGCCGGGGTGGGCGTCATCATCTGGAACTGGCTGGAAGCCCTGCTGCATGATCATTTGAAGCTTAATCATCTCTAGGTGAGAAGAAATAATCTGGTAAAAAGATTTAACAAACATGGTCCAAAAAGTCAATGCAAGTATAATTATTAACAATGGGCTGGCTAAGGGAAGGAGCCATGAAGCCCAGCTTAGTGCCCTTGACCAGGAGTCCTATGATGTGGACAGCTGTTGTTATATTTTAGAAGTCCTGTCAGCTAATTTTCGAGTGGCATCCCTAATTAATCCTGATTGGTTGATATAAAAACAACATTCTTGTAGGAAAAGACATAAGCCACCTTTTTGAGCAGTTGGAGATCCAGTCCCCTTCTATTTTGTAAAGTGACTGCTGCCAAGGAATCTATTTGATTTTGTAAGGTGACGATACTTTGGGCAATGTCTTCCAAGGTGTCTGAAAGATCCTTGGATGAGCATTGGTAATAGGATAGGGAAGTTGGAAACCCGCTAACTCCCATTGCTATTCCTGCAGTTATTCCTAGCCCTACCAAAAGGGGTATGAATTGGATGGCTCATTTGTGCTTGGCAGTTGCAGTTAAAGGTATAATGAGAGACTGGTTATTGGGAGCTATGTTGATTTTGAGGGGGTAAATATACAAGGGTACAGGTTCCAGTCCAGTTGGCTGATAAACATAAGTACAACTAGTTCCACACAGGAAAAAAGATCTTTGTTTTTGAGACAAAAATTGTTGTCTATGGTGAACATATGGGTTAGCTTGTTGTTTTCACTTTCTCAAGTGATTAAGGTCCCTGCTAAGGTGGCCCCGGTTAAAGGCTGGAAAGGACCTTGGGAAGTATCCTGAGTTGCCCCAGCAGAAATTTTCCAGTGGAGGTAGTTACACTTAGTGTCCACCAGCAATGACTTAGAGGTATTTTCGTACTGGGGAATGAAAAGACAACTAGATGTCTCAGGATTAGTATAGTTTTTTCCAAGGGAAAGTGTGAACACAGCTACTGGGCCTATCTTGGCAGTACTTAGACTGTGTATCCTTTAAAGTGCCCTGAACTAGGAATGGTTTCCGTGAAACCATACAGGTTTACCAAATGATGCAGTCTGGGTAACTGCATAGCTTACATGATCATGTGAAGGGTTAATCTCTAGGGTGTAGATTTGAAGCCAATTAGAGCTCTCACACACACAGGAGAAGATCTAGCTGTTGTAAGTTTTTCTTTCCCTTTAGTTTTTTTT
>NW_012104254.1:7371039-7372075 GCF_000951045.1 Mandrillus leucophaeus
TTTTTTTTTTTTTTTTGAGATGGAGTCTCTCTCTGTCACCCAGGCTGAAGTGCAGTGGCACAATCTCGGCTCACTGCAGCCTCTGCTTCCCGGGTTCAAGCGATTCTCCTGCCTCAGCCTCCTGGGTAGCTGGGATTACAGGTGCATGCCACCACACCCAGCTAATTTTTGTATTTTTAGTAGAGATAGCGTTTCACCATGTTGGTCAGGCTGGTCTCGAACTCCCGACCTCCTGATTCTCCCACCTCGGCCTCCCAGAGTGCTGAGATTACAGGCATGAGCCACTGCTCCTGGCTGAGAGTATCGTTTTCTTGAGATATGCCTGTGACATTGTCATCAGAGTTACCATCATAGACAAGCTCAGATGTTTTATGCCTTTACTTTATAAACATAAAAGAACAAAGCACACGCAAATCCAAAAGAAAAACCCTTGTCTATGGGCATCCAGAAGGATCTGTGGGAAATGGGACTTATGGCTGTTTTTGTTTTGTTTTGTTTTTGAGACGGAGTCTCGCTCTATTGCCGAGGCCGGAGTGCAGTGGTGTGATCTTGGCTCACCACAACCTCTGCCTCCCGGAATCAAGCTATTTTCCTGCCTCAGCCTCCCGAGTAGCTGGAACTACAGGCGTGTGCCACCATGTCCAGCTAATGTTTGTATTTTTAGTAGAGATAGGGTTTTACCATCCTGGCCAAGCTGGTTTTGAACTCCTGACCTCATGATCCCGCCTCCTTGGCCTCCCAAACTGCTGGGATTATAGGCGTGAGCCACTGAGCCCAGCCAGCAACTTACAGTCTATTAAGAGACACGATTTTTAAAAGTCACCTCTAGTAGTTCTTTCAGTATGATAATATCTAAAAAATGAGCGTTAACCCTACAACTGAGTACTAATAGAAACTGGGTCTTCATAGGTGATTTGTTGCTTTCAGGCTTTCTAATGAGTTGTGGGACTGGAGATGATACTAAGTATCAGCCAGTCTTTGGTGATTGACATGTAATACCAGGCCACATCTCATTCATCTGTTTTATATATATATA
>NW_012104254.1:7374295-7380706 GCF_000951045.1 Mandrillus leucophaeus
CAGTGGCATGATCTCAGCCCACTGCAACCTCTGCCTCCCAGGTTCAAGCGATTCTTGTGCTTCAGCCTCCCAAGTAGCTGGGACTACAGGTGTGTACCACTATGCCTGCCTAATTTTTGTATTTTTAGTAGAGACAGGGTTTCACCACGTTGGCCAGGGTGGTCTCAAACTTTTGACCTCAGATGATCTGCCCACCTTGGCCTCCCAAAGTGCTGGGATTACAGGTGTGAGCTACTGGGCCCAGCCTCTTTCCCACTATATGAATCCTATCACAACTTCCACAGACCGTCTATGACATACTTAGACTTTCTGACTTGTCCTGTCTTTCCCTCTTTCCTAAATAATTAGGCATTCTACTTTAGGACAAGAATTTGCCATACAAGATTCTTTCTCATATAAAATTTCTTTTCTTCATAACCTTCCTTACCATAAATACATCTTCATAGCTATAACTTTCTTTATATCTCTCTTTCCTACTAATTTCTGAAGCCCCCAAAAGTCAAAAAGGTCAGGTAATGTGATGAAAAACTGAGCAGAGCCTTAGATTTTGAGAGGGACCTGTCTGCCTACGTTTCTTGGGATTCCATGAGGAAAACAGGAGTTTCTCCTAAAATGAGGTCTGTGGCACCTTCTGTTTTTCCCAAGGAGTCCCAGGCTGTCAGAAATTACCTTAGGTCCTTTTATGGGCATCAAGAGTGGCAAGAAGATAGACTGGGGAAATAGTCCAGTCAACTGAGAAGAGAAGCAAAACTTCATTGTAAAGATGGATAAACTGAGGCACGGTGCAGTTTAAAAATTCACATTCACATAGAGCTAGGCTCCGCAGCTTACTGCTCAGTCACTGATACACTTGTATGGTAGCTCATGGTGTACTTCACCAACAGTTTTCCTGCCCCTTCAGAGCTTACAACCTGGGTTTCATTTCCTGCTCTACAGCTATATAATTTAACAATTTTCCTCTCAATGTGTTGGATTCTAATCCTATATATCTCAAATTTTATTAATATTACTGAATTTTTTTTTCATTCAAGAGAATTGAATTGTTTATTGATTACACATGATAATGAATGATACACAAGCTTCATTCCCATCTATAATTTTATCTGGTACCATTATTCAATTTAGATATATTGCATAGGATGTGCCAACAATCACTTTTATAACCAATAATTCCATGATTTTGCTTGGGTAATCCCTTTTAATGGTGAACTTCAGGTTACAACAGTAACTATCAGTTCAATTACACCAAGGTTTCCGAAGACAATGGTTTCTCCACCCAAGCAGGTTGTATATAAATTCCAAATAGAACCTGGCATCACCCTGAAGGAATTCTAACTTCATACTGTTGGGGAAACTTACCAAGATGGCTTCAGAGTAGACTAACTTTACACAGCACATTAAAAAAAAGACATTTATTCAGCATCACGATCAGACTATTGCATTTAGCAATCAACAGCATGGGTGCAAAAAAAAATAAATCTACATTAAAACCCTTTGTTGGAATGCTTTACACTTTCCACAGAACAGAAACTAAAATAACCTGTTATACAATTAGTCACAAATACAGTCCTCAAATTTTTTGCCCATACACATGAGTATTTGTCTAAAACATGTCTTCTTTGTAGCAGCTAGGCCCTGCCACCACTGTACTTGGCTGAGTTCACAAATCTGTTGTAACCTGTAGCTTCCCTGTCACTTCGCTGGCTCTCCTCTCCTGCTAAGCTTTGTTTCCTAATTAAAATCTTCTGCCACTGCCATAGCTACTGCTGCTGCTGGAACTGCCATAGCCACCTTGGTTTCGTGGTTTTGCAAAGTATTGGCCTCCACTGCCATAGGGCCAGAGCTTCTGCCTCCAAACTTTCCTTCCTTCATAGGTCCAAAATTTGAAGACTGATTGTCGTAATTGCTAAAATCATTTTAGCTTCCACCACCTCCAAAATTGCTTCCATCATTACCAAATCCACTATAGTCATCCCCACTGCCACCATATCCACCACCACGGCTGCCACCAAAGCCACCACGACCACTGAAGTTTCCTGCACGACTGAAGTTATTCCCACTGAAACCACCTCCATGACCACCACCAAAGTTTCCAGAACCACTTCGACCTCTTTGGCTGGATGAAGCACTAGCCATCTCTTGCTTTGACAGGGCTTTCCTAACTTCACAGTTGTGGCCATTCACAGTATGGTATTTCTGAATGACAGTCTTATCCACGGAGTCATGGTCGTTAAAAGTTACAAAGGCAAAGCCTCTTCTCTTGCTACTGCCTCAGTCAGTCATGATTTCAATCACTTCAATTTTCCCATACTGTTCAAAATAACTTAGATGATGTTCTTCAGTGTCTTCTTTAATGCCACCAACAAATATCTTTTTCAGTTAAGTGGGCACCTGGTCTTTGAGAATCTTCTCTTGAGACAACTCTCTTTGGTTCCAAAACTCCTCCATCCACCTTATGTGGTCTTGCATTCGTGGCTGCATCTACCTCCTCCACAGTGGCATATGTGACAAACCCAAAGCCCCTGGAACGCTTGGTGTTTGGATCTCTCATTACCACACAGTCCGTGAGCGTTCCCCATTCTCAAAACGGCTCCTCAGGCTCTCATCGGTTGTTTCAAAGCTCAACCCTCCAATGAAGAGCTTCCTCAGCTGTTCGGGCTCTTTAGGAGACTCTGACTTAGACATGACAGCAGGGAGAAAAGAGACTTTAACGATGCTTCTTCGGCAGCGTCCACGGGCAGAAAGGAGCAAGCTGACGAACGTATCAATATTACTGAATCTTAAAGGGAGCCATGATGTCTTTAATCCTCAGAAACATTAACCTGGCCAGATGTGGCCGCTCACACCTGTAATCCCAGCACTTTAGGAGGCCAAGGTGGGCGGATCACAAGGTCAGGAGTTTGAGACCGGTGTGGCCAACATAGTGAAACCCCGTCTCTACTGAAAATACAAAAAATTAGCCTGGTGTGGTGTGCGCATGTAATCCCAGTTACTCTGGAGGCTGAGGCAGGAGAATCACTTGAACCTGGGAGGTGGAGGTTGCAGTGAGCTGAGATTGCGCCATTGCACTCCAACCTGAGCAACAGTGTGAGACTCCATCTCAAGATAAATCAATCAATCAGTCAAACAACCTGTAAACAAAGGAATACATGAGGTTAAACAGTATTCAAATTTCCATATGCTTTAAAACATTGAGAGAGTATATTGAGAAACACACCTAAGAAACTGCAATCTACTGTTAAAAAAATTTAGAGAATATCTCTTCAAAATAAGCTATCTAGTGGTATTTATACATATTCTTACATATATCACCTGTGTTTTACATGCTTGTAACATTAAACATAGTTGAAAACTGTCAAGATTATAGGGCTTATACATTTCTGTGGGCTTGAAAATGATGCAATATAGATTATTTGTTTCTATAAAGTAGTCAGTAAAAAGTACAAACTTCTTTTTTTTTTTTTTTGAGACGGAGTCTCGCTCTGTGCCCCAGGCTGGAGTGCAGTGGCGCGATCTCGGCTCACTGCAAGCTCCGCCTCCTGGATTCACGCCATTCTCCTGCCTCAGCCTCCTGAGTAGCTGGGACTATAGGTGCCCGCCACCGCGCCCGGCTAACTTTTTGTGTTTAGTAGAGACGGGATTTCACCGTGGTCTCGATCTCCTGACCTTGTGATCCGCCCGCCTCGGCCTCCCAAAGTGCTGGGATTACAGGCGTGAGCCACCGCGCCCGGCCAAAAGTACAAACTTCTAAATGGAGTAATCACTAACAAGAGAGTTCACACTGAAGGTAGTAATACTAGGAACAAAAGAGGGCTCAACACTGCCTTCAGGAGAGGAAGGGTCCAGATTGGTATATTTTCTAAAGGCTTCCTCCAGCCTGCCATAAAACACGGCTAGATTTTCCTCCTTGCCTTGTGCAACCTCCCTTACTTTATCATAATTTACTGCCTTAGTTACTCCCTTTTTCTTTCCTCCAAGGAGAGCCTTAAGAAATTTGGCCCAGTTGTTCATTCCCATGGGGGTGTTATGGTCCCAGTTAGGATCAGTAGCGGGGACTGTGTCTGGGTTTGGGCGATAACCCTGAGGGTTTTGGGCAAGTAAATTGTCTGCTTCTTGGCAAGTGACCTCAAAGATTCATTCCTTTTCCAAGAGGGTTCAACAAGTTGCTAGAATGAATTGAACGTCTCTCTATGAGAGATGAAAGGCTAAGGTCAAAGCTTGGAACCTATCTGCAAGTTTTCTGGGGTTCTCTGAATAGCTTCCTAACTTTTTCTTTACATTGTTGTATGTCATTTATGGAGAAGGGGACCAACACTCGGACCAGCCCCTTGGCTCCTGCTACTTCCCTAAGGGATAGCAGGGCTATAGAGGTAGTTGAATAGGGTGTTCCCCTCTGAATGTGAGGGGGACTTAGCAGGGCCCTTGGCTTTAGCTCTTGGGTTTGGGCCTCAGAAACACTTGGCAAGGGGTTATATGGGGGTGGTTGCCATTGCCCCAAGAGACAGGTGGCCCTTGCATAAAGGAGGTCATCCACAATATCCAGTTCTGCCTTAGAACCTTCCTTTTGGGGGCAGGTTCTGGGAGTTTTGTAGATGGTTGGGTTTTGACATAGGGCCATAAAGGCCTACACATGTAGGATTTCTGACCATTTACACTGCCTTTTGCAAAATAGGTCTAATTGCAGGATGGTATTGTAATTAAGACTTCCCATTATTCCCGGCTGTCCAGCTAATTTTGGGATCATACAGTATTACAGTAAAAAAAAAAAATCAGGTTTTTTTCTCCTTAGATTGTCAGGGTCAAATTGACATTTGAGAATTGACATTTGAGAATTCCCAGTGGTTGAGAATGCAGCCAAGTGGGGAATCAGATGGAATGGATGGAGAATTGCCCATAGTGGTCTGGAAGAAAGAAGAGAACCTAGCTTATTTGGTGACTCAGATTTTACCGGGGCATCCCCCTGCAAAATCTCTGGGCCTTGATTGGGTTCCTCAGGGGTGTCCCCCTTTAGGGCCCCACCTTAGTCTGACCTTAGATGGGTGCTGGTACCACTTTGGGAAGGTTCTCTCCACCACTGATGACCCACTGTGAGCCTTCCTTTTGTCCCTGGATGAAGGCCTTGACTTCTAGCATCCTTATAATTTGATAAGGCCATTGTTTCCTGTTCCACTGGAGTGATAGCCATGAACTTTAATAGTAGGAACTAGAAGTTGGATGGATTTCTTTTGTCATGTGGATTTTACAGGTAGTCTCAGGGGGGAAAGGTAGATTTGGAGCATGAAAAATGAAATAATAGGGTTGGCTCTTCCACTCAGGCCCTCAACAAGAGAGGGAATGTTTAAAAATCCACCATCATGACAGTGGACCCCATGTAAGGGCAGGTCATTCTATAAGAATAATATGGTGATGACAAAAGAAACAAGATGTAGAATGTATTCTAAAGATTGTGGGCCCCAAAAGTCCTCAGCAAGTTGAAGGGGAAGTCAGAATGCCTAAGAGATATCTTTTGCCATTACAAGCTAACTCTTTAGGAGAATTTGGCATAAGGAAAGAGGGCTTAAGTTGACTGAAACATGTGTGAATTTGTTCTAGAAGAGCTGCCACTGTCAATTTCATCATACGTAGGGATTAGGGACTGTAACCAAGAAAGACAGAAAAGAGTACTTACCCATTCTGGGCAGGGCAGCTGTCTCCATTCACTTCTTGGCCTTCAGGTAACACCAGAGAGTGGCCCTGGCTAGTTGCCCTCAATTACCAAGGATCTACTAGGAAACAGCCTCTGAAAGACTGAAAAAAAGAGAAGGACTCAGGTCCCTCACCCAAACCAGGCAGTGGTGGTCAGGTGCTTCCACGTGGATACCTTTCAGTCTCCTGGGAGAGTGGCCCTGGCCAGACACCTGCTGTTGCCTTCATGCTTAGATGCTGTCTGTGAAGAATCCCGTGTTGGAAAAGGGAAAGAGAGCGGAAAGGGTTCCCCTCTGTGGAGTGGAAGGAGCCCTGCATGGAGATAACTCCAGCCTGTGTCCGAAAAGAAAAAGGGAAAAGGCAAAGAGAAATAAATCCCCAAATTTGGGCTTACCTCCTGGCTGACTTGCCAAGATATGTTACCAGTGGAGGGTCTTGACTATAAGTTGTCCAGTTTCTTGGCATGTTGAACAAAGAATTGGACAAAACACACAAAGCAATAGAAGACAAAAGCATAGATTTATTGAAGCAAAAGTATACTGCACATATCAGGAGCAGGCTTGAGCAAGCAGCTCAAGAGCCCTAGTTGCAAATCATCTGGGGTTTAAGTACCCGTTAGAAGCTTCCTATTTGTTGGCCGGGCGCGGTGGCTCAAGCCTGTAATCCCAGCACTTTGGGAGGCCGAGACGGGCGGATCACAAGGTCAGGAGATCGAGACCATCCTGG
>NW_012104254.1:7381569-7403027 GCF_000951045.1 Mandrillus leucophaeus
GTTTGTCAGTGTCTAACAATTCTTTCTTATATTTTTCCTGAAGGCGCTTGACTTTGGCAGATATTGAGAGAATAGCCCCATTGGCTGAGGGGGCCTTACCTTACAACCTGGCAGAACTTCAGAGACAGGTATGAGTAGTCTCATAAATATGATCACCTTAAAAAATGCTGAACTAGTAGCCTGAGTAGGAGCTGACAGCTTCTGAATGCTGTAAAAGTTAAAAATTACTTTCTAGAGAAAGACTTTACTTAGCTTAAAGATTACCTTTATAGAACTACTGTTACCCCCACTTTTATAGAATATATATATATGTGTGTGTGTGTGTGTGTATATATATTTTTAGATGGAGTCTGGCTCTGTTGCCCAGGCTGGAGTGCAATGGTATGATCTCGGCTCACTGCAACCTCTGCCTTCTGGGTTTAAGAGATTCTCCTGCCTCAGCCTCCCGAGTAACTGGGATTACAGGCATGCGCCACCACAACTGGCTAATTTTTGTATTTTTAGTAGAGTCAAGGTTTTGCCATGTTGGGCAGGCTGGTCTCAAATTCGTGACCTCAGGTATCCACTCACGTCGGCCTCCCAAAGTGCTGGGATTACAGGCATTAGTCACCATGCCCAGCCTATAGAACATTTTTATGAGATAACTAGATTTATGTTTGTGTTTTGTTTTTTGTTTTGTTCAGATAAGGAAAATAAGAGTTCAAACATACATCGGTTTGACCCCCTTCCCCTTAGAATTAGCATTCTTTTCATTTGCCTCGTCACATTTGAAGATAATTGTTAGGTTTACTTTGTATCATTAAACTGGCATTTATAGGGTTTCTAAAATAAAAAAACTTCCCTCAAATGAAATAATTGATTCACTGGGATTGTGCCTTACAGATTACAACCTGGGGGAAAAAAAAGTAGTGAAACCGGAAAGAAAACCTTGACTGTTATTACATTTTTGATAAATATTAGTTTTGGTTTTTATAAATGTTAAGAATGATTAAAACAGTAGCTTCTGAGTCCTATAAAATTAATACAGTCCCATTTCTGATTACAAGTACTATCTTGGTAAGAAAAAGAAATTCCATGAAATTACCTTGAAGAGTGGAATGGAACAGTTTTTAACAAATCTTGTTTTGAGTTGAAACCTCTACTTCTATAGCACTTTCGAAGTTTCAGTGGTAGCAGATGATCACATTGCTTTTGTGTGTGGATAAGGGTTAGGAGGGCCAGTCATTGTCCTCCTGGTACTTTCCTGCTCCAATAGACATGGAGCCTGCGTTCCTCATAATTCTCTAGGAGAGTGTGATGCCATACTAGGCTAGGCAACATGGGGAGGGCATGGATAAAGAAGACAGGATACAGAGAGAGAGACAGAGAGAGAGAGAGAGAGCACGCTACTAAATGTGCATGCTGTAGAAAGAGGCTATGTCTGCTCTTTCTTCATTGCTGCCACATTGGTGAGTAGCCAGGGTTGGTTTGCTGTTATTGTTCACCTTCACCAAATGTGTTAATGAAACATCAAGATATGTTTAAGTGTAGTTCACTTTGGGAAGACTTGGTCGGAAACCTTTCTTCTACTTGAGCTCCGTGGAATGATGATTCTGCCTGTGAAACTAATTAGAATTTCCAGTTCTACTTTACATAAGGAACAACAACATTTTGTAGTCAGGTTGAAGCAAATTGAAAATGGAAAAGAAACCATTATATCTACGTTTTGTGTTAATACTTTGTTTACTTGATGTGTAATAAAGCTTCCTACAGATTAAAATGTATTGTAACTCATTGCAATTTAGCTTCTTTTGTATCAGAAAAACTCTTTTACCTGCTGCCATCAAAGTTTATTTCCAGGCTGGGCCCAGTGGCTTATGCCTGTAATGCCAGCAATTTGGGAGGCTGAGGCGGGCAGATTGCTTGAGCCCAGAAGTTCCAGACCAGCCTGGGCAACATGGCACAACCCCATCTCTACCAAAAAAAAAAAAAAAAAAGCAAAAAATTAGCCGGGTATGATGGGATGTGCCTGTAGTCCTAGCTACTTCGGAGACTGATGGGGAGAATCACCTGAGCCCAGGAAGTTGAGGTTGCAGTGAGCCGTGATTGTGCTACTGCACTCCAGCCTGGGCAACAGAGTGAGACCCTGTCTTAAAAAAAAAAAAGAAAAAAGTTTATTTCCATTATGAGGTCTCAAATCCTTTAAAAATAGATGGATTTATTTCAGTTCAGTGATTTTTAAAAAATAAAATTTTATAAAATTACAACATTTAATAAAAGGAAAGAAGGTGAAAATTTTTTAATAAAATTAAAAAAGACATTGAAATATTTAAAGAGCTCTTACTGAATTTAATTTTTTGTAGTATATACATTTGTGAAAATTTGCTCTTGAATTTTGAAAAATTGCATTTCAAAAGAAGATATTTTGCAGTATTACATATGTCTATTGATATAACTCTCCCTGAAGGTGTCCTTAATATTTGTAATTGGGAAATATTTCATTTAGCGTATTAAAAACATTGTAAACTGAATTTAAAAATCTCAACTCATTTCCTCCTCCTCAGTTTTTCTGCCGCTTAGTTTTCTATTCACCCACCTCTCTTGCCCCTAGCAATTTTCCTAGAGGCCATATCTGAAGCTTGTTTTGCAATCTTTGGCACCCTGAGTCTACGTCCTTCACGTTTCTTCATCCTTAGGAAAGTGATGTAATTTTGCTACTGCTGTAAATTCTTTTTAAGACAGATTCAAGATGATTTGCCTGTCTTCAGTGGCGGTGCTGATGCTTTTATGCTGGGTTGGGTGGCCTCAAGGGTCTTGTCAGATATTTAGGAAATGGGCAGTAATAAAAACCACCATTTTCTTCTTCCCTGGGTCTCTGATTGGTATCCAGAGTGATGGGGAGTGCTTTCTCTGCCTTTCCTTAACCAGTGAGATGGTACAGGGATCTAGAATTTCTAGAGAGCTGGTAGAGGTCTTAGGTATTCTTACATTGTCCCCAAAGGAAGAACCTCAGAGTCTCAGGACACTTTTTCTTTTTTTTTTTGGTGGAGACAGAGTCTCACTCTGTCACCCAGGCTGGAGTGCATTGGCACAATCACTGTTCACTGCAGCCCTGACCTCCCTGGCTCAGGTGATCCTCCCACCTCAGCCTCCTGAATAGCTGGGACTATAGGCATACACCACCATGCTCAGCTAATTTTTTTTCAGTAGAGACAGGGTTTAGCCATGTTTCCCAGACTGGTCTCAAACTCCTAAGCTTACATTAATCCACTGGCCTTGGCCTCCCAAAGTGCTGGGATTACAGAGTGCATGAGCCACTGCGTTCAGCTAAAATGTTTAATGTTTCCTCTCACATAGAAAATAGTCTTTCTACTGAGGCTTAGGTACAGAGAAATAAAAATTAAGATCTTAAGTATGTATTTTCCTCTACATTATTATAGGAATAAAATCTGAGAAAATAGAACTCAACCGAAATAATAAATAATTATTAGAGTTTTATAGAAACAGATTTGTGAAGGTTAAGGATTCAAATTAATGTCCACTAATGGCCATTGTGAAATCTGACCTTTACTGTCCTTGAGATCTGATACAAGTTTATTTGGGCCTCAGTTTTCCCTTTAGTAAAGTGAGTATCTTCATGTATTTCTGAGAAGCCTTCAAGCTCCTGCATTCTGTAAAATGGTATGTATCAATGGATTTTATTTTCAGAATTCTAAATTTATCCTCCTTTTTCCTTTGTAACATTTAAAATTTTGTAAGGAATTCAGGCTGGACTCAAGTAGAATAATATGAAAATATGCTTAAGTTCTTATAGCAACCAAAGTAATAGAATAAACTTTCTTCAATTTTCAGCCTTGAAAAAACATTCTCAGTTAACGTATTTCAGGTTTAGGAGGCATTCTAAGGCGGCCATATAGACTACAATCCTAGTGACTCAGTTTTTAACATTCTTTAGTTCACAGAATTACAGTAATGCTAACCATAGCTATTCCCATGTTACTTCCAGAAGATATCTTGATTTGATTCTCTTGTGATTCTTCCTATATTGCCAAATTAGTAGTACATAATTACTTACATTTATTATGCAGAGTATTCTCTTATATGAATATATTAGAAACCTAAATATAAAATAGGAAGAAGGATATATGTTTTGTTATTTCACCTTATGAAAGGTATTATGAAAACACTTGTTTATGATGGAGAATCTGTGAGTCCAGAAATAGAAGTTATGAGGGAGACAGTAGTTAAGAGGTTGGCCACTGATTATGTAACATCCTCTCATTCTGTTTCCTCGTTTATTAAATAGGGACAGTATGCCAGGCACAGTGGCTTGTGCCTGTAATCCCAGCACTTTGGGAGGCCAAAGCGGGCAGATTGTTTTGAGCCCAGTAGTTTGAGACCAGC
Source organism: Mandrillus leucophaeus (assembly GCF_000951045.1). Taxonomy (NCBI): domain Eukaryota; kingdom Metazoa; phylum Chordata; class Mammalia; order Primates; family Cercopithecidae; genus Mandrillus; species Mandrillus leucophaeus. The sequence continues at coordinate 7,385,953 of NW_012104254.1, forward strand.
TGGGCAATATGATGAATCTCTTTCTCTACAAAAACATACAAAAAATTAGCCAGGCATGGTAGAATTAGCCAGGTACATGGTAGCACCTGTAGTCTCAGCTATTTGGGAGGCCGAGGTGGGAGGATTGCTTGAGCGCAGGAGTTTGAGGCTGCAGTCAGCTGTGATCATACTACTGCAGTCCCGCCTGAGTGACAGAGCAAGACCCTGTCTCAAATAAATAAATAAATAAATAAATAAATAAATAAGGATAGCAGTATTCATCTTTACAGGATTTTTATGAGAATTGCATGAGTAATAATACAGTTACATTAAGTCTAACACCTGTTAAGCATGCAACAAATGTTAACTGCTATTATTGTGCTTATTATCAAATATGAGAAGCCTGTATAAGCAAACTCCAAGATGGGCTGAAACATATATGTGACACAGTCGCTTAATCTACTCTCATCTACTTCCATTAGGTAAAAGGGGATGAGAAGTGAGGAAAAAGTATTAATATATCTTTGTATTTTTTTAAGTGCCTGAAATGTTTTATATTTTAATTTTTTAATGCTGGTTGAAATTCTACCAGGCCTATTTTAAAAAATTTTTAGTTAATGATGGATATTCAACAAGGAAAAAAAATCACTACCCCATGCCATACACAAAAGTCTTTTCCTGTTCCTAAATGTGAAAGATTAAAGAGGATAACATGAGAGATTCTATTTATGATCTGGAGATAAGCAGAGATTTTGTAAATAGTACAGAACACCAGTCATAAAGAAAAAGATTAATAAGTTAAACTTCATTAAAGAACTTTTATCAAAATATACCACTAAGAGTGTGAAAAGACAAGTTACACAATAGGCAGAGATATTTGCAATACATTTAAATAATAGAGGATCTGTATCCAGAATATATAGTATAGTAAACTTCTGCAAATTTATAAGCAAAAGGCAGGCAATGCAATAGAAAAATTGGCAAAATACCTGAAGAGAAACCTCACAAAAGAAGATATCCAAATGGTAAGGAAAAATAATAGAAAAGTTTAATACCATTAGTACAAGAAAACACACACTAAAACTACAATGGGATGCTATTTTATACTATCCAGATTAATCAAAATTATACTCTGACAATGGCAAGTGTTGTTCAAGAGGTGAAGGAATGGAAATTGCTAGCATCATATTTGTCAGTACCACTGCAGTTGAAGAAACACATACCCCGTGACCTGTCGGTTCCTCTCCTGGGAGTAGTCCCTAACAAAAATGTTTACACAAGTGTGTTAAGAGATATGTACAAGAAAGTTTAGGCCGGACGTGGTGGCTCACACCTGTAATCCCAGCACTTTGGGAAGCTGAGGTGGGTGGATCACTTGAGGTCAGGAGTTTGAGACCAGCCTGGCTAACATGATGAATCCCCATCTCTACAAAAAAATACAAAAAATTTAGCCAGGCATGGTGGTGCGCACCTACAGTCCCAGCTTCTCGGGAGGCTGAGGCACGAGAATTGCTTGAACCCAGGAGGTAGAGGTTGCAGTGAACCAGGAATGTGCCACTGCACTTTAGCATGAGCAACAGAGGGAGACTGTGTCTCAAAAAAAAAAAAAAAAAAAAAAAAAAAAAGAATGTTTATAGCAGCATTATTTGCAATTGCAAAAATATTGGAACAATCTAAATACTCGCCATCAGTAGAACGGATAAATATGTTGTGCTATTAAGATGACCTACAGTGAGAGAAATGGAAATTTTGATTTGAGGGAAATGAGATAAAAGAGGAGGTGGATTGCAGAAAGAAGAGGATGTATATTTTTGAAGCATGTTAACAGTTTGGATATTAAAACCAGGTTATAGACCAATTCTGGCCCTATGTGAAAGTGGGAAAACAAACCTTCTCTTTTTCTTTACTGTATATTACATAATTACCTTTTCAACTGTATGGGATAAATGATCTGTGATGGACCTTCTTGGGTATATATGTACTTTCTTTAAAAAAGTTTTGTTTCTATGGGAAATTATATTAAAGCTATAGGCCACTCACTAAAAGAACTATGGAATATAAGCTGGATTGTGTTCTGTCAAAACATTATTGAATTACTAAGAATTATTATTTTAACTTTTAAGTTTGGGGGTACATGTGAAGGTTTGTTACATAGGTAAACATGTGTCATGGGATTTTTTTGTACATATTATTTCATCACCCAAGTATTAAGCTCAGTACCCAATAGTTATCTTTTCTCCTTTCTCCCCTACTCCTCCCTCAAGTAGACTCCAGTGTCTGTTGTTTCCTTCTTTGTGTTCATAATAAGCTCTTATCACTTAGCTCCCACTTATAAGTGAGAACATAATGGTATTTGATTTTCTGTTCCTGTGTTAGTTTGCTAAGGATAATGGCCTCCAGCTCCATCCATGTCACTGCAAAAGACAGGATCTCATTCTTTTTTATGGCTGCATATTATAATTTTTTTAATCTTTTTTCTGTGTATAGCATTCCTTAGACATAGGACTTTGTTTTCTTTGTGTAATTTGCATTTCTGTGGCCCTTCTTTGAATTTTGGATTCATGAGCACATACAGGAAGACATTACAGTCCATTTAGGAATTCCTTTTTTTGGAACATTTTACCTCTTTCACCTGTGATACTTTACCACAAAAGGAAATCTGTTCTCAAAAAGAAAATTAGGTTTATGTATTAGCTATTATTTATTAGTCATTTAACTCATTTAAATTATTAGATTTGAAGACTTACTGTAGTCTTTAACACAACTTAACTCCCTTTTTACTGAGAGAAAAGTATGTATTGTTTAGCATTCAGGGGAAAAAATATATATATATACACACACACACACACATATATATATATTTTTTTTCTCTTCATCTCCTTCTCCTATACTGTCATGGCTTTAGGTTTTAATCTTACTTTGTAAGGCCAAGAATATTGAATTCAAATCCCAGACTATTGAAGTCATAGATGTAATTTGCAGACAGAAAAATTTTGTTTTGTTTCCCCTAGCCTTATTTTGCCATTCCAGTCATACATTTTTGTTTTTATAGAATCTAGCCTTTTTCCCCCCTTCCAATGCTCGAGATAAAAACTTTAGCTATTTTTCCCTTTTATTCTACCCATTAATAGTGTGTCATTTGACAGAGGTAATTCTCCCTATTGAGTTGGCAGTGTGGTTTGACTTGTTAACTGACATAATCTTGCCTTATCTAATGCATCATCACTGCTCACTGCAGCCTCAACCTCCCAGACTCAAGTGATCCTTCCACTTCAGCCTCTCGAGTAGCTGGGACCACAGGCATGTACTACCATGCCTGGCTAATTTTTGTATTTTTTGTAGAGATGGAGTTTTACCATGTTGCCCAGGCTGGTCTTGAACTCTTGGGCTCAAGTGATCTGCCTGCCTCAGCCTCCCAAAGTGCTGGGATTACTGGTGTGAGCCACCTCACTAGACCTAATTCTCACTTAAAAAATAAGATACCTATAACAAAAAAATGAAGAGAACATCTCTTTAAATGAGGAATCAACTTATTTCCTATCACACACATATGCTTAGGGAGTAGGTTAAAAATCATTTAAGATTCTCAACTCTTGTTTTGAAAAACACTTAATTAACCTTGTTAAATATCAAACTTTATGATCATAATCATAACCTTAAGGGAAAGAGCGTCTTTTCCTTTGGCACATTTGCTCACGGCAGGCAATCTTCTTAGTGCTGAGTGTTTTCCTTCAGCCTAAATGCTAAAAATTCAGTACACAGTCATTAATAGGGATGACAGCGATAGCATTTCATTTATGAATATTCATGAAGTGAAATCCATAGCATTAATTACATTAATTTACATACCTGAATACAAGCGAGCCATAAGTGATAACTAAGCCTTAAAAAAAATGTTGCTGACCATATATTGTATGTTTTCTTTTAAATGTTATTTAATAAGGGCGAAGGTGACATTTCTGTCAAAAGGCATTTGGGTATTTATAGTTAGAAATGTTTTTAGCAAAGAATTAAAGCACAGTATAATCCTTCAGTTTTCATAGGATTTTGTAGGGCTTATAAACGTTCTTTAAAGGAAGAAAGTATAAAGAAAAATGCATGTGGTTGAATACAGGAGAAACCTTTTATATGAATAAGGGAATTAATGGTTACTTGATGCTTATTTAGGATCATAGGCTTTTTATTCTATGAGTTTTAATTCAACATATTTTGAAAGGATATATGATTGAAAATAATTCATAATTTATGAGAATGAGATTTATTTTCATCCAGTTTTGTGATTGAGAAACTCTTAAGTGGGGGAAATAACGTTCTATATACATTTTTTTTTTTTGAAGCAGAGTCTTGCTCTGTCACCCAGGCTGGAGTGCAGTGATTTGTGATCTCAGCTCACAGCAACCTCCACCTCCAGGTCCAAGTGATGCTCCCACTTCAGCCTCCCAAGTAGCTGGGATTATAGGCACCTACCACTACACCTGACTAATTTTTGCATTTTTAGTAGAGATAGAGTTTCACCATGTTGGCCAGGCTGGTCTTGAACTCCTGACCTCAAGTGATCCGCCCACCTCAGCCTCCCAAAATGCTGAGATTACAGGTATGAGCCGCTGCGCTGGCCCAGTACATTTTTAAAGAAGTTAAAAACATATGCCAATGTGTTTAGTAGGTAGCATAATAGCTATATTGATTTTTAAAATGTAAGCTAAAATGCCTGTCTTTGTTTGGACTCCTATTACAAATTACCATAGGTGGTTTAGATAACAAACATTTATTTCTCATAGTTCTAGAGGCTAGAAACTACAAGATCAAGGTGCTGGCTGATTCATTTACTGTTAAGGGCCCTGTTCCTAGTCTGTAGACAGCAGGCTTCTTGTTATATCCTTGTTATATGAGGGAGAGATAGAGGGAGGTCATCTTTCTTGTGTCTTTTCTTATAATGGCACTAATCCTATCATGAGGGCTCCATTTTCATGACCTAATTACTACCCAAAGTTGCCACCTTCACATACTAGCACACTGGGCAGTAGGGTCTCAACACATGAATTTTGGGGAGTCACAAGCATTGAATCCATAGCAATGCCATAACTTGAATTCCTTCAAAGTATATGAGATTAAATATCATCACTGCCTTGAAAGGACAGATTGTGTTTATGTTTTCAACTGTTGTCTTTGAAACAAAGTATCAGAATTAACTGGTTAATCAACATTTTAGAAACTCATTGAAGCATATTCAGTTAATTATACTGAAGCATATTCAATATAGTGGGCCCTCCATCTGCTTGAGTGCCATGTCCTTGGATTCAACCAACTGTGGTTGGAAAATATTTAGGAAAAAACAAACAATAAAAAATAACACTACAACAATAAAAAATACAAAATTTAAAAATTCAGCATAATTATTTACATCTTATTTACCTTATATTAGGTATTAGAAGTAATGTATAGATGATTTAAAGTATACCAGAGGATGTGCATAGGTTATATGAAAATACTACACCATTTTAGATCAGGGACATGAGCATCCATGGATTTTGGTATTCGAAAGCAGTATCAGGAATATTTTTGTGCCAGGTGAGGTGGCTCGTGCCTGTAATCCCAGCACTTCAGGAGGTTGAGGTGGGAGGATTGCTTGAGCTCAAGAGTTTGAGACCAGCCTGGACAACATAGACAGACCCCATCTCTACAAAAAAATTTAAAAATTAGCTGGGCATGGTGACATGCACCTGTAGTTCTAGCTACTTTGGAGGCTGAGGCAGTGGGATGGCCTGAACCTGGGAATTTGAGGCTGCAGTGAGCCGTGTTTGTGCCACTACATTCCAGCCTGGGCATCAGAGTGAAACTCTGTCTCCAAAAAAAGAAAAAAAAAAAATAATATTTTTGCATTAATTAATAAGTGAAATATAAAATTACTTAGAAACATTTATCTCATTCTTTTATAATTTCTATTTTTGTATATACTTTAAAATACATCTTATATATAATTGTATAATGTATATTAGATTTTTGTATATATAATTAAGACATTGGCAAGTATGTTAACTTTTTATTTAGTTTATTCTGTCATTTCATACTGTTTACATAGTATAGAAGGTCTTTTCATAATGAATATTAAAGAACAAGACTGACACACTAGTATAGACAAGTTATCTTAGATCCTTTATGCTATGGGATACCTGTGAAATAACATCTGGTGGAATTTTTCTCTTTATTATTATTATAGATTTTATGTTAGAACTATGACAGTAGTCATTAGAGATGGTAGATTATAATCAATATTCTCCGATTTAAGAATCAAGTTAATTTTTTACACTTTAGAAAGCTTTTTAAATTTTAAGTTAAAGAAGGAGAAAAATTTTATAACTGAAATGCTTGTTTACCTGAAAGATTCACTTCTGTAAACTGATAGTGTATTCCCCCAACAGTAGCAGATAAATGAGGTATTAATAGGCTTGTAAAAATTGGGGTAAGGGGGAAGCTACTGTGTATTTGGCTTAATATGGTTTTTAAATGCTGATGATAGAGTTATCTATTTTTAAATACATTGCTTTCATTTTTGGCTGCATGAATATCCTATTTTCTTCTTTTGGAAAAGATACTACTGCATTACCAATATCACTTTTAGGTTTTGTTTTTTCTTGTCTTAAAATAGTCAAATTGTAGTTTTTTTCACTTGCTGTGTGCTCTTTCAAGATTTTTTTTTTTACTTGCTTTCTTCTTCTTTGCAGCAGTCTCCTGGATTAGGTAGGCCTATCTGGCTCCAGATTGCCGAGTCTGCTTACAGATTCACTCTGGGCTCAGTTGCTGGAGGTGAGTGACATGTCTGTGTGCTGTTTGAGGCTTGTGTTAATGTAATCTTATCTCACTAGACTAAGGCAGATCAGCAAAGGTGTAGTTTATTGTTCCCATGGGTCACGACTTCAGGGCTTTCTGAAGTGTTCTTTATTTTTACCTATGATCAGGGGACTTGTCATAGCAATGACTGTGGACCATCTGGCTCCAGTCTGTCTTCAGGACAAAACCTCTGTAATGATGTGAAAGTCTGGGATGCAGTGCTGCACTCTCCTTAATCATACTGGCTAAGGCCAGTATAAAAAAGTGGAAAATGAGACTGTGTTTATGGGGCAGGTTAAGAAATTGAGATTTGCTATTATCCTTATCATACTAACGCAGGAACAGAAAACCAAATACCGCATGCTCTCACTTATAAGTAGGAACTAAATAGGAACTTATGAACCCAAAGAAGGAAACAGACGCTGGGGTCTACTTGCGGGGGAAGGTGGCAGGAAGGAGGGGAGCAGAAAAAATAACTATTGGATACTGGGATTAATACCTGAGTGATGAAATATGTACAACAAACGCCCATGACATGTGTTTACCTCTGTAACAAACCTTCATATATACCCTACACCTAAAATAAAACTTAAAAAAAAACTGAAAAAAAAAATAAAACTGAAAAAAAAAAATTGAGATTTGAGATATGAATCCAGAACCTCATGAAATAAAACAACGTCTCAAAGTGATTCACTTGTGCTTTTCTGCTTACATGTTTTCCTTTCCCTTATCACTTGTTTGACAATATCTGGACTTGATGTTTATTTGCAAAAATGAACCTCCCTTCCCTCCCTGTTCACAGTCAAAATTTGAGAGACTGTTTTTGCTTAGATACTCTACATAGAAAATGTGTACAATCTGAAGTTGCTTTGTTGAGAAGAAACTAGCAGGTGTGATTAAAATGCTTACGATTTTTTAAGATAAGCCTGAACTCAAAATACTTTTTTTTTTTTCTTTTCACTGTCAGTTTTAGAAGTTGCAAACCAGGTTTCGGCTTTCAGCAGTCAAAGTGTGTAATACTTTCGTTCATGTAAATAAATTTTTCAGTCCCTGAGAAATTTTAAAGCATAGCCATATTTTCTTTTTTCTTTTCTTTTTTTTTTTTTGAGACGGAGTCTCGCTCTGTCGCCCAGGCTGGAGTGCAGTGGCCGGATCTCAGCTCACTGCAAGCTCCGCCTCCCGGGTTCCCGCCATTCTCCTGCCTCAGCCTCCTGAGTAGCCGGGACTACAGGCGCCCGCCACCTCGCCCGGCTAGGTTTTTGTATTTTTTAGTAGAGACGGGGTTTCACCGTGTTAGCCAGGATGGTCTCGATCTCCTGATCTCCTGACCTCGTGATCCGCCCGTCTTGGCCTCCCAAAGTGCTGGGATTACAGGCTTGAGCCACCGCGCCCGGCCTCATTTTCTTTCAAACCAAATTCTATACATAGGGATAGGATAATGTTGAAATGTGTCTCCAATATTGTGGTTGTAACTGATTAATTTACCGAGATGCTTTATTAAACTAAATTTTAAAATTGTAGCCACCTAGTGTACGGATATAGTCATTTTAAGAAGTAACTGGCATAATATTTAGGCATTTAATGGAAAATATAAGTAAATGTTTTATATAATAGTTTAATGTTGTTATTATAGAAAACTGAGTGTTAACTATCTAATTTGGGAAGTGACTCGATAATCCACTCTGTAATTTATGAACCTAAGATATCAAAGAGCATTCTTGACAGTTGTTCTCTGAAGCAGCTGTATTTATGGATTTCAGTGGTTGCTATAGCCTGCTATCCCTAAGGTGTGTGTGAGGGAAAGAAAAATACTAACATAAAGTCTCTTTTGTGAGAATACATATTGTGTTTTATTTTTTCATCCTTTAAGATAAGATTTGTCATCCTTATGGACTCTCCATTTAATTGTGTTCTTTTTTAAGCCTAAAAATTCTTCTGTTTGTAGCTGTGGGAGCCACTGCAGTGTATCCTATAGATCTGGTGAAGACCCGAATGCAAAACCAGCGTGGCTCTGGCTCTGTTGTTGGGGAGCTGATGTACAAAAACAGCTTTGACTGTTTTAAGAAAGTCTTGCGTTATGAGGGCTTCTTTGGACTCTACCGGGGTGAGTAAGCAAATCCCAGCTGCTGAAGTTAGTGATTTGATCCCACCAGCAGCAGATTTTAACTCACTAATTATGGAAGCCAATATGTAGTATGCCTAACCAGACTAGGTCTGTTTCTCTCTTTTTATTTTCTCTTTGCTCATTTCCCTTTTTACATTCTTTCTGGTGATTAGCAATATTAATCTGCAAACAAGGTCTTCATTTCTTCTTCTTGCTATTTATATTTCTTGGTATCCAAATTATGTGTTTGTCCCAACATGGGTCTATGTCACCATGCTTCTACAAACCAAGGCATATATCTGCAGGTGGAATACAAGGATGATAGCTAAGAAATAGAGAGCTGCTTTTCTCAAAGAATTAAAGAGGAGAAATACATCTCTTTTCTGCGAAAAAGAAGCCAGGCTACCACTCAAAGATGAGTTTACCCTCCGTATATTTGTTTCAACTGAAAGAAATATCAAATGTTTTTGTCTCTTTCAGGAAACATTTATAAATTTTTTCCAATGAGTCATGTGAAGGTTTAAAAAAAAAAAAAAAGAAAAAAAGGGAAAACCCTTTGGTTCCAAGTCTAATTCTTGCTCCTTTCCCCCACTTAACTCAGAGGTGTACAGTCAAAACAGAGAGATTTTCTTTTGCAGGGAATGTTAGCAGCCATTCTAGACTGAGCACAGTGCAGTTGGCAACAGAGGCAGCAGCCCCATGCAGAATTCTCCCCACCCCCCGTTGTCTTTGTAGGAACTTGTCTCTTTGGAGAGAGAATGACTTTCATGTATGTGTTTCCACATTAGAATATAGGGTTTCCTTTGGGAGGGAGATTAATTTTTTAATCTCTTTGGGCGCCACTTGGGATTCTTTGAAAATGCTCTCTACATGCTCAAGTCCAGGCCATTTATGTAATTTACTGTACTTGTTTGTTTGCACACACAAGCTCATTAATCCCTAGCCTATTCTGAGCTCTGTTGAACTATTTGGCTTAGAAATCTTCCTAAGAAAGACTGGGCCCAAACAAAGCTTTGGGCTCATGGACAGGAGAGAAAAAAACACCTCTGGTTAACATTATATACAGGTATTCAATCAAAAAATATAACTCCGATAAACTCATAATTGAAGTAGAGGGTCACAAGGATGTTCATTTTTAGCATTATTTATAGAATAAGAGGAGAGAGTCATTCTGAAATCAAACTAGGCTCAAGTAGCATGCTCTTGAGAATGAATGTGATGAGTTTTCCTCAAATATTCAGAACTGTAGCCTCTTTGAATTCCACCTGTACAGCCTGTACCCTGTGGAAAGGGGAACAGTATCCAGAACGCAGATCTTTCTGTGTGAATGCTTGTTTTAACTGATTAAACCCTGCATATCCATATTTTATGTAATGGGGAATCAAGGTTAAGTGGCATTAAGGTTGTTTTTTTCCTTGATATCTCCAGTGTTTCTTTGTTGAATAATGACCTTTCTCCTCTTTGGTATACTTTTAAATTGCAAAGAAAATGTCCCCTATTAAAAGGAACCTAGATATTTACTGCACAGTTTAGCCTTCTCAATGAATAGGTGCTCACAGAAGATTTCATTTGAGAGGGATGTCATGTTAATTAAATGGATGCAATATAGCAAGTAGGGGAGGGGATTGTTGGTTTTATTCAGGATGTAAGCTCATAAAAGCAGTTCTTTAAATGAGAGACTTTTGTATTAGGGAGAAGATTGTGGGAGTCCTGTATGTGAGCACTATGATTATTGAGATTGTCATATATTGCTTGGAACTGGTCCATTATTCTGTCAGATGATTGACAAAATTGTTGACAGATTAGCTAAATTTCTTTGCAGGCAACAATGATAAAATGACACAAATCAGTACTTTATTAAATTCCATGAGCCTTATTGAGGCGAGTTGTAAAACAAATATGCATGCTGACATGGTTGTATGGGAGTTAGATTAAAAGTAATTGAGCCTGATAATCACGAGGGTTAGAAAGTTAAGACTGCCATCTGCTGATTTGTTCTTTTAAATCAGTCTGCTACCCATGGAAAGTGTGTGTGGATTTGTGTGTATCATTGATAATTCAGTCTGACTGACAGTAGCCAATATGTATGATTACTTGCTGGCTCTCAGCTTATGGAAAATCACTCAGCAGTATCCTCAAAGCAGGCTGCAGATCAGCAGTCAGCAAGCAGGCAAACACATATATAACTCCCGTTTGGCTGGATGATTTAAAGAATATAAAATGTTTATTGTTAGCATCTTTAAAAAATGTATGGGAAAAAGTATGCTAACAATTCGGATAAGCTGTGTGCTTTAGAAAGCTGAGCCCAACAGATGTTGTTTATTTTTTTCTTTTCCAGTTTACAACCAGCCTGGGAAATTTAACTTTCTAAGGATTATGATTTCCTTTGTTTTGAGGGGATTCTTTTAAAATGTCTTAAGCTTGACATATATTAGTAAATAAGAATACAACAGGCATATGTTTTTGCTTATAGGAGATACTCATTAAACAATACTTAAAACTGCATTTTTCATTGCAGTTTTGGCTTCCCTGTAAATAAATGAATATTGAATGCTGTGTCTCTCTGAAGAGATTATGGGAGTTAGTGTTCTATAATAACCAAGCCACTGTATGCCATTATGTAGGTAGTACAGTTTGTGGCAAAATCTGGGTATGCTTAACAGCATGCTTTTCAGAGCTTTTCCAAGTGTACAGTGTCTGTGTATGTTTATATGTTTTTGGTTATAACAAGGGAGGGAATTTGGTTACATTTTCATTGGCAGTGTTCCCAGAATAGAGAAGACCCATGGCTCTGTTTCTTCCTCAGGGACTTTTTGGGAAGTGTTGGATAACCGGGCTTTAAAGTAAGCATGCTTAAGAAGAGGATTTATAGCCTCAAGAAACATGACATTATACTGCATTTGTAAATAATGATTACATATGTATACAGAGTTTTCAGGATAATCTTTTCCCCATTTTAATGAAAACTCTAAAATGTTTGATGGGTAAATAATATGGGGGAAACTCCTTGTTGTTGGGCTTGTGTTTTCGTGTCTGGTACATCTATATTGCTGATGATTCTGTCCCTTTACCTAGGTCTGATACCACAGCTTATAGGGGTTGCTCCAGAAAAGGCCATTAAACTGACTGTAAGTTTCTCTCTAACTGAATTTGTGTCATTTGTTTACATTACCATTAAGCCAAAAAACTGAAGTCAAGGCTCGGCATGGTAGCTCATGCCTATAATCCCAGCATTTTGGGTGGTGGGAGGATCACTTGAGACCAGGAGTTCCAAACCAGCATAAGCATAGTAAGAATTCAGCTCTACCAAAACAACAACAGCAACAAAAATGGAAAATTAGCCAAGTGTGGTGACATGCCAGGAGGCTGATATGGGAGGATTGCTTGAGTCCAGGAATTTGAGGCTGTAGTGAGCTATGATCATGCCACTGCACTCCAGCCTGAGCAACAGACCGAGACCCTGTCTCAAAAACAAAACTAAAATCGATACTGCCGACACTGGCACACTATCACAGAATTTGTAAAACTTTAATTTTACATATAAGCATTTGATAATTTTTAATTTTATCATAAGACAAATATTTTGCTGACTTGGAAAAGCAACAGTGTGCCAGAAGAGAAACAGTTGGGAATTTTGGTTAACTGATGTTGTCTTTCTAATTAGGTTAATGATTTTGTTCGGGACAAATTTACCAGAAGAGATGGCTCTGTTCCACTTCCAGCAGAAGTCCTTGCTGGAGGCTGTGTAAGTATTACTCTTAGGCGCTTCTTGTGACAAATATATTCCGTTAACCTTTTTGCACAGATATGATAGATATCTGAGTGACATTTCCCTTGAACTCAAGGGATTCTAAGCAGGTTTTCTCAATAATCATATGGAATAACTTTTAAATTTTATTATAAAAGCTAACTGGTTTTGAGTATAGAAAAGAGGTAGCATTTTCCGCCAGTTAGAATGGTGATCATTAAAAAGTCAGGAAACAACAGATGCTGGAGAGGATGTGGAGAAATAGGAACACTTTTACACTGTTGGTGGGAGTGTAAATTAGTTCAACCGTTATGGAAGACAGTGTGGCGATTCCTCAAGGAGCTAGAACTAGAAATACCATTTGATCCAGTAATCCCATTACTGGGTATATAACCAAAGGATTATAAATCATGCTACTATAAAGACACATGCACAAATATGTTTATTGCGGCACTATTCACAATAGCAAAGACTTGGAACCAACCCAAATGCCCATCAATGACAGACTGGATTAAGAAAATGTGGCACATATACGCCATGGAATACTATGCAGCCATCAAAAAGGATGAGTTCATGTCCTTTGCAGGGACATGGATGAAGCTGGAAACCGTCATTCTCAGCAAACTATCGCAAGAACAGAAAACCAAACACATGTTCTCACTTATAGGTGGGAATTGAACAATGAGATCACTTGGACACAGGACAGGAAACATCACACACTGGGGCCTGTCGGGGATTGGGGGTTTGGGGGAGAGATAGCATTAGGAGAAATACCTAATGTAAATGATGAGTTGATGGGTGTAGCAAACCAACATGGCACATATATACATATGTATCAAACCTGCATGTTGTGCACATGTACCCTAGAACTTAAAGTATAATGATAAAAAAAAAAGAGGTAACGTTTTCATCAGCTCTATCTCTTTGATGCTCCTAAAGCATTATCTTCCAGACTTTTTTAAAAGTTCTAACTCCTATTCCTTTTAAGAAATGGAAAAAAAAAAAAAAAAAAAAAAAGAAATGGAGTACAGAAAATATAGTAGTGGGTAGAGTTACCATTCGTATATGTTAACTGGAACTTTAAAACAAGTGTGAGATGGCTGATTAATTGGGCCCTTATATCTTAGATATAGGACTGAGTAAGCCATTGTTTAATTATAATTTTTCTTCTTTAGAGGCCAGAGGGTATGGCAAACAATAATAATGGTAACTACATTTCAGCTGTTGACAGAAATTCTGAACCCAGAGACTCTGATATTTACTTAGGGCACAAAGGTTTCTGTCTTTAAAGTGTAAGCATGACATTGGCTTTGGACCAATTCTTAAATCTGTTTGCAACCCAACTAATTTCATTTGTGGTATTTGTTTCATATTTGATAATGTATGGTTCGTTTAAGACTTGTTTAGTCCATTTTATTCTTGAAAACATTAATAACTTCCAGTTGAATTGGCTGACAGTCTTGGCTAAAACTTCCTCAGTTGCTTGTGAAACCTGAAGTGATGAGGTCAGTGACCTTGGCAACATTTAATTCAGAGACACTGCCTCGGGGGTCAGAGAGAGAGAGAGGTTGCTTCAGGTTCTCTTTGATATGTGTCAGTGTGGCACATACCTGAGTCCTCACCTTTCTGCAGAGTTGCTTTGGTAGAGGTGGACTGCTGTGTGGGTGTGTGTGTGCGCCTGTATGCATGCCCCAGCACATTCTCAGGAAGGAAATCTCCTTGGCTGCATTTCTTTTTTAATGAAGAGTAAACAGTGGACATAGAATAAAACTTTTGCTTAGGTGGATCACCAGAAATGAAGTTTCTCTTTTTCCTTTATTCCAATTAGATTCTGTAATTGGTTCTTGTCTAGAGAGAGAATCTTTGCCAATCATAAATATTCTTTTTCTTGGTCGTTTTAAGTTTCTGTTTGGTTAAGCTTTCTAAGTCATTTTTATCACAGCACATGCATACCTTTGCCAGAAATCTTCTAAGTCATGCTCTTTCTGTTCCATGTAACTAATTATTTGTTTCCATTTGCAATATCCAGGTTTTTGGACATGAAGCTGACCTGTTTCCATGTCTGACATGTGACCTAAGTGGTTAAACCAAAATAAGATATTTAGTTCCTTTGTTCTTCCTAGCTACAGACCCTGTTTATAGGTTTGAACTTTAGGAATTTTTATTGAAGTCTGGGGTGCCTTGAGGGTTGTGCTGACACTCTAAATCTCTTCCTTAATCATGACTCATTTCTGGAGGCTTTGATGGATTATCTAGCGGGAAATTGACAGCATGAAAAATATCAGATTGGACTCTAGGCAGAATGATAAGGTTGTCTGCAGTTCTTCACCACAAACGTTTTCTGCTTCCTCCTTTGCTCTAAATCTCTTCTTTCAGGAAGAAGAAAAAAGTGCAATTATTGAGTTTCTACTGACAAATTCACTTATACCATGGTATAAATGATTGTTAAAGCATAATTCACTGTTTCTCCCCAAAGTCTATAAATTTCAGCAGAGAATAAAGTCTTCAAAAGGATGAGTCTCTCTTTATAGAATATCAGACTCTGTGGAACATAGGATACGCCATTTCCTAAATGATACCTGGCAAACAGCCAACAGATTAACACTGTGAAGAGTGGCTGCCTGTGAGCCTGACCCTGAGTCCTCACCATCCTGGGTAGTGGTGGTGATACGATGTATGATGTCCTTGTGGCTTTTGGCTGAGTGCTGTCAGTGCCACTAGTGTGAAGAATACTGCTGTTCTTCCAAAAATTACCCAATTTTAAAGATGCACCTAATGCGTTAACCTAATGTAGGTTAATTAGGAAGAAATGGCTCAAACTGAGTTCTAGGCATTTTTTCCCAGAGGAAGGATTAGCTAGGACCTAGGCCTTCAGTTCCCTGTAGATGAGAGGGAAATTTTATTGCCATGGAAATGACAATATTCTCTTTTAGGGAAAATAGTGTGTGTTAACTAGATCATGAAGTGACCTGGAAGTGAAAATCTCTAGTCCTTGGGCATTATATATTTTGTTGTTGTTGTATGTTTTGTTTTATGATCTGGTTATTTTATTTATTTATTTATTTTTGTTTTTTTGAAACAGAGTTTCTCTCTTGTTGTCCAGGCTGGAGTGCAATGTCACGATCTTGGCCCACCGCACCCTCCACCTCCCAGTTTCAAGTGATTCTCTTGCCTCAGCCTCCCTAGTAGCTGGGATTACAGGCATGTGCCACTGCGCCCAGCTAATTTTGTATTTTTAGTGGAGCCAGGGTTTCTCCATGTTGGTCAGGCTGATCTTGAACTCCCGACCTCAGCGGATCCACCCGCCTCGGCCTCCCAAAGTGCTGGGATTATAGGCGTGAGCCACCGTGCCTGGTCTTTATGATCTATTTTTAAAGGCATGTGATTTTTGTTTTTTGTTTGTTTGTTTGTTTTTCTTCTTTTTCGAGACAGTATCTCAGTCTTGCCCAGGCTGAAGTCGAGTGGTGCAATCTCAGCTCACTGCAGCCTTGACCTCCTGGACTCTGGGGCTCCTCCCATCGCTAAGCCTCCCCAGTAGCTGGGACTATAGGCGCATGCCACCATCCTCTGCTAATTTTTGTATTTTTTGTAGAGATGGGGTTTTGTCATGTTGCCCAGGCTGGTCTTGAACTCCTGGGCTCAAGCAACCCACCTGCCTTGGCCTCCTAGTTTTGGGATTACGGGTGTGAGTCACCAGGCTGGCCAAGGCCTGTGATTTTTGATACATGCAAAATAATACAAACAGTATAATTATAGAATAATAATAAAATGAGCATCCATGGTTCTAGCACCCAACTTAACTAAAACTTTACTACTCTTGTTAATTTTGATTATTGCTTTTGATGTAGCTCGAATCAGCTAATGAGCAAAACATACTTTTCTTACTGGGCTGAACATTTTATGGGGATTATCTCATTATTATTCCCAACTAGAGTTGAAAAAACTAAAACCTTAGTGAAATCCAAATTTGGACTTAGTAAATGTCAAAATTGTGATTCAAACCACTTCTATCTCCAAATCCATATTCTTTTACACTTGATGTAGGTTTTCATTTATTTGTTCTTTCATATATTCACTTATTCATTGAATACCTGATATGTTTCATGCAAATTTTAAAACCCAGCTTTAGGCTGGGTGCAGTGGCTCACGCATGTAATCCCAGTACTTTGGGAGGCCGAAGCAAGTGGATCACCTGAGGTCAGGCGTTCGAGACCAGCCTGGCCAATATAGTGAAACCCCGTCTCTACTTAAAATACAAAAAAATTAGCTGGGTGAAGTGGCGCGTGCCTGTAGTCCCAGCTACTTGGGAGGCTGAGGTAGGAGAATTGCTTGAACCCAGGAGGCGGAGGTTGCAGTGAGCTGAGATCGTGCCACTGTACTCCAGCTTGGGCAACAGGGTGAGACTCTGTCTCAAAA
>NW_012104254.1:7403077-7405643 GCF_000951045.1 Mandrillus leucophaeus
TTATTGAAGAGGCAGTTTTACAGCTCTGTGGCTGCTCCTATAAAGCAGGGATACCCTGTAGGCAGAGAGTAGCAGCTCAGGGCAGTTTTGAAGTCGGAAGGCAGAGGTTGCAGTGAGCCGAGATCATGCCACTGCACTCCAGCCCAGGTGCTCTGTTTCAAAAAAAAAAAAAAAAAGAAAAAATAACAGCTTTGTTGAGATATACTTACCATACAGTTCCCCCATTTAATGCGTATAAAATTCAGTGTTTTGTTGTGAAACCATCACCACAATCAATTTTAGAACATTTTTATCAACACAGAAAGAAACCCAGTACCTTTTAGCTATCACTTCTCAGTCTTCCCACGCCATCCCTAAGACCTAGGCAACTGTGTTGCCCAGGCAGGAGTGCAGTGGTACGATCAAGGCTCACAGCAACCTTGAACTGCCAGCTCAAGCAGTCCTCCCACCTTAGCTTCCCTAGTAGCTAGGACTACGGGTGTTTGCCACCACCCTCAGCTAATTTTTAAATTTTTCATAGAGACAGGGTCTCACTTGCCCTGGCTGGCCTTGAGCTCCTGGCCTCAAGCAATCCTTCTGCCTCCTCCTCCCAAAGTACTAGAGTTACAGGTATGAGCCACTGCACTTGGCCTCTAGGCAACTATTAATATACTTTCTGTTTTTATAAATTCACCAATTCTGAATATTTTATATAAATGGAGGCTGGGCATGGTGGCTCATGCCTGTAATCCCAGCACTTTGGGAGGCTGAGGTGGGTGGATCACTTGAGGTCAGGAGTTTGAGACCAGCCTGGCCAACATGGTAAAACCCCATCTTTACAAAAAATGCAAAAATTAGCCAGGCGTAGTGGCAAGTGCTTTTAATCCCGCCTACTTGGGAGGCTGAGGCAGGAGAATCACTTGAGCCTGGGAGGCGGAGATTGCAATGAGCATAGATTACGCCCACTGCACTCCAGCCTGGGCAACAGAGAGAGACTCTATCTCTAAATAAATAAATAAATAAATAAGAAATCATGATATGTGGCCTTTGTAAGCATGACATTGTGCCTTTTTTCACTTAGTGTGTTTTCAAGGTTCATCTGTGTTGTAGTATGTATCAGTACTTAATTCATTTTTATTGCTGAATATATGGATATACTACAGTTTTATTCATTAGTTGATAAACGTTTGAGTTGTTTCTACCTTTTGACTATTATGAATAATGCTGCTATGAATATTGGTGCATAAGGTTTTACATGGACATGTTTTCATTTCTCTTGGGTATATACGTATGAGTGGAATTGGTGGGTCATATGACAACTCTAATTAGCATTTGCAGGACTGCCAGACTGTTTTTCAAAGTGGCTACATCCTTTTCCATCCCTACTAGTAGTGTGAAGGTTCTGATTTCTCTACATCTTTGCGTGTGTGTGTGCGTGTGTGTGTGTGTGTATTTTTATTTTTAAATAATGGCAGCGTCTCACAATGTTGCCCAAGCTGAGAGTGTAGCGGCTATTCACAGGTGTGAACATAGCATGAGCCACCACACCCGGCCCATTTTCAGATTTTTAAATCTCATCGTGAACATTAGCCAAACTTTTGTTTTATATCTGTATCAAACCTCAAACTCCTGGCCTCAAGTGATCTTCCTGCCCCATCCTCCTGAGTAACTGGGACTACAGGCATGTGCCATCACGCACAGCTACTTTCCACATCTTTGATAACACTTCTTATTGTCTGTCTTTTTACTATAGCCATCTTACTGGGTGAAAAGTGATACCTTATTGTGGTCTAATGACTGACAATGTTGAGCATCTTTTTGTGTGCATATTGGCCACTTGTATATCTTCTTTGAAAAAATGTCTATTCAGAATTTTTGCCTATTTTTAAATTGGATTGTTTTTTAGGTTACAGAGTTCTTTATATATTCTAGATGTGAGTCCCTTTTCAGATATTTTTTTACTTTCTTGATGATGTCTTTTGAAGAATTGGGCTTTAATGAAGTTCATTTAATGTATTTTTTCTTTTGTTGTTTGTACTTTTGGTGTTATATCTAAGAAATCATTAATCCAAGATCATGAAGATGTATGCTTTTTTTTTTTTTCCTGGTATATAGAAATTGACTTTATATGTATGCCTCTTTTTTTTCTTTTCAGAGTTTTATAGTTTTAGCTTTTACATCTAGGTCTTTTCCGATTTTTAAGCCTTAGTTTTTTAGGTTTTTTTCTTTTTTTTTTTTTTTGCCTGAACAGAGAGAGATATTACTAAATGTCAGTTTTGTTTTATTTTTGATTGCTAATGTTTTGGTGTATTTCCTTCTAATGTTTTCATATACATGTGTACGTGTTCTTATGCATAGACATATGTGTGCACAAGCATATACACACACATACATACACACTTTTTAAAACCAGATGGAAGTTTTGTTGACTCTGACTTCCTGATTGGAAATGCAAGCAACTCTCTCACTTACCACAGGAAAGAGGGAGTCACAGTGGAATGTCTTATTTTAGAAGTAGTATATAACCTTTGGGAATGGTAGTACAAACAGATTGTGCATTTTCAGATTTTTTTTTTTTTTTTTTTTT
>NW_012104254.1:7405733-7432154 GCF_000951045.1 Mandrillus leucophaeus
GCCTCAGTCTCCTGACTAGCTGGGACTACAGGCACGTGCCACCAAACCTGGCTAATTTTTTGTATTTTTAGTAGAGACGGGTTTTCACCGTGTTAGCCAGGATGGTCTCCATCTCCTGACCTCGTGATCCACCTGCCTCGGCCTCCCAAAGTGCCGGGATTACAGGCATGAGCTACCGCACCCGGCCTATTTTCAGATTTTTAAATCTCATTGTGAACATTAACCAAACTTTTGTTTTATATCTATATCAAAATCTTCTCAAAAAACTTACTAGTTCAGAATTTATGATAACTTAGATGTGCTATCCCAATATGTTTTTTTGTTTGATTTTTGTTTGTAGTATCTATAAATTGAACTCTAGGTTAAATTGCCTGACCTTGGCTAGGTGTGGTAGCTCACGGGTGTAACCTCTGCACTTGGGAAGGCTGAGGTGGGAAGATGGCTTGAGCCCAGGAGTTCAAGGCCAGCTTGTGCAACATAGTGGGACCCCCATCTCTACAAATAATAATAATAATAATTTTAAAAAATTGCTTGACCTTTTTTTAGGTGGAGATGGGGTAAGATTGTATGTGTGTGTATACAGTTGCTCAGTAAATATTTCTTATGAATGTTGAGTGTTGTATGAGTATTAAATATGTAACAATAGGTTTTAAATAATTTTTCCTCTTGTTCTTATAGGTAAACCATTCTTGTCAGACCATATATTTTTCTGTTAGAAAATCTGTATCTTTCTCTACACACACACACACCCCCACACCCAGATGCTCCTTGACTTACAATGAGGTTACATTGTAATAAACCTATCATGAGTTGGAAATTTTTAGGTCAACAATGCACTTAATCCACCTAGCCTACTGAATGTCATAGCTTAGCCTATCGTACCTAAAACATGCTCAGAACACTTACGTTAGCCTGTAATTGGGCAAAATCATAAAGCACAAAGCCTGTTTTATATTACATTATTGGATATCTCATGTAATTTGTTGAATACTGTACTGAAAGTGAAAAACAGAAAGGCTTTATGGGTACTTCAAGTATTGTTTCTACTGAATGTATATTGCTTTTGCACCATCGTAAAGTCAGAAAACCATAAATTGTATCATTGTTAAGTTGGGGACCACCTGTATATATATGTTTATGCATAATATTTATATGTACAAATGTATGTTTATTAGAAGACACAAATGTATTTGAATGTTTGATTATGATATCTGTTGTGGGCAAAAATAGTACCTTAATGTCAACCTAGAATTTTCAAAGTACATTATTATGCATTATTGTCACCCTCTATAAAATAGGTAGATGAGAAACAGAAGTCCAGAAAGGCTAACTCTCTTACCCCAATTTACACAGCTAATATATGCTGGAGGTTTCATGTGAACCCAAGTATTCTGATTTTTTTAGACCAAGTCCTTTTATTCTATAATGTCCTCTTGGGGGAATCAAAGCATTGATTTGTGTCAAAATAAATCTAGATGACCCTATGCCACTTTATAATGACTTTCTTGCTTCTTTCCTTCCTTCCTTTAATAAATATATGAATATGACATATTTATATATTTGGTTGTTTTTTTAGGTATAAGTACCATTTTTAAAAGGAACAGATTTTAGGTATTCAGCTCAATGAGTTTTGACAATTGTATACACCCATGTAATCACCACCTAAGATAATGAACATTTCACCCCAGAAAATTCATTCATGCCTCTTTCCAGTCATCCCTTCTCCCTTACTCCATGCAACCACACTTCTGATTTCTGTCTCAAGGTTTGTTGTTCTTGGATTTCATGTAAATGGAGTGCACAAGATGCATTCTTTCATGGCTGGCTTCTTTTGTTTAACATGTTTTCAGAGAGTCATCCTTGTGTGGGTATCAGGTTTGTGTTTGTTTTACATATTGCTGAGTAGTATTTCATTGTACAAATTTACCACAGTTTATCCATTTTTCTATCGATAGATGTTTGAGTTTTTGTCTGTTACATATAAGTTTGCTATAAACATTCTTGTGCAAATCTTTTTGTCAACCTATATTTTCATTTTTCTTAGGTATCTAAGAGTAAAATAGAGTCATTGTACATTCAATTTAAAATAAACTACCAGTTAGTTCTTAGAAGTGGATGGATCATTTTATAGTCTTCTCAGCAGTATACTAGTATTCCAGTTGCTCCACATCCTCACTGATGTTTGATATCTGTAGTGTTTTTGATAGTAATCATTGTAGGTATGTGAAATAGTATCTTATTGTGGTTTAAATTTGCATATTCCTGATTCCTAAAGATGTTGATTATCTTTTCATGTGTTATTGGCTATTCGTGTGTGTGTGTGTGTGTGTGTGTGTGTGTGTGTGTGAAGTATCTGTTCAAATCTTTTGCCTACATTTTATTAGGTTTCGTATTTTTTTACTATTTGTAGAAGTTGTTTATATGTCATGGATACAGCCCTTTGTCAAATAGATGTGTTGTGGATATTTTTTTGCCAGTCTATGACTTGTTTATTACTTTTATTAATGATGTTTGTAGTAGTTTTTAAAGAAAAAGTAATTATGTAGTTTTTTGGATAGATCCAGAAACTTAAGTGAGAATAAATTTAAATATCTTTCCAAATTAACAAAACAGAATATTAAAAAAATCTAGACCGGGCGCAGTGGCTCAAGCCTGTAATCCCAGCACTTTGGGAGGCCGAGACAGGCGGATCACGAGGTCAGGAGATCGAGACCATTCTGGCTAACATGGTGAAACCCCGTCTCTACTAAAAAATATAAAAAACTAGCCGGGCGAGGTGGTGGGCGCCTGTAGTCCCAGCTTTTCGGGAGGCTGAGGCAGGAGAAGGGCGTAAACCCGGGAGGCGGAGCTCGCAGTGAGCTGAGATCCGGCCACTGCACTCCAGCCTGGGCGACAGAGCGAGACTCTGTCTCAAAAAAAAAAAAAAAAATCTAAATGGACTAACCTATATGTACTTTCTAATGGTCTCTTTGGTAAGTACCTGTTCTTTTTTAATTGTTAAACTCAAATCAGAGATTAGCAATAAACTTACCTAGCTGACTGCATTACCTCTTTCAGAGAGTATATACTCCTGAGTGGATGGAAGTCATGAAACTCAAAACTTATTGCTCAGCAAAGTGCTAATGTTGCAGGTGAATTTCCACAACCCTATGCGAACACACTTTCTGGAGAACACATTCTTTCCCTTTGTGTTTTGCTTTCGGTCTGCATAGTGCTCTCACATGAGTTAGTAGTGCACAAGACCTCTGTAAGGCAGATAGCACGGTTGTGGGAATGGAATGGTTATGCTGAATGCAAAATCTATGACAATCTAGGTCAGTAGTCTTCCAAACCTAGAATCTTTCAATTCTCCCATGCTTTTTCTCAGCATGTGTGTGCTGAGAGTGCAGCATGTGTGTGCAGCATGTGTGTGCATGTGTGTGCCCACACTGCATACACACACCCTCCCTTCATATCGGTAAAGCAAAAAGCCCACATGTTAGGTGGAGCATTTACTAATCCTGGGGTCCAAGATCTGTAACTAGCCAGCTCCTTATGATGAAGAATTCTATGTCTTCCTCAGCAAGCCAAGCTTGTGTATCTCTAAAGAGTAGTTTGGAAACAGCTCCTCCACCTCCCATCCCCAGGAATTAGTGTGGTCCAACTTTATGCCTACATACTTATGTGAACACATATAGATATGCATACAAGTTAAAAATCCTTATATATTTATGTCAAAAGTGGCTTATGATAGGTACACAGGAATTTTCATTCTTGCTGTCTTAGTTAATTGTGGCTGCTATTAAAAAATACCTTCGACTGAGTAATTTATAAACAACAGAAATTTATTGCTTACAGTTCTGGAGGCTGGAAGTTCAAGATCAAGGTACTGGCAGATTCAGCGTCTGGTGAGGGAGGGCTTGCTCTCTCTTCCAAGACGGCACCTTGCTGCTGTGTGCTCGCTTGGTAGGAGAGACAAGGCAGCTCCCTTCAACCTCATGTATAAGGGCACTAATCCCATTCACTAGGGCAGAACCGTCATGACTTAATCACCTCCCAAAAGGCCCTACTTCTTAATACTATAATGTTGGATATTAGTTCCAACATATGAAATGGGGGAAACACCAACATTCAGATCATAGCACTTCCCTTACCCTAGTTAGGGGTATATGTAATGTTAATTCATAACACCCTCGCATATATCATCAATCAGCAATGAGCACATTGCAGTTTATTTCTTTTAAGCTATCGCTATCCTATTTTAGAAAGAACCATAGCATTTCCTATTGCTTTAGAAAAATATGAATGGTTGGTGGTGTGCAAGGCTGACTCACTGTCTGTTCCTGTTCCTCTTGAGTCAGTCCTAGTGACACCTAGTTCTGTGACTTTTATTGTTTATCTGGTTATTTTATGTGCACATATGGTGTTCATCTGGAGTTGATGTGACCTTAAATAAACTGAAGTTAGATTTTCATCAGTCTCTAAAAGGGAAGACTTTATAATGAGTTACTTAGATTGGATATTTTGTGGTTGGAGAGAAATCATTTCAATCTATAGGAGACAACAGATCAAAGAAGGAAATAAACAAAGGACTTGGCACAAACAGGGCCCAGTCTCCAACCTCTTTGTGAAACTTGCCCCGGGGGTAGGATTGAGAGGGCAGAAGGTTGAATAGGCCTAATCCTGTGTATAGCCCCTCGGCCTTAGGCACTGTGGAAGCATGGTGACATCTCAAAATTACATCCTTTTCCCCACTAACTTTTGCTGTCAGCTTTAGTTGATTTTCTCATTAAAAAAATCATATAAGATTAAATGGAAGTTTTTTATTCTTTCCATTTCTGTTATATATGGGTAACCCTCATTCAAAATGAGACTTGTTCCCTTTTATGTATCTTTTAAACTCAGTTTAAAAGTAGAAAGCATCTAAGTCTGTTTTAATATTAATGCTTGTATCTCTTTTAAAAAATAAGCTGCAAATTTAATGAGGGAAATTTAAGCAATTAGAGAATTAGAAGCTAATTTTGGTGATTTCATGAGTGAAAAAAATTCAGCAAAGGTATGGTATTGAATGGTATGTTATCTAATATAAGCATTTGTAAAAGAAGCAACAGGATGTCAAATTTAGCAATGTCCATTTAAATTTATGTAGCTGTGTATCATTGTGGTTTAATTTAAAATTTTATATATCTTAGTGTTGATTATTTCAGATCACTAGCTATATTTGGTTAGGTTTTTTGATGTTCACATATAATAAGCTTTTTTAAAAACCTTAGGTCCACAGTAACTAATGCCAACTAGTTTAAAAAATATATTTGCCAAATTACCAAATTTACCATGAAGAAGAATATGTGAGAGAAGACTTAGTCTATAAAGAAGCCATTGTTTCTAAGACCAGGTCTGTTTCTTGTTGTTGTTGAGTAGTTAATACATTCATATGTTTTGAAATTTAAAAGGTACAATAGAGTATGCTATGAAAATTATTTCTCCCAGCTATTCAGTTTCTTTATCCAGGAGGCAATCAATGTTTTAATCTTTAAGCCACTTTGATTTTGAGAAACATAGGTAAATTTTGACATATTTATGATCAAATGTGTACCTAATATCTTATGTTCTGTTTTTGTCATTTGGCATGATTTTATTATCAAATCATATTGCCCAATTAACAGCATAAAATTGTATCTACTTGGCAGTTTTATTGGGAATTTGAATTTCTTCCTGTTCAATTTTGCTATTAAAAATAGCAAATGTTAGCATATTTGTAGAAATACAGGTACTATTTTTTATTGAAAAGTTACTGTATTTATGGAATTCTATATATTAAAGATTATATTTACTGCAAGCAGTGGTTTTCCCCTTTGGAGAGCTGTTATTAATGATATCATTTATAATCAATAGAGTCTTGGAAGAAATATTCTATTTCTCTGTATTTGTTTCTCAGAGAGGAAACACCCAGTTCAATAGTTTGATAACATCATAGTCCCTCATTCTGTGTTGCTTGATTTCTTACCAGTATAATTGAACTAATCTCAGATTTTACTCCCCCTTCCCTATCCCCAATTTAATATGTAGGAGAGAGAGAGACGGAGTGATTAACCTCAGAATTTGAAAAAGAACAGTGCATATTTGCCATGTATGTTTCCCTCTAAGCATTATAAACATCCAGAGTTTTAGACAAACTATTATGTTGGTACAAAAGTAACTGCGGTTTTTGCAGTCTTTATCTTTGCTAAAATTATTCAGCGTTTCTGGAAAGTATTTGCCTTATGTTCCTAGGCCTATCATGAGGTTTTAAAAATGTATACTAATTACTAAAAAAATTTAAGAGGTAGGGGTCTTACTCCATTGCCCAGGCTGGCCTTGAACTCCTGGGCTCAAATAATCCTCCTGCCTCAGTCTCTTGAGCAGCTGGGACTACAGACATGTGTCATTGCACTTGGCGTGTATGTTAGTTTTTAAAGCATATACAAATGATGTAATTGTCAGAAGTGTTCCTCCTTCAAACATAGGCATGAAACAAACTTATAGATGTGTGCCTTGCTATAGTGTCATTGATTGTTTGCACTCTTACTTGCCAGATTAAATGTGTTTATAAATGCACATCAATTGAGTTTTGTGGTTATGTCCTGTGCATTGTTGGGATTTGGTATGTGTGCTAGGTAACTAATCTTCAAATCATACAGCAATTAAGGTGTATGTATTTTTAAAATGTAGTCCCACCTGGGTGCAGTGGCTCACGCCTGTAATCTTAGCACTTTGGAAGGCCAAGGCGAGTGGATCGCTTGAGCCTAGGAGTTCGAGATCAGCTTGGGCAACATGGTAAGACCCCCATCTCTACAAAAAATACAAAAATTAGCTCGGCGTGGTGGTGCACGCTTGTAGTCCCAGCTACTTGGAAAGCTGAGGTGAGAGGATCGCCTGAACCCGGGGAGGTTGAGGTTGCAGTGAGCTGATCCTGCCAGAGTGAGACCCTGTCTCACAAACAAATAAAACATCAATTATTTCTCTTTATTGTACCATTTTTGTAGTTTCAGTAGAAAGCCTGTTACTTGTATACTTCAAAAAATTTGAAGCATTGTTAAAGGAGTATAAATCTCAATCAATTGGCAGTTATTTCTAAAAGGGTGCATGAGAGAAGGAAGGGGAGGAGGCAGCTGTGAGGTGCGGGTGGGGGACATGGATTGGAGTACTCCTGCCCAGCAGGATGTTATAATTTACTAATGATTACAAACATGAAAGACCTTTGTATTTATTTAAACATAATGTCCACATTTAACATTTGGCACCCAGGGACTGACACTGTCTGGTAGTGGCAAATTTGGGGGAATTAGAATAAAAATTTTCAGTTCTATTAATTTTTAAACCTGCTTTAGTTAAAACATAAAGCACATTTTCCAAAAGATAGTCTTTGCAACCATTATTTAAACAAGAGATTTCAGGGAAGTAGTGAACTTTTTCAATTGATTTGGTCTTTAATACTAGCTACAGGAGCAATTAGTTGGATTATCATTTTAACATAATTTTTCACCCAGCAATCCTTTTGAAAGTATTGTTTGCTTAGATTGAAACATTAAAGTGCTTCTTTCTGCCTGCAGTGCAACAGATTAAAAGAGAGAGAAACGCAGGCAAATCAACATGTAAAATTGGGTCAGTACATAGTTGGGGGACCTGTGCGCCAGTGGTCTGGATTGTGTTGAGTTGAGGAGTTAGAGGAAACCGTGAGAGAGAGACAGCAAATTGCTGCACCTCCCTGCTCGAAGGACAAAAAGGGGATTGAGGCCCTAGGGAATCCAGAACAATAAGCTGTCCATGAAGAGGGAAGGCATTTAGTATCATTGCTGGCAATTTTGAATATTGAAAGGAGTTAAGGAGTCAGGATTGGAATAGGGGTAGTTGGGGGATTTATAGTCCCAAGGCAATTAGGAAAATGGACTGAGCCATGTTGCTGCCCCTTGGAAGCGGGTCTGGGAGGGCTTTGGGTTTTAGGTAAACGAGCAGGAATGTGGGCAAAGGTTGAGCACTGAAGTACCATTGAAAGCTGCATGTGAATTTTTGGTATTGTTTGTAATCTTTACCTGTGGAATTACAGTGTCCCAGATTTCATATTTCACATGTGATTATATACAATGATTATGATGATATGAATATCATTATGAATATTATATGAATATGGTTATGATTACATAATATAAACAGCTACAGTTGAAGATGTACAAATGGGATTTTTCATTTCATGAAAGGAGATATATATTTTATTTATTTTTCTATATCCATGGTCACACACATTTTTTTCTTTCTTGTCTTACAGAAACCAAAAAAAAAGAAGTTGGTAGAAGTTTTTGTTAAACTTTTTTTTTTCTCTACTAGTTAACAGATTTCAGATGCAAATATACTCTCATTATCCAAATTCAAATCTCTGTCACTCACCACAGGAATATGGAATATGGCTTTGATCTTGAGGGTGTTGTACTCATGGTAACTAGATGTTCCATTTCTCAGCTTTGCCTTGAAGAGTTTTTCTGGTTTTGTCTTGAAATGATACTGAAATTTATCTTTCTAAATTCTTCCCTTTTGTGTGGGTGTAGCCATGTACCTGTATCCGAATTTTGCTTAGGATAATACATTTTAGATTTGAACTGGAGGAGACTTTTCCCCTTTTGACTTAAGGCACCAAAGTAGTTTTAATTGCTCTACAATCCAAGGAAGCAGAAGCAAGTGGGTTTGCTGCCAAGAATGCTTACCACAAAGAGGAAAAAAATAATTGTAGCTCTGAATTTTAGCTCTGGCTTGTAAAATATGAGAGTCTTCTACTATCTCTTTTTCTTTCATTGAGTACCTTGCTGCCACATCTGTCTCTACTTTTTTTTCCAAATGGGTTCATTAGTTTTGTTATTTGGAATATGGCTGGGGTGATCCTGGAAACACTGGTCTGAGAAATAGTCTTGACATTTCAGCTAGAAACAAACCCAGGGGTACATTGATCTGAGACAGAGTTTGAGACCATCCCTCTGAACCTCTCCAGGGTGGGCCTAAGTGTCAAACTGTCATTCCCCCATGAGGAAGGAGGTTTTACCTTCTTCTTTTCAAGATAGCAAGACGTGGAGGCTTTGCTGGATTTTCCTTTTTTACGCTGCCAGTCGGGCTCTGATGTGGAATCTGCCTGTCTCTTCACCCTTGCCTACAGGCTGGAGGCTCTCAGGTCATTTTTACCAACCCATTGGAGATAGTGAAGATTCGTCTGCAAGTAGCTGGAGAGATCACCACGGGACCCAGAGTCAGCGCCCTGAATGTACTCCGGGACTTGGGAATTTTTGGTCTGTATAAGGTGGGTAGGTTTAGGTTATAATGTACTCAATAAAATGTGAAAGAATGTGGAAACCAGACTTCTTCCCTCCAAGTTGAAAAGCAATCTTGTCTAGCAGGGTAGTCTGTGGAGTAGAAAATCAAAAAAAAGAAAAGAATCAGGACACTTGTATGAGAGGCTGTGGAATACACATGCAGCCTCTCCTGTTGTCATCTTCAGGCTTTTGTGAAACTGCCAGCAAGGAGGCCAGCACCGCAGACCTACTGGCCTCAGGCTCACAGCCTTTCATTTGCTGGGGGGTTTGGGAAGACTTTCCTTGGTGCTCTCTTTGGGCTGGTTTAGAGCTTCAAAATATGTCTGATGTTTATTTTCAGTCTGAGTTATCTCTATTGTTAACTTCCCAGTGGGAGCTTTTCTTTGTCTTAATAATTTGACCACAGTAAAACAGTAGTAGAGTTTGGTAGGATTCAGGTCTTTAAGAAGTTAAGTGGTAGGATTTGTCAATAATGAATTCCATTTAGGAAAAAAAAAAAAAAACCCAACAACAACAGAGTGTACTGTACTTTAACAAAATGCCAGTCAACAGATTCCTTCCCTGCGGGCATACTTACTCCCATCATTACAGATCAGATGTAATGGAGCAGAAGCTATTATTTTTCTTAAACAAGGAAGAGGATTTCTTTCCATTCCTTTGCCTCGTGTAAGGGGAATACGTAAATTTAGCCACCATAGACAACTGTGTTTCCACAGCATCTGATATAGATCCATCACTGCAGAAATGTGTAAATTTGTTTCTGTAACTGCAAATTAGAAATTAGAAATTCTCTAGATTGGAATCACACAGCTACAGGGTTCTCTGGAGACCAGCAAACAATGATGCCTGTCTCAAGAGAGTTTCGTACACATTTTTGCTTCCTCCTCCCCACTCCCAATTTCCATCCTTTTTGAATTCCCTTTGAGAGATGAATTTATTAATATTGCTTCTCTCTGTATTATCCTTTAGTGAGTCCGTGGATTTTTTTCTTTTTTCAATGTTTGAGTTTGTCTTTTTGGAAAACAACCAGGGCTGGGAGCACTGGCTCACACTTGCACTCCCAGCACTTTGGGAGGCCGAGGCAGGGGGATTGCTTGAACCCAGGAGTTCAACCAGCCAGGGCAAAATGTCTAGACCTTGTCTCTACTTTAAAAAAAAAAAATTAGCTGGCACAGTGGTGTACACCTGTCATCCCAGCTACTCAGGAGGCTGAGGTGGGAGGATCACTTGAGCCCAGAAGGTCAAGGCTACAGCAAGCTGTGATTGCACCACTACACTCCAGCCTGGGCAACATAGTGAGACCCTGTCTCAGGAAAAAAAAAAGAAGAAGAAAACAGAGTCATTAAAAAAATAAGCGCCAAGGTGGAGCGTTTGCCTAGCTAGGTGGTGGAATGGTGTGGGCTTCCGACAGAGCTGAGAGAGGTGTTCTTTGAGACCTCAGTCATTGGGACAAGCTGCCCCTGGGTCATGATTTTCTACTCCTGTGGAAATCTGCTGCTAAAATATTTTGTCTGATATTTAGGACATGGGGAATGAGGAGGGAAAGATTTGGGTTTCTTTTCCCCCTGCTCTAGAGTAGTTACCTTCCTTCACCACTGCTGCTAGCTTTTTACCTGGCACTGCAGGGACTCTCACCTGATGTAAAAATTTAAGAGGGTAGATCTTGTGTGTTTTTACCATAGTAAGAGATTAATTAATTTTAAAAACCCTGAATCTATATAAAAAATGCCAGAAAGTTCTTAGTTTTCAGATAGTATCATTACCCAGTTATTAACTCTAGGACTGCAGGATTCACCATGCTTTCACAAGCTTTGAGATATACGGATTTCCCTATTCCCCACTCATCTCCCGCCTCCCCCATTTCCCTTGCACATCAGTTCTAATGCTGTTTGAGGGACACCTCAGGCTTGTCACTGAAAAATGTCACATGGATCCCATTTGGGCATTCATACTCAGTTTCACACTGTTTTGCACTATTTCCTCACTGTGTGACAGGGTGCCAAAGCGTGTTTCCTCCGAGACATTCCCTTCTCTGCAATCTATTTTCCTGTTTATGCTCATTGCAAACTACTTCTGGCTGATGAAAATGGACATGTGGGAGGTTTAAATCTTCTTGCAGCTGGAGCCATGGCAGGTAACTACGAATTTTTTTTTTTTTAACTGCAAGAATTCTCCCATTATTTAAAAAGTACAGAATCTCTATGTACTTTCCCCTTTTATTTCTGGAAGGATTATTGTTTGTACCTGACTTAGTTTAAATATCACTTTTTCTCCTTTGTGGGATGTGCTGTAATTCTGATGAGAGTTAATTACATTTGCATAATGTGGATAAACAGCTTAATGCAGCTTAGCAACTCAGAGCCAAATTAGATCTGCCCATCTAAATTGGGCTTTCATCATTAACATGTTTCTTAGTCTCCTGTGCCCCTGAAACCTTGAGTACAGCCAAGCTAAGCATTAAGGTGGGAAAGTTTTTCCTCAAATCAGTTGCTTTGCTGTATCTCATGCTTATGCACAGATCTAGCATGCTCTTACTTTCTCTGTATATTGGAATCTACATAGTTTGGCCCAAAATTGAGCTTTTGTCGTGAAGGTGTCCCTCTTTTTCCTACCATTGCCCTCATTAGACCAAAGTAAGCAGTACCCCTCAGCAAACCACCTTGAACTCAATTTTTGTACTTTTTCTAACCCTTAACACTTTGTCATTAGCCAGGTATAGTGGTGCGTGCCTGTAGTCCCAGCTACCCGGGAGGCTGAGGTGGGAGGATCACCTGAGCCTGGGAGGTCAAGGCTGCGGTGAGCCGAGATGATACCACTGTACTCCAGCCTGGGTGACAGAGTGAGAGCTTGTCTCAAAAAAACAAAAAAACAAAGAAACAAAAAAAAAACAAAAACAGTTTGTCTTTTATTAATAGTTATTTGCATAAGTGTTATCCTCTGTACTAGGCTAATAGCTTCTTGAGGGCAAGAGTTTCATTCTCTTCATCCTTGCCTTTCCTGTGTGGCCAGTGTAGTAGTAATAGGTGCTCAATAAATGTCAATAACATGAAGGAAAACCTTCATCTCATCTAAGATACCAAATTAGGCACAGAAGAGATTCCATTTGAAAGAGGAGCCCTGTAAGAGCAGGGACATACTAAGATGCTTCCTTCTGACCTCACAGGTACAGCCTGACTCTTGAGTTAGGAAGGAGCTGACTTGGAATAGAAGGAGAGAACCAGGTGTCCTTGGCTGCACCAACACTCTGAAAAGACAAAGGAAGGAAGGGGTGCATGTTTGCTCTCTATACAACCAGTAATGAACCATTGCAGAGCTCAGTGTGGCTGTGACCAGCCAGGCTTATGTTCACTGTGTGGCTCTTCACTGCTGGGCTCATTCTCCTCTGGAGGCTCTGGCTAAACATCGGGGCAACCTGAGCAGCTCCTGGAGTGTGCTGTGCTTGGTGTGTGGCAGGAGCCCTTGGGCCTGAGAGTGTTGGGATGGACCACATTGTTGTTCTTGCTTGTGAAGACAGGGATGACTTGTGATCATTAAGAAACGGCCCCAGGGACCTTACCGCCCTTACTTGGGGCCCAGCAAGTCCTTTCTCCCCTAGCGGTGGTAATTTCAGTAAGTTTTCCGTTTAAAAGCCAGTAAAGTTACCTGCTCAGTCTTGGCAGTGAGTTGTGTGTAGCAGCCCCTTTCTGGTACTTACCAGTCTCCCACCTTTTTTTTTTTTTTTTTTTTTTTTTTGGTGAGACGGAGTCTTGCTCTGTCACCCAGGCTGGAGTGCAGTGGTACAATTTTGGCTCACTGCAACCTCTGCCTCCCGGGTTCAAGCGATTCTCCTGCGTCAGCCTCCCAAGTAGTTGGGACTACAGGCGTGTACCACCATGCCTGGCTAATTTTTGTAAAAAGACAGGGTTTCACCATGTTGGCCAGCACAGCTGGTCAGAGCCACACTGAGCTCTGTAATGGTTCATTACTGGCTGTATAGAGAGCAAACATGCACCCCTTCCTTCCTTTGTCTTTTCGGAGTGTTGGTGCAGCCAAGGACATCTGGTTCTCTCCTTTTCCAAGTCAGCTCCTTCCTAACTCAAGAGTCAGACTGAGGCCAGGCGCGGTGGCTCACGCCTATAATCCCTGCACTTTGGGAGGCCGAGGTGGGCAGATCACGAGGTCAGGAGATTGAGACCATCCTGGCTAACACAGTGAAGCCCCATCTCTACTAAAAATGCAAAACATTAGCCGGGTGTGGTGGCAGGTGCCTGTAGTCCCAGCTACTCGGGAGGCGAGGCAGGAGAATGGCGTGAACCTGGGAGGCAGAGCTTGCAGTGAGCCAAGATCGTGCCACTGCACTCCAGCCTGGGCGACAGAGTGAGACTCCGTCTCAAAAAAAAAAAAAAAAAAAAAGAGTCAGGCTGTACATGTGAGGTTTCAAACTCCTGACCTCAGGTGATCCACCCATCTTGGCCTTCCAAAGTGCTGGGATTACAAGTGTGAACCACCACACTTGGCCCAGTCTCCTACTTTTAAATGGGGGCAACATTTGCCTTCCAGGCTTTTCCTTGTGCTTCCCAATCAACAACGAAAAACAGCCAGGGAAGAAGAGTCTAATTGTGGACAGGCATTTGCCAGTGGTTGACTGAACCAACTAAATATTTCCATGGAACTGTCAGCAGCAACTTTTTCCCCATAGACATTTGATGTCAGTTTTCAGAATGAAATTATTTTTTTGTAATTTTTACCAGTCAAGATTTGCTAGCAGGAACTGAGAACATTCAAAAGTCTGCCTCCAAAGGCAGGCAGTTTATCTAGTTTCATCTGAATAGGGTGCAAGGCCATGCCAAGGGGAGGTATTTGCATTCTTCTCTAGCAGAACCCCCTACAAGGCTGCCAGCTCCATCTGCCTAGTGAGGATACAATGATATTCAGGCCAAATTGAATTTCTTTCCCCTGGGGAAGATTATGTTGCTCCTTTGCTCTCTGTTTTATTTTATAAGTAAAAGGTGTGGTTGTGAAATCCCGTCTTCTGTGTCCTGATGCTGATCAATCTCAACATGACCCCAGGGAGCTTGGGCACAGGGGCCTTTCCCTGACCAGCTCCCCTATTGTTTCTTAACTGGCTGTCTGGCCACCTCTCGCTCCAGTTGTAATGACTTTTGTCATGTAAGCATGTCTGAAAGGAGTCACAGTTAACTCTCAAGGTAGCCCTTCAAACAAGCGAGTGATTATGAGTATTGATACTCACCTCCCACACTACAGTTGACAAGAATCAGGAAAAACAGTAGTTTGGTGTCAGATACATTTAGTGACTCACTAAAATGACATTATCCTTTTTTTATACATAAAAAATACTTGTATCTTATTTAAGAAAAAAAGGAGGTAAAATAATTGAAACTGAAAGAGAACACGGGAATTGCCTTATTAATATTGCTACTTTTTTTTTCGTTTCACAGTTATTTGGGATCATGCAATGTAGAGTGATTTTTTTTTAATTCGGAAAAAAAAATAATTTTCCACTGATCACATTGAAACAGCTAATAGGCTTCTATGTCCTTTTCCCATTAGTGGCCAGACATCTATTTAAAGAGTTTTGAGTTCCGCTCAAGTGATTGAAGTTGCAGACTCTATAGTAGATGTTAGTAGTATTCCTATCTTTTATAAGGTACTCTAGATAAATGTAGTTTTCTTCTGAAAGGTGTCCCAGCTGCATCTCTGGTGACCCCTGCTGATGTCATCAAGACAAGACTGCAGGTGGCTGCCCGCGCTGGCCAGACGACATACAGTGGTGTCATCGACTGTTTCAGGAAGATTCTCCGGGAAGAAGGGCCCTCAGCATTTTGGAAAGGGACTGCAGGTAGGCAGGGGCTGGAGCCATACAGAATAGCTGGCTGGCTCTAGCATCCTCCCCTGTGACTCAGTGGCTGTCTTTACCACATTTGTTCTGGCTTTAAGTCTCCCCTGCCCCTGCTTCTGTTTTTCAGCTCGAGTGTTTCGATCCTCTCCCCAGTTTGGTGTTACCTTGGTCACTTATGAACTTCTCCAGCGGTGGTTTTACATTGATTTTGGAGGCCTGTAAGTCAGCTGCTCAACTCCTTTACAAAGAAATCACTAAAACCAAAAGAAATGTTTGCTCTGTCTACAAAGGCATTGTTGCAACTCTTAGAAAACTGATAAGACAGAACCTTTAATAAGCTATTGGGGGATTTTAGGGAAGCAGCAAATTTTTTTTAAAAGACAGGATATCCTCTGTTGCCCAGGCTGGAGTGCAATGGCATGATCTTGGCTCACTGTAGCCTCAACCTCCCGGGCTCAAGTGATCCTCCCACCTCAGCCTCCCGAGTAGCTGGGATCACAGAGGCGTGCCACCACACCCAGCTAATTTTTGTACTTTTTTATAGAGATGGGATCTTGCGGTGTTGTCCAGGCTGGTTTCGAACTCCACCAGCCTTGGCCTCCCAAAGTGCTGGGATTATGGGCATGAGCTACCGTGCCTAGCCAGGAGGCAGCAGATTAAAATGCTGTGTAAATAATTGTCTTTTTTCACGTAAGCAAATACTGAACTTCATGGTGTTCTCATTATGTGGATTTTATTATATGGCCCTTTCACAGAAGTAATGTAAATGTATACCAGTAACACTTTTGTGCATTTTCTTTCAAAGTCCCAAGCCTTTTTGCATCTCTGATACTTCATTATTCACCACAATTTATTATTAGTTAGGTGTAGATGTTCTTGAAGCTAATTTACTGGAAAAACCAATAGGCTTGAAGAGAGATTTTGCCCATGGATATAATCACTAGTGAGCTGTAGGCCAGAAATTGGGCTTCTAAAAGTTTATCATTTGAAGCTTGCACTGAGAAGAGGAATTATTAGTTGAATTTTCTGGGTGGGGAAGTTGTACCCAAAGCAAGCAATTATTAGCTTTTTAGCAGAAGACCAAGTACCATTCCTGAGTCCTCACATCAGAAGCCTGTGAACTCCTCTGTGCCCAAAGGCCATATATGGAATCAGCTGTTGGATCAAGTGGAGGGACCTATACAAAAAAAGTGAGAACAGTAGTCTTACAGTTGCATTGTAGAAATGTGAAGCTTCAGGCTTTTCCATGCTTTCAACTTCTGTAAAAGAACTAAAGCTATTTATTTCTCTCTCTCTCTCTCTCTTTTTTTTTTCTGACAGAGTCTCGCTCTGTCGCCCAGGCTGGAGTGCAGTGGTGCGATCTCGGCTCACTGCACCCTCCACCTCCCAGGTTCAAGTGATTCTTCTGCCTCAGCCTCCCGAGTAGCTGGGACTATAGGCACATGCCACCGCGCCCAGCTGATTTTTTTTTAAATATTTTTAGTAGACACAGTTTCACCGTGTTAGCCAGGATAGCTTCTATCTCCTGACCTCGTGATCCACCTGCCTTGGCCTCCCAAAGTGCTGAGATTATAGGCGTGAGCCACCGTGCCCTGCCTATTTCTCTTTAAATAATTTAATTGATAATCTTTATGAGTCTACTACGTAAAAAGTTAACTTCTAAAGTTATGTCAAAAGAAAAATATATACTTTAAAAATTACTTTCATATATGCTAAGTGCAGAAAATTTGGAAAACCATAAAGCATAAAAGAAAAAAACCAGCCTGGGTGTGGTGGCTCACACCTCCCAGTGCTCTGGGAGGCCAAGGCAGAAGGATCGCTTAGACCAGAAGTTCGAAACCAGCTTTGGCAACATAGCAAGACCCCATCTTTACAAAAAGAAAAAAGAAAAAAATCATCCATAATCCTACTTCCCAGAGAATCTTCATATTTGAATGTCTTTTCTTCTGACTTTTTTCCTATGGATCTGTTTATATATGTATACAAGCATTGGAAATAAGGCCATTTCTCTTGTAAATCAGATATGTAGATAAGTTGCTGTCAAAGCAGCCATAAATCATGACTGTTGTTTCTAGTCATGCAGCACAGGTGCCATGGAAATAGTTGAGACAAACACTCTTCTTTGTGGCACATGGGTCAGACCGAAAATGTCCAGCTGTAAGCTGCCCTCATCCACCTTCAGCATGCTAACCGTTGGCTTTTTTTCTGTCAACAGCAAACCCGCTGGTTCAGAACCAACACCTAAGTCACGCATTGCAGACCTTCCTCCTGCCAACCCTGATCACATCGGTGGATACAGACTCGCCACAGCCACGTTTGCAGGCATCGAAAACAAATTTGGCCTTTATCTCCCCAAATTTAAGTCTCCTAGTGTTGCTGTGGTTCAGCCAAAGGCAGCAGTGGCAGCCACTCAGTGATGAGACAACTGTTGAGTGTGGCAAAATGGCACCTTGAAGAAAGAGGCCTAGGAGAGCAGCCCTGTAATGTATCCAGTCAGCTGCATGGTGCTGACTGAGCTGAGGAGTCAAACTATTCTTTCTATATGACATATACATATACTTGTTTATAAAATAATCATTTGCCCAGGGAAAAAACCACAATGCTGTTTCAAGCTTTAGTCTTATGTGTTGAAATGTTTTTGTAAGCCTTGGCATGAATTAGTGTTCTAGACTCTGCTTTGCACAGCTTGCACTTACAGTGATTGTACATATTGTACATCTTTGTACAGAGACATCTTGGCACCTCATCCCAACAAATCACATTTGTAGAAATGTAATGCGGTTCTGAGTGGCTTGAAATGTACAGAATGTTTTGAAAGTGTTTTATTAAGAATCACACAAAAATAAATGTATTAAAATTAAATTCATTCTCTTATTGGTGACTTATGGAAATAAAGCATCAATATTGGATGTATTTAATTCCTAGTTTGTTTTCCATTCTGGAATAAAAAGGTATTTGCTGATAAAAGGCATAATGAGACATATTGCTGATACCATTGAATAAGTGGTACTTTGGAAAGATGCATGCCAGTGGATGCCAGAGGACCAGGCTAATGACTTGTGTGTGCTGATATGTTTCCATTTGTATTTTAATGTGTGTGTAGACCCTCCTCTGTTCATCAATCAAAAAGCATTTCCTAGGCAGCTCCTCTCCTGTCAGTGTGCATATAGAAACAGGGATATCTCCATCATTACTGGCTTAGTTTTGCTTTCCTTTGACACAGCAAGGCAAAGGCCAAGCTTTCAAAAGAGTAAAGGATACTTCCACAGTTTTCCTTCATATGGATATGATTCCAGTCAAAAATAAAATGCACACCAAAATGTGTACATGTAGTTTGATTTTTCTTCGTAAATATACTGATAATGCTTTTTGTTCTGATTGACTACTGTTTCCAAAAATCTCATGATCAGGTTCGCCCTTTCTTCCACCTTTATAGAAAATAGAAAAATTAGTTTTAGAAAGGGCTAGCGCAGAGTGAAGGGAGGGAAGAAGAAAGAGAAGAAAGGCTCTATATGGTGATTTAGTGGGGTCTACGTTCTTACTTTGGAATCCAAATGCAAACTGTTCTAAAAGTCACTCACCAAAGGCGTGATTACTAATTTGGATCTAAACATACATCTTGACAGCCACATCTATACTTTGATATGGATGTGATTTGATGTGCATCATCAGAATTTATTTACCTTACCAAAGTGCTCTTGGAAGATATTGCTACTGCCAGTAAGCTGGAATATGAGAATGTATGCAAATATTTTCAAGAGGCGAGCCTGGAGACAGACCAAGTTACTTAGTATCCTGCACAGGGCTCCTTGATTGATGGCTGACAGCCCTGTGACCACAACTGTAGGCTGTGTGAAGGCCCTCCAGGAACAAAAGAATTAGCTTTGAAAGCAAGTTATTTTCAAATGTGTTAGATTGATCTCATAGGAATGGAACAAATAATAATACAGTTGTTTTGCTACTACCACTTGTTAGGAATATATGAGTAGTCCATGGATATGTGATTATAAAAGAATCCTATGTATGTATCTAGAGTAAGATGGGAAAGTGTCCCGCTTACCCTCCTTCTACCTCCACCACTTCCTGGCCCAGAGGTAATCACTGCTAATAGGTTACAGCATGAATCTGTAGTCTGTTTTTCATAACTCTATATAAATATATGTACATATTTATATTTTAACAGGATTATGCTGTGTGTGTGTTATTCTGTGTCTTGCTTGTGTTTTGGATATCTTTCCATGTCAGTTTATAAAGTTTTATTTTTAATGACTGCATAGTATTTCATTTTGTGGGTTATAATACTTTTCATAAATCTCCCCTTTTGATATTTATTCATTTTTTTCACTACGGCAAACAATGCTGTAGTGAATGGCAGACATCTTCGTACACATATCTTGAGTGCATGTGAATTTCATTAGGATAGATACTTAGAATTGAAGACTTTTAAGACAAGCTTTACGTTTTTATACATATTGCCACATTGGTCTTCAAAAAGGAATTATTAATTTACTTTCCTGTTGACAGCATATGAGAATGCCTATTTCTCTGCAACCTCAGCAAAGAGGGATATTATCAGTCTTTTACATTTTCAGCAAATCATGAGAGCTGATCATGGTTATTTTATTTTTCTAATTACTAGTGAGATTGAATGTCTTTTCATATTTACTGGTCATTTGTATATTTTCTTATTGTGGAATATAGACAAAGTACCTGAAACATGTATGCATGTATACAACAGATATGTACACACATATATATTTTTAACATAATGTGCATACCATATGACTACCGGGTAAAGAAATAGAACATCTCCAACACTCAGAAGCTCCCTATATGTCCCTCCCTAACACAACCTGCCGTCCACTTTAACATCATCCCTACTTTTCGCTTTGCTTTTTCTTCACAGTTTTACCATTCATGTATATGTCTCTAAAGACCATATTTAGTTTCTGTTTTTGGAATTTATGTGAACCATATGTACACTTTTGAGACTGGTTTCTTTCGCTAAGCATTATGAGATTCATCCTTATCACTGAATGTAGCTATAGTGTGTTTATTCCATTGTATGAATGTATTACATATACTTTTTTCATT
This sequence comes from Mandrillus leucophaeus, assembly GCF_000951045.1. Lineage (NCBI taxonomy): Eukaryota > Metazoa > Chordata > Mammalia > Primates > Cercopithecidae > Mandrillus > Mandrillus leucophaeus. The sequence continues at coordinate 7,425,981 of NW_012104254.1, forward strand.
TTACTCTTGATGGACAATCTGGATTTTTTCCACTTTGGGGATATTTCAAACAGTGTTTCTATGGATATTTTGAACATGTCTTCTGGAGTTTGCATCTTTAAAAGGACATATACAAGAGTGGAACCTAGATCATGCCAACTGTTTCCCAAAGAGTCTTGTACTGATTTACATTCTTCCCAGGGTGTACTGGCTTTCCCCCAGCCACCCCAATCTGGTAGATGTATAATGGTATCACACTGTCGTTTAAATGACCATTTTCCTTATATGGAAAAAATATGAAAGGTGTTCATGAGGCTGAGCACATTTCATATATTTTTTGGCCATTTGGATTTCATCTTTGGTGAATGAAGTATGTTGAAGTTTGACCATTTTTCTCATTAATTTGCAGGTGATTCTTTGTATATTCTGGATACTACTCCTTTAAGAGTTGTGTTGCAGAATCTTTTCCCACTTTGTGCTTGTCTTTTCACAGTGTTTATAAAATATATTAACATTTTAATTTTAATATCTTCAAATATATCAATAGTTTTCCTTTATGGTTAGCTCACTTTTTAAAATCATTACGTTAAAAATATAGTTAATATTCTCTTGTTACATGCTTTGTAGTTTTGCCTCTCACATTTTGGTGTCATCCCACTTGGAACAATCTTCAACATATAGTATGAGGTAATTTTTTTGCTGCTTTAAGGCTAGTCTGTTGTGCCAGCACTGTTTATTGGAAAAAAAAAAAAAAAAACAACTTCCTTGTCCTATTGCTTTGAAGTGCCTTTTCTGTTGTATATTGTCCATATATGCAAAGATCTTTTATGAGCTCTTTATTATATTGTTTTTTTCCCCTCTGCTAATGGACACCCTCTTCATTACTCCATCATCTTCAAAAATTTTTTTTGATATATCAAAGTCCTTTCACGTCCTTGTTATTCATCAATAGCTTGTGGCTCTTCTTGGTTCTCTGCTCTTTATATATTTTAGAAATAGTTTATCATGTTTCACTAAAAAATGCCAAACACATTGAAAATTTGACTGGAGTTGCAATGAATCTATAAGCTATTTTGGGAGAATTTATATCACAGTGGGCCTTTCAATCCATGAACGTGATATATCACTAAGTTCTTTTAATGTCTTAATAAAATTTTATTAATCGCCAAGATGGTCTTGTAAATTTTTTGTTACATATATTCCTAGGTACATCATACATTTGGATACCGTTATAAATATCTTTTTTGGAAATGTCATTTCTGGTATGTGGGAATATAACTCGGTTTTTTCATAACATTGGAAGCCAGTTGTCTTACAGAATGTCTCACATTGTTTATCTGATTGCTTCCTCCTGGTATCGTCTGACTTGTTCCAGTATAATAAACTGGAAGTTAGTCTAGCAGTACGGTTTTCTTTCTGACAGCTTTACTGAAGGGGTATTTACAGAGCTACGTAACCATCACCACAATAAAATTTTAGTGGATTGATATCATACTCTAAATGTAAAATGTATCACTTTATACTCCCACCAGTAATGGATGAGTGTTACAGTTTCTCCACATCCTTACCAATACTTAATTATTGACTATCTTCTTATAGCTATTCAGTGGATGTGAAGTGATACTACATTGTGGTTTTAATTGCTTTTCCCTAATAACTAATGTTGAGTGTTTTTTCACGTGCTTATAGGTATCTATGTTTCTTCAAATCTTTTATCTATTTTTTAATTGAGGTTTGTCTTTTTATTATTGAGTTGTAGTAGTTCTTTATACGTTCTGGATGTGAGTCCTATATCAGATTTGCAAATATTTTCTCCCAATCTGTTTTCTTATTGGCGTCTTTTGAAGCACAAAAGCTTAACATTTTTATTAAGTTCAATTTCATGCTTTTGGTATCATCTAAAAACTGGTTAAACTAAGGTCATGAAGGTTTTCTGTTTTCCTTGAGAAGTTTAATATTTTAGTTCTTACGTTTAGGTCTATGATCTATTTTGAGTTAATTTTTGTATATGGTATGAAGTAAGGATTTAAATTCATACTCTGTATGTGAATATCCAATTGTCCAATTACTAATTTTTTTTTATTTTTACTTTTTGTGGAGATGAGGTCTCACTATGTTGCCCAGGCTGGTCTCAAATTCCTGGCTTAAGCAATCCTCCTTCCTTGGCCTCCCAAAGTGCTGGGATTACAGGTGTGAGCCACTATGTCCAACCTCAGCACCATTCTTGAAAAGACAATCCTTTCCTCAGTGAATTGCCTTGGTGTTCTTTAATCAACAATAAATTGACAATGCCTGTAAGAGTTTATTTCTAGACCCTCATTTCTGTTCCATTCATCTATATCACTATACTTAAGACAGTACCACAATTTTGATTATTGTAGCTGCACATTAAGTTTTGAAATAGGGAAGTGTAAATCCTCTAATTTTGTTCTTTTTCAAAACTGTTTTGCTTATGTTGGATCTTTTGTATTTCCATATAAACTTTAGGATTAGCTTGTCAATTTCTTCAAAAAAGTCAGCTGTTCTTTTTTTGATAGGGATTTTGCTGAATTTATAGATCAATTTGGGAAGAACTGCCATCTTAACAATCTTGAGTTTTCCAATCCACACACTTGGGGTCTCTAATTAGATCTTTAAAATTTCACCCATGTTTATATTTTTCAGTGTACAGGTCTAATACCTCTTTGTTAAATTTATCCCTAAATATTTTATTTATTTTTTTGAGACAGAGTCTCGCTGTGTCATCCAGGCTGGAGTGCAGTGGCGTGATCTCAGCTCACTGCAACCTCTGCCTCCCAGGTTCAAGCGATTCTCCTGCCTTGGCCTCCTGAGTAGCTGGGATTACAGACACACACCACCACACCCAGCTAATTTTTGTATCTTTAGTAGAGACGGGATTTCACCATGTTGGTGAGGCTGATCTTGAACTCCTGACCTTGTGATCTGCCCGCCTTGGCCTCCCAAAGTTCTGGGATTACAGATGTCAGCCACTGCGCCCAGTCCTTAAATATTTTATTTATGATGTTTTTATTAATGCAATGTTCTTCATTTTCAGATTGTTCATTGTTATATAGAGAAACAGCTGATTTTTAGATGTTGATCGTGTATCTTACAACCTTGCTGAACTCACTGGTTTTGATAATCAGGTTTTATTTTCTATGTCTCTTTTTTTGTTTCTTTCTTTCTCTTTTACTTTCTTTTGTGTTAAAAATATATATTTTATAGTGTTCCATTGTAAGTTTTTTGTTTTAACTATTTTTTGGAGTTATTTTCTTAGTGATTTATCTAGGGGTTAAAATATATATCTTAATTTATCACAATGTACTGATTAATATTAATTCTGGAAAATATATTTCAGTAAGTTCCAGTAAAATATAAAAACATAGTTCTAATATAGCTCCATTTCTTTTCCTACTTTTGCTATTGTCATATATATTACATTTGTATATGTTATAACCCCACAGTAAAGTTTTATAATTACTGTTCCTTGCCGTTGTATTTTAAATCAATTAAGATAAAAAAAAATGTAGTCTTACATTTACCTATGTACTGCCTTTATAGGTGTTTTTCATTCATGTGAATTCGAGTTACCATCTGCTATGGTTTGAATGTATCCAACAAGGTTCATGTGTTGAAAATTTAATCCCAAATGCAACAATGTTAAAAGGTGGGACCTTTAAGAGGTGATTAGGTCATGAGGGCTCTGCCCTCATGAATGGATTAACATATTTATCTCAGTAGTTGGTTGGTTATCACAAGAGTGGGTTTGTTATAAAAGTGGGTTTGGCCCCTCTTGCTCTCACCCCATCTTGCCTTCCACCAAGGGATGATGAAGCATGAAGGTCCTTGCCAGATGCCAGCACCATGCATGCTTTTGAACTTCCCTGCCTCCAGAACTGTGAGCCAAATATCTGTTCATTATAAATTACCCAATCTGTGTCATTCTGTTATGGCAGCATAAAATGGTCTAAAACACTACTGATATTTCTTTTCAGACAATAGGACTTCCTTTAATAATTTCTTGCAAGGTAGGTTGTCTAGCAACAAATACTGTCAGTCATTTGTTTAATGATGTCATTATTTTAGCTTCATTTTTGAAGACTAATTTTGCTGGACATAGAATTCTTGGCTGACAGTTTCTTTTTCCTTTCAGCTTTGAATATGTTATCTTCCTGCCTTATGGCATTCATGGTTTCTGATGAGAAATCAACTGTTGATCATATTGTTGTTCCCTTATATATGGTAAGTCATCTTTTGTTGCTTTCAAAAATTCCTCTTTTTGAATATTACATGCCTAAATGTTGATCTCTTTTTATTCCGTTTGCTCACTGTCTTTTTTGTTTGTTTGTTTTCCTGAGATAGAGTCTTGCTCTGTCACCCAGGCTGGAGTGCAGTGGCATGATCTTGGCTCACTGCAACCTCCACTTCTTGGGTTCAAGTGATTTTCCCACCTCAATCTCTCAAGTAGCTGGGAATACAGGCATGTGCCACCAAGCCCATCTCATTTTTTTATTTTTAGTGGAGACGGAGTTTCACCATGTTGGCCAGGCTGGTCTCAAACTCCTGACCTCAAGTGGTCCACCTGCCTCAGCCTCCCAAAGTGCTGGGATTACAGGTGTGAACCACTGTGCCCGCCCTCATTTTCATATATTTCAAAATATTTTAAATTTTCTCTTGAGATTTATTCTTTGACCCATGTGTTATTTAGAAGTGTGTTGTTTAATCTCCAAGTATTTTAAGGTATCCAGCTATCTTTGTTATTGATTTCTAGTTTAATTCCTTTGAGGCCTGAGAACAGACATTATATGTTTATTCTTTTAAATGTTTTAAAGTGTGTTTTTATGGCCCAGAATGTGGTAGTTGTGAATGTTTCATGTAAGCTTGATAAGAATATGTATTCTGCTGTTGTTTTAAGTAGTAGTCAATAGACATCCATCACATCCAGTTGATTGATGGTGTTGCTGAGTTCAACTATGTCCTTACTGATTGATCTTCTGCCTGCTGGATCTGTCCTTTTCTGATAGAGGGGTGTTGAAGCCTGTAACCATAATAGTGAACTCCTTGAAGTTCAATCAGTTTTTGCCTCACATATTTTGATGCTGTCTTGTTGGGAGCATACGTAAGAACTGTTTTGTCTTCCTGGAGTATTGACCCCTTTATCATTATATAATGCCCCTTTTTATTCCTGGTAACTTTCCTTGCTCTGGAGTATTCTGTGTTTGAAATTAGTGTATCTACTCTTGATTTCCAGGATCCCTCACAAATACCAAAATTCAAGGATGCTCAATTCCCCCAAATAAAATGGTGTAGTATTTCCATATAACCTACGCTCATACTCCTATGTACTTTAAATCATCTCTAGATTACTTGTACCTAATACAATGTAAATACTATGTAAATAGCTGTGTTGGGTTTTTATTTGTATTATTTTTATTGGGTATTGTTATTTTTAATAGTTTTTTCCCCAATATTTTCAAGTTGGTTAGTTGAATCCATGGATATAGAACCTACAAATATGGAGGGAAGGCCAGTTGCAATATAAAGTAGCATTTAGGAGAGCAAGTTCACCTTCAGTGTTCACTTTCAAAATTATGTTGCTTATTTTTCCATCATTTCTCTTGCATGAGTTACACAGTCAACATTTTTTCAAGTTCTATTTAAAAATTCTGTTGGAATTTTCCTTGGAAAGTTATAATTTGCTTTAGGATATATACTGATTTTATAATATGGAATCTTTCCATCTCAGGTCTGTCTATTTTTCAGATTTCTAAATATCCTTCAGCAAAATTTTATATTCTTAAGTATTAAGTAGGTTTTACAAACTCCTTTTATTGTAGTATGCTTAGGTTTAAATATTTTCATTCCTATTATGAACAGAGTTATTGCCCATTACATTTTCTAACTAATGTAATAGGCAATTTGGATATGCTAATCTTATACTCAGTCATCTTAATGAACTCTTGCAATATTTTTCAGTTGACTGATTATCTTGTCCTCTTGTGGTTAAAAATTTTATCTGCAAACGTGGTTTTGTGTCTTTTCAATATTTACATTTTATTTTCTTAATGCAGATGCTTGGACTTCTACCACCATGTTAAACAGAAGGAGCGTGATACTAAGCATCCTTGCATTTCTCTAGCGTTAGTGAGAATGATTCTAACATCTCACCCTTAAGTGTGATGTTTGCTATAGGTT
>NW_012104254.1:7432209-7441867 GCF_000951045.1 Mandrillus leucophaeus
CTCTTGTTGCCCAGGCTGGAGTGCAGTGACATGATCTTGGCTCACTGCAACCTCTGCCTCCCAGGTTCAAGCGATTCTCCTGCCTCAGCCTCCTGAGTAGCTGGGATTACACACATGCACCATCACGCCCGGGTAATTTTGTACTTTTAGTAGAGATGGAGTTTCTCCATGTTGGTCAGGCTGGTCTCGAACTCCCGACCTCAGGTGATCTGCCCGCCTCGGCCTCCCAAAGTGCTGGGATTATAGGTGTGAGCCACCATGCTGGGCCAATAGATACCCTTTATTGACTTAAGAGTTTTCACTATTCCTAATTTATTTTGGTGTTTCTTTTTTCTTTTAAAATCAAGAATAGGTATTAAATTTTATCATATACTTTTTTGCCTCCACTGAGATTTTTCTCTTTAATTTTTACATGTGATTAGCAATATTAATACACTGTCTCATAGTGAAACATTAAAAAATTTCTAGGATTAACCCTACTTGGTTGTGATATCTTAATCTTTTAAAATAGTGTTATATTCAATTTTTGCATTTTTGTTCATTCCTGAGATTGGCTTATTCTTTTGTTTTGACTTTGTACCATCCATGTCTGGTTTGGTGTTCACTGCATTTTCCATCGTTTTCTAGTTTCTGGAATAGCTGTTACTAAAGCTCTAGAAATTGTGCCTTTAAAGCTTATGTCTTTCAGCCAGGCATGGTCGCTCGTGCCTGTATTCTCAGCACTTTGGGAGGCCAAGGCAAGCAGATCACTTGAGCTCACCAGTTCAAGACCAGCCTGGGCAACATGGTGAAATCCTGTCTCTACAAAAAAGCACAAACATTAGCCAGGAGAGGTGGCATGCACCTGTGGTCCCAGTTACTGAGGCTGAGATGGGAGAATCATTTGAGCCCTAGAGATAGGAGGTTGCAGTGAGTTGAAATTGTGACACTGTATTCCAGCCTGGATGACAGAATGAGACCCTGGCTGAAAAAAAAGCTTATGTATTTCAAGGGAGTAATCTTTGGTAACCTTTTCAACTTCGTTTTGGTTTTCTGGTCTAATTAAGTTTTTACTTCTTAGATCAACTTCACCAATTTATATGTTCCTTAGTTTTTCTTCTATATTGTCAAGGCTTTCAAATTTATTAACAAAGGTATATGCTGTATTGACTTAACTTTTGGAAAAATTCAAACGTATACAAAGTAAACAGAATACTGTAATATTTACAATTTTTACTCATCACCCAGCTTCAAAAATTATCAACTCATAGCTAATCCTGTTTCAATTACACTTCATCCATGTCTCTTCCACCCTTACTGAATTATTCTGAAACAAACCCCAGATATCAGATCATCCAGAAATATTTCCTTATATACCTCTAAGTGTTAAGGACTTTTGAAAAAAATACGTAACACCACAATTTCCCCAGCTGTGTCAGTCTCTTTCCTTCTCTCTGTCTCTCTCTCTCACGTGCGCATGCACACAGAGACACACAGACACACAGACACACACACAGTTTGAATCAGTATCCAAGTAAAGTCCATACATGGAATATAGTTGTTATCTCTCTTAAATCTAACACCACCATTTCCCCAACTGTGTCTCAGTCTCTTTTTCCTTCTGCCTTCTCTCTCTCTCTCTCTCTCTCTCACACACACACACACACACACACAGTTCGAATCAGTATCCAAGTGAAGTCCATAGATTGGTATCACTCTTAAATCTCTTTTTAGCTTTTGGTTTCCCTCTCTTTTTTACTTGCACATAAGACTTCAGCCTGTTTGTCCCGTAGTTTCCTACATTCTCAGTTTTGGTGGTTGCATCCTTGTGGTGGTGTTTAGCTGTTTCTATTTCCCTGAATTTTGTATAAATTGGTAGTTATATTCTAGAGGCTTGACAACATTGAAGATTTTTTTTTTGTTTTGGTAAGAATACTTTGTGGAGGCCAGGCGCAGTGGCTCATGCCTGTAATCCCAGCACTTTGGGAGGCTGAGGCGGGCAGATAATGAGGTCGGGAGATCAAGACCATCCTGGCTAACACGGTGAAACCCCGTCTCTACTAAAAATACAAAAAATTAGCCGGGAGTGATGGCGGGCACCTGTAGTCTCAGCTACTTGGGAGGCTGAGGCAGGAGAATGGTATGAACCTGGGAGGCAGAGTTTGCAGTGAACTGAGATTGTGCCACTGTACTCCAGCATGGGCAACAGGGCAAGACTCCGTCTCAAAAAAAAAAAAAAAAAAGGGAATACTTTGTGGGTGTGTTACGGGTACATCCAAAAGAAGGCATATAATGTCTCTTGGTAATACTAGCAGGCCTTGATAATTACCTTCAACCATTATTTCATCAGGAATTGTAAAATGGTGGTATTCTATTATATCTTATATATTAGCTGAGATACTTTTACAAAGAGAAACATAACAATTATTTGGTTACACAGAGGGGAAAAACAGGATAAATGCTTGATTTTTTTCTATTTTCAAAATATTTCCCCAGCATCTTCCAGAGATGATCAATGAGAGTTTCTTTGAAAAGTGTCAAAGAATTAAACATACTTGAAAACCTTTGGGATTTTTTTCTTTTTTGAGACAGAGTCTTGCTCCGTCACCCAGGCTGTAGTGCAGTGGCATGAGCTCAGCTCGCTGCAGCCCCGACTTCCCAGGTTCAAGCAATTCTCGTTCCTCAGCCTCCCAAGTAGCTGGGATTACAGGCACCTACCACCACGCCAGACTAATTTTTGTATTTTTAGTAGAGACAGGGTTTCACCATGTTGGCCAGGCTGGTCTCCAATTCCTGACCTCAGGTGATCTGCCCATCTCAGCCTCCCAAAGTACTCAGATTACAGGTGTGAGCCACCATGTAATTTTTTTTTTTTTTTTTAAGTACTCAAGTTGTCACATTTTCAGCCAGTGGGAGCCTCTTGCAATTAAATTCTGAGTCCTACTGATACTACCTCAGGATTTTTTTTTTTTAAGAGATGGGGTCTTGGTATGTTGCTTAGGCTGATTTCAAACTCCTTGGCTCAAGTGATCCTCCTACCTCGGTCCCCTGAGTAGCTAGGACTACGGATGCATGCTACTGCACCTGCTGGGTTTTTATGGGTTTTTTTTCGATTTTTTTGTACAGACAGGGGTCTTGCTATTAGGTTGCAGTTTCCACAATTACTTTTGCGCCAACCTAATATATTGCTCAGGTTGGTTTCAAACTCCTGAGCTCAAGCAGTCCTCCTGCCTTGGCCTCTCAAAGCACTGGGATTAGACATGAGCTACTGTGTTTGGCCCTCAGTCATCTTTGATAGCTTCCTAGCTTTCTGGTATGACAAGATGCTCCAAACTCTTGCTTTTATTTCTTGCCAAAACCCGACATTAGTCATTTCTCCACAGAGCCCTAATTCTGTATTAATTACTAAATTATTTTTTATTTACTTTTACCCTGAGTTATTTAGAAGGGAATTTGAAAATTTTCTTTTCGGCAAGCCTTGCATTTAAAAATGTACATTTTAGTGCACTATGGTAAAAATATACCTACAATCACTCCTGTTGAGATATTCTGACACTTTTGGTCAATGATTCATATTTAAAAGGGATAAATTCTTTTATAGTCCTAAGACTTGTGCCTTTTCAAACCAAAGAAAGCTATTCTAGTCTATATTTTTCTATGTCCCATCTTTTTTTTTTTTTTTTTTTTTTTGAGATGGAGTCTCGCTCTGTCGCCCAGGCTGGGGTGCAGTGGCCGGATCTCAGCTCACTGCAAGCTCCGCCTCCCGGGTTCACGCCATTCTCCTGCCTCAGCCTCCGGAGTAGCTGGGACTACAGGCGCCTGCCACCTCGCCCGGCTAGTTTTTTGTATTTTTTTAGTAGAGACGGGGTTTCACCGGGTTAGCCAGGATGGTCTCGATCTCCTGACCTTGTGATCCGCCCGTCTCGGCCTCCCAAAGTGCTGGGATTACAGGCTTGAGCCACTGCGCCCGGCCTATGTCCCATCTTTTATCTCCTATTTAGATACTGGAGTTTTGGGACACATCCCTGTATCGTTGAGCTTTCCTTGATACTTTCTCTGTTACTACTTTTTGGTTGAATCTGAGAGACACCTTGTGATTATTCTACTGATAGTTTTACTCTTCAGCTGTAACCCTCTACTATTTAGCTTTTAAAACAACTTTAACAACCATAATTGTAATATCTAAGATTGGATTGGTTCTTCTATAATAACCTATACTTATTTTATGGCTGTATCATCCTGTATACTCTTGGGATGTTAAATACACTTATTTGATGTCTTCTTTAATATGCTGTTATTTGGACTTTTTAAAAAGATTTGTTCGGGGCCTTCCATATTACTGGCTTTCTTCAAATATTTTAGTGATTCATAGTTGTAATTTTAAGTTATTTAGTTGCTCATTTTTGTATCTGAGAGCCTCTTTTTATGGATGTCATATCTGTTTATCATAGCCTGTGATGAGACTGGTGGGCTGTGCTGTGTTGAGGATATGCCAGTATTTTGGCTCTGGGTACAGTAGTCCCCCTTATCTGCAGGAAATACACTCCAAGACCCCCAGTGGATACCTGAAACCATGAATAGTACCAAACCCAGTTGCTGTCAGTTGGAACCCTTTCCATTCACGTCTGCCATCCACAAGTTTAATGCTCTTTACACCTTAACTAAGTGCTTACCTGCACTGTGGGGTAACTTCCACAGTTTAAGGTGCACAGCAAAACTAGCATGAATTTATCTTTCCTTCTTCACAATTTCACGGATGGAAGATTTGTTCATACCTTAGACCTAAGCCATACTTTAGATCTTAGCAACCTCAGCATACAATTAAAAAAATTGTCAAGAACTTTTACATTTTCACTTAAAGGAAGCAATTTACAGTTTTTTGGGCACATCTGAATTGCCAGCATCACTACTGGCATTTTGAGGTCATTATTAAGTTAAATAGGGGTTGCTTGAATGCAAACACTGAGATACTGTGACAGTTGATCTGATAACGAGGACAGCTACTAAGTGACTAACAGGTAGGCAGTGTAGACAGTGTGGATACACTGGACAAAGGGATGATTTACATCCTGGGAAGGACAGAGCAGACGGTACAAGATTTCATACCACTACTTAGAATGACCTGCAACTTAAAACTCACGAATTATTTCTGGAACTTTCCATGTAATATATTAGGACTGTGTTGACCATGGGTAACAAACTGTGGAGAGCCAAACCATGGATAAGGGGCAACTAGTGTATGGGCTTCTGTTCTCCTCTTGCGCGTCAGCAAGTGTCTGGGGGTATTGCCCTGCTTTCCCAGCTCCAGTGGCATCACTCAGTTATGTTATAGGCTGGCCAGAGACACTCCTTTTGTCCACCACTCAGTCTGTGGTTGGGAAATGGGACTTGCGTAGCTATTCTGAATCAGCTCCCTAATGAATCACCCTGTCCGGTACTCCAGGGAACCCTCCTGCTCTTTGCATCTGTTGACTCTGGGTTCCAACCCATGCCTTCTTTTATAGTAGTCTTGCCTGTTTTCAATTATGATTCCCTATCATTTTGTTTGCTTATAACTCTGATCCTACCAGTTTTTGATATTTATGGCATTCTTCCAAATTTCTATTCCATTGCTAGCCCTCTCATCTTTCAGTGCTATAGCAGATTTCTTATTTTTCTTCTGTTTTATTATAGCACTTTATGGAATTTAGAGTTTAGAGGGAGGGCAGATACTTCTGTTTGCCATCTTGATCCAATCTCACTAATAGCACTTAAAGCAAACAGAAAACTCTTTTCTTTCTCTTGTTGAAGTGACTCCTGGGATGATCGTATAGTTACAAAATGTGCTGTGCAACTAGTAATTCGCAGAACATATTTACAAGGTTTTATTAAAATATCAGCTCTTTTCCCTGCTTCCTAACACACATTTTGTGATGAATCTGTTAATACTAAACACCGATTTCTAGTAGTGAATACTCTTAGGAGTCATGAAATAGTATTCAGTGATAAACAATTTTATTTGCATTGAAAAAATACCATTAGGGACAACAGAATTATCTTTTAAAAAAGTGACTCAGTTGACTTTAGGAGAAAAGACAGGTCCAGCACTGCCCTCGGGTGCCTTGTTTTAGAGGCCCCCCTGTAGTTGTGTTCTTTCCCAGGGGGCAAAAAGTCTGCAGGGCCAATGGGTTATGCCTACTGGGAACTCACTTCATTCTCTTCTAGACTACGTTCAAGGTACCTGAAACCCTGATTTTCCTGCCTAAACTGCTCAACTTCCAGGGCTTTCACAAGGCCTATCTTTTGCCCAAACTTACCCTGGTCGAAAAGGTGGCCAAGGGGCAGCTATGTGCAAGGCTGTGGAAAAACTTAGGCATGTAGGCTGAAGAATACATAAGTGTTCCTGTGAAGCCCTTCAGAATATTGAAGGAGCGGGTGGAAAGGAGGAGGGCAATGTGCTGCAGGCTGGGTCCCCGCTGGCTGTCATCTTTGGGAATGGAATTCTGAGAAGTACGAAAATCCAAGGTGGACCTGCATGTTGTGCATATAATTTAGCAGCTTTTAAGCTTGATTTATAACACTGAAATATCTTGACCTACCTATTGCTTCAGGGCCTGCAAATTTTAGGGGAGGGCCTAGGAAGGAGAAAGAGTGATTCCTAAGTGGGTTCAGGCAGCATACCTGCAAACAGTGATGTCATAAAGTAGTCCTGCTGAGTTGTAGGTAAGCCACTTATAGCTACTACCATTTTTTTCAGCCAGTGGAAACATATTCCGTATCTAACTAGTTTCTTCCAGTAGTTTGAGCTAACGAGGAGTAAAAAGTTCTAGAATCGACTGCTGGCAAGATGGCCAAATAGGAACAGCTCCAGTCTGAAGCTCCCAGAATGATCGACGCAGAAGGCAGGTGATTTCTACATTTCCGACTGAGGTACCTGGTTCATCTGAATGGGACTGGTTGGACAGTGGGTGCAGCCCACAGAGGGCGAGCTGAAGCAGGGTGGGGCGTTGCCTTACCCAGGAAGTGCAAGGTGTTTGGGAACTCCCTCTCCTAGCCAAGGAAAGCCATTAGGGACTGTACTGTGAGGAACAGTGCACTCCGGGCCCAGATACTGCGCTTTTTCCATGGTCTTCACAACCTGCAGACCAGGAGATTCCTTCCGGTGCCTATACCACCAAGGCCCTGGGTTTCAAGCACAAAACTGGGTGGCTGTTTGGGCAGACACCAAGCTAGCCGCAGTTTTTTTTTTTTTTCATACCCCAGTGGTTCCTGGAATGCCAGTGAGACAGAACCATTCACTCCCCCGGAAAGGGTGCTGAAGCCAGGGAGCCAAGTGGTCTGGCTCAGTGGGTCCCAACCCCACAGTGCCCAGCCAGCTAAGATTCACTGGCTTGAAATTCTTGCTGCCAGCACAGCAGTCTGAGCTCGACCTGGGATGCTCGAGCTTGGTGCGGGGGGGAGGCGTCCACCATTGCTGAGGCTTGACTGGACAGTTTTACCCTCACAGTGTAAACAAAGCCAACCAGAAGATCGAACTGGGCAGAGCATACTGCAGCTCAGCAAGGCTGCTGTGGCCAGACTGCCTCTCTCTCTTCCTCCTCTCTGGGAAGGGCATCTCTGAAAAACAAACAAACAAACAAAAAAACAAAAAAAGGCAGCATCCCCAGTCAGGGACTTAGAGATAAAACCACTATCTCCCTGGGACAGATGTCACCTTCCCCCAGGTGAAGGGACAGCTGTGAGCACAGCTTCAGCAGACTTAAACGTCCCTGCCTGATGGCTCTGAAAAGAGCAGTGCATCTCACAGCACAGCATCTGAGCTCTGCTAAGGGTCAGACTGCCTCCTCAAGTGAGTCCCTGACCCCAGTGTCTCTTGATTGGGAGACACCTCCCAGTAGGAGCTGACAGACACCTCATATGGGAGAGCTCTGGCTGGCATCTGGCGGCTGCCCCCTGGGACGAAGCTTCCAGAGGAAAGAACAGGCAGCAATCTTTGCTGTCCTGAAGCCTGGGTGATACCTAGGCAAACAGGGTCTGGAGTGGACCTCCAGGAAACTCTAGCAGACCTGCAGCAGAGGGGCCTGTTAGAAGGAAAACTAGCAAACAAAAAGGAATAGCATCAACATCAACAAAAAGGACGTCCACTCAGAGACCCCATCCGAGGTCACCAACATCAAAGACCAAAGGTAGATAAATCCACGAAGATGGGGAGAAACCAGCGCAAAAAGAGTGAAAATTCCAAAAACCAGAATGTCTCTTCTCCTCCAAAGGATCACAACTCCTCGCCAGCAAGGGAACAAAACTGGATGCAGAATGAGTTTGACAAATTGGCAGAAGTAGGCTTCAGAAGGTTGGTAATAACAAACTCCTCCTCCAAGCTAAAGAAGCATGTTCTAACCCAATGCAAAGAAGCTAAGAACCTTGAAAAAAGGTCAGACGAATTGGTAACTGGAATAACCAGTTTAAAGAAGAACATAAATAACATGATGGAGCTGAAAAACACAGCATGAGAACTTTGTGAAGCATATGCAAGTATCAATGCCCAAATCGATCAAGCGCAAGAAAGGATGTCAGCAAAGGATGTCAGCGATTGAAGATCAACTTAATGAAATAAAGCGAGCAGACAAGATTAGTGAAAAAAGAATGAAAAGGAATGAACAAAGCCTCCAAGACATATGGGACTATGTGAAAAGATCAAATCTATGTTTGATTGATGTACCTGAAAGTGACAAGGAGAATGGAACCAAGTTGGAAAACACTCTTCAGGATATTATCCAGGAGAACTTCCCCAACCTGGCAAGACAGGCCAACATTTTAATTCAGGAAATACAGAGACCACCACAAAGATACTCCTCAAGAAGAGCAACCCAAGACACATACTCGTCAGATTCACCAAGGTTGAAATGAAGGAAACAATGTTAAGGGCAGCCAGAGGGAAAGTTCAGGTTACCCATGAAGGGAAGCCCATCAGACTAACAGCGGATCTCTCTGTAGAAACCCTACAAGCCAGAAGAGAGAGGGGGCCAATATTCAACATTCTTAAAGAAAAGAATTTTCAACCCAGAATTTCATATCCAGCCAAACTAAGCTTCATAAGTGAAGGAGAAATAAAATCCTTTACAGACAAGCAAATGCTGAGAGATTTTGTTACAACCAGCCCTGCCTTACAAGAGCTCCTGAAGGAAGCACTGAACATAGAAAGGAAAAACTGGTACCAGCCACCGCAAAAACATGCCAAATTGTAAAGACCATTGACACTATGAAGAAACTACATCAACTAACGGGCAAAATAACCAGCTAGCATCATAATGACAGGATCAAATTCACACACAATATTAAATGTAAATAGGCTAAATGCCCCAATTAAAAGACACAGACTGGCCAGGCACGGTGGCTCACGCCTATAATCCCAGCACTTTGGGAGGCCAAAGCAGGTGGATCATGAGGTCAGGAGTTTGAGACCAGCCTGACCAACATGGTGAAACCCTGTCTCTACTAGAAATACAATAATTAGCCAGGCGTGATGGTGCAGGCCTGTAATCCCAGCTACTCAGGAGGCTGAGGTGGGAAAATCACTTGAACCCGGGAGGCGGACGTTGTGGTGAGCCGAGATCGTGCCACTAGACTCCATCCTGGGTGACAGAGCGGAGACTCTGTCTGGGGGAGAAAAAAAAAAAAAAAGAGAGAGAAAAGAAAAGAA
>NW_012104254.1:7447043-7447969 GCF_000951045.1 Mandrillus leucophaeus
AATGGAAAAACATTCCATGCTTATGGATAGGAAGAATCAATATCATGAAAATGGCCATACTGCCCAAAGTAATTTACAGATTCAATGCTATCCCCATCAAGCTACCATTGACTTTCTTCACAGAATTAGAAAAAACTACTTTAAATTTTATATGGAACCAAAAAAGAGCCTGCATAGGCAAGACAATCCTAAGCAAAAAGAACACAGTTGGAGGCATCACACTCCTGACTTCAAACTATACTACAAGGCTACAGTAACCACACGGCATGGTACTGGTACCAAAACAGATATATATATATATCAGTGGAACAGATCAGACGCTTCAGAAATAATACCACACATCTACAATCATCTGATCTTTGACAAACCTGACAGAAACAAGCAATGGGGGAAGGATTCCCTATTTCATAAACGGTGTTGGGAAAACTGCCTAACCATATGCAGAAAACGGAAACTGGATGCCTTCCTTACACCTTATACAAAAATTAACTCAAGATGGATTAAAGACTTAAACGTAAGACCTAAAACCATAAAAACCATAGAAGAAAACCTAGGCAATACCATTCTGGACAGAGGCACGGGCAAAGACTTCATGACTGAAATACCAAAAGCAATGGCAACAAAAGCCAAAATTGAAAAATGGGATCTAATTAAACTACAGAGCTTCTGCACAGCAAAAGAAACTATCATGAAAGTGAACAGACAACCTACAGAATGGCAAAAAATTTTTGCAATCTATCCATCTGACAAGGGGCTAATATCCAGAATCTACAAAGAACTTAAACAAATTTACAGGAAACAAACAAACCCCATTAAAAAGTGGGCAAAGGTTATGAACAGACACTTCTCAAAAGAAGACACTGATGCGGCCAGCAAACATGAAAAAAAGCTCGTCACTGGTCATTAGAGAAAATGCAAATCAAAAC
>NW_012104254.1:7448019-7526817 GCF_000951045.1 Mandrillus leucophaeus
AGATCAACGAGACAGAAAATTAACAAGGATATTCAGGACTTGAACTCAGCTCTGGACCAAGCAGACCTAATAGACATCTACAGAACTCTCCACCCCAAATTAACAGAATATACATTCTTCTCAGTATATCACACTTATTCTAAAACTGACCACATCACTGGAAGTAAAACACTCCTCAGCAAATGCACAAGAATGGAAATCGTAACAGTTTCTCAGACCACCGTGCAATCAAATTAGAAGTCAGGATTAAGAAATTCACTCAAAACCGCACAACTACATGGAAACTGAACAACCTGCTCCTGAATGACTACTGGGTACATAACGAAATGAAGGCAGAAATAAGTTATTTGAAACCAATGAGAACAGACACAAGGTACCAGAATCTCTGGGACACATTTAAAGCAGTGTAGAGGGAAATTTATAGCACTAAATGCCCACAAGAGAAAGCAGGAAAGATCTAAAGTCGACACCCTAACATCAAAATTAAAAGAACTAGAGAAACGAGCAAACAAATTCAAACGCTAGCAGAAGACAAGAAATAACTAAGATCAGAGCAGAACTGAAGGAGACAGAGACACAAAAAACCCTTCAAAAAAATCAAGGAATCCAGGAGCTGTTTTTTTGAAAAGATCAACAAAATAGATAGACTGCTAGCAAGACTAATAAAGAAAAGAGAGAAGAATCAAATAGATGCAATAAGAAAAGGGGCTATCACCACTGATCCCACAGAAATACAAACGGCCATCAGAGAATACTATGAATACCTCTATGCAAATAAACTAGAAAATCTAGAAGAAATGACTAAATTCCTGGACATATACACCCTCCCAAGTCTACACCATGAAGAAGTTGAATCCCTGAATAGACCAATAACAAGTTCTGAAATGAAGGCAGTAATAGTCTACCAACCAAAAAAAGTCCAGGACCAGACGGATTCACAGCCAAATTCTACCAGAGGTACAAAGAGGAGCTGATACCATTCCTTCTGAAACTGTTCCAAACAATAAAAAAGAAGGAATCCTCCCTAACTCATGAGGCCAGCGTCATCCTGATACCAAAACCTGGCAGACACACAACAAAAAAAAAGAAAATTGCAGGCCAATATCCCTGATGAACATCGATGCAAAAATCCTCAATAAAATACTGGCAAACCGAATCCAGCAGCACATCAAAAAGCTTATCCACTACGATCAAGTTGGCTTCATCCCTGGGATGAAAGGCTGGTTCAACATATGCAAATCAATAAACGTAATCCATCACATAAAGAGAACCCATGACCAAAAAAACATGATTATCTCAACAGATGCAGAAAAGGCCTTTGACAAAATTCAACATCCTTCATGCTAAAAGCTCTCAATAAACTAGGTATTGATGGAACGTATATCTCAAAAGAGTAAGAGCTATTTATGACAAACCCACAGACAATATCATACTGAATGGGCAAAAACTGGAAGCCTTCTCTTTGAAAACCGGCAAAAGACAGGGATGCCCTCTCTCACCACTCCTATTCAACACAGTGTTGGAAGTTCTGGCTAGGGCAATCAGGCAAGAGAAAGAAATCAAGGGCATTCAGTTAGGTAAAGAAGATGTCAAATTGTCCCTGTTTCCAGATGACATGATTGTATATTTAGAAAACCCCATCATCTCAGCTCAAAATCTCCTTAAGCTGATAAGCAACTCCAGCAAAGTCTCAGGATACAAAATCAATGTGCAAAAATCACAACCATTTCTATACACCAATAATAGAGAACCAAATCATGAGTGAACTTCCATTCACAATTGCTACAAAGAGAATTAAATACCTAGGAATACAACTTACAAGGGATGTGAAAGACCTCTTCAAAGAGAACTACAAACCACTGCTCAAGGAAATAAGAGAAGACACAAACAAATGGAAAAACATTCCATGCTTATGGATAGGAAGAATCAATATCATGAAAATGGCCATACTGCCCAAAGTAATTTACAGATTCAATGCTATCCCCATCAAGCTACCATTGACTTTCTTCACAGAATTAGAAAAAACTACTTTAAATTTTATATGGAACCAAAAAAGAGCCTGCATAGGCAAGACAATCCTAAGCAAAAAGAACACAGTTGGAGGCATCACACTCCTGACTTCAAACTATACTACAAGGCTACAGTAACCACACGGCATGGTACTGGTACCAAAACAGATATATATATATATCAGTGGAACAGATCAGACGCTTCAGAAATAATACCACACATCTACAATCATCTGATCTTTGACAAACCTGACAGAAACAAGCAATGGGGGAAGGATTCCCTATTTCATAAACGGTGTTGGGAAAACTGCCTAACCATATGCAGAAAACGGAAACTGGATGCCTTCCTTACACCTTATACAAAAATTAACTCAAGATGGATTAAAGACTTAAACGTAAGACCTAAAACCATAAAAACCATAGAAGAAAACCTAGGCAATACCATTCTGGACAGAGGCACGGGCAAAGACTTCATGACTGAAATACCAAAAGCAATGGCAACAAAAGCCAAAATTGAAAAATGGGATCTAATTAAACTACAGAGCTTCTGCACAGCAAAAGAAACTATCATGAAAGTGAACAGACAACCTACAGAATGGCAAAAAATTTTTGCAATCTATCCATCTGACAAGGGGCTAATATCCAGAATCTACAAAGAACTTAAACAAATTTACAGGAAACAAACAAACCCCATTAAAAAGTGGGCAAAGGTTATGAACAGACACTTCTCAAAAGAAGACACTGATGCGGCCAGCAAACATGAAAAAAAGCTCGTCACTGGTCATTAGAGAAAATGCAAATCAAAACTACAATGAGATACCATCTCGCACCAGTTAGAATGGCAATCATTAAAAAGTCAGGAAACAACAGATGCTGGAGAGGATGTGAAGAAATAGAAATGCTTTTACACTGTTGGTGGGAGTGTAAATTAGTTCAACCATTGTGGAAGACAGTGTGGCAATTCCTCAAGGATCTAGAACCAGAAATACCACTTCACCCAGCAATTCCATTACTGGGTATCTACTCAAAGGATTATAAATCATTCTACTGTAAAGACACATGCACATGTATGTTTACTGCGGCACTGTTCACAATAGCAAAGACTTAGAACCAACCCAAATGCCCATCAATGATAGACTGGATAAAGAAAATGTGGCACATATACACCATGCAGTACTATGCAGCCGTAAAAAAGGGATGAGTTCGTCCGGGTGTGGTTGCTCACACCTGTAATCCCAGCACTTTGGGAGACTGAAGCGGGCAGATCACAAGGTCAGGAGATAGAGACCATCCTGGCTAACATGGTGAAATCCCATTGCTACTAAAAAATACAAAAAAAATTAGCCGTGCGTGGTGGTGGGCGCCTGTAGTCCCAGCTACGCAGGAGGCTGAGGCAGGAGGATGGCATGAATCCGGGAGGCGGAGCTTGCAGTGAGTTGAAATCGCGCCACTGCACTCCAGCCTGGGCGACAGAGTGAGACTCCATCTCTAAATAAATAAATAAATAAATAAATAAATAAATAAATAAATGGATGAGTTCATGTCCTTTGCAGGGACACGGATGAAGCTGGAAACCATCATTCTCAGCAAACTAATACAAGAACAGAAAACCAAACACTGCATGTTCTCACTCCTAAGTGGGAACTGAACAATGAGAATACATGGATGCAGGGAGGGGAACATCACACACTGGGGCCTGTCTGGAGGTGGGGCGTTAGGGGAGGGATAGCATTAGGAGAAATATCTAATGTAGATGATGGGTTGATGGGTACAGCAAACCAGCATGGCACGTGTATACCTATATAACAAACCTGCACGTTCTGCACACGTACCCTAGAACTTAAAGTACTTTTTAAAAAAAAGTTCTAGAATCACTTTCCTAGAAGCCAGAAGAGTAATCCTAGTTCCTCTCTCTCACAAAGAGTTGCTTTGTGGTCTTTTAAATATGTAGTATTATATGTAGGCTTATTTGAGCTGAAAACTATCATAAAAGTAGTGCAGCAACTTGGTTAAGTACACAACTCTAAAATCAAGACTTTGTGTTTAGTTCCTAAACTATGACTCGCTTAATGCCCCTAGTCCCAGGGATATGCTGGACCTGGCTTGTACCAGTCCAATGAGGGCCCACTATGTGTGTATCTTCCCAATTACATTTTCATTGATACTACATTTGTTGTTTGCAATTGGCCATGGTGGGAACATCTACATCATGCAAACTGGCTACACACCAGTTTCCTCTTTTGTAAATTAGCAATCATATTTCCCACATCTGTGTGTGTGTGTGTGTGTATATATATATATATATATAATTTAATACATGCTCAGTAAATAGCAATTACTACTACTACATGGTCAGAATGTACACAGGCCAGTTCTTTGTAAGGCAGAGGAAATGGTAACTTTAGAAACAGCTGTACATTTCCACTAAGTATAAAGTAATGGTAAAAGATCTTTGAGTAGGTTCTCATATCACTCCCATCTCTTTTTTTTTTTTTTTGAAACTTATACTGATTTAGGGCTCTCTTTCAAAAGCAGAATATAAAAGCTAAGATAAAGATTATCAGTGAATCCCAACTGGTCAGGAAGGCTTTGTGTGGTAAAGCAGCTGTGTCAGCAAAGATACCTGAACTTCTAGGAGCCTGTTTTTAACCGCTAACAGCCAGGAGACAGAGCCTGCAAAGCTTACAGGAGCTACTGAAGATCAGGTAGTGAACCTGTTGAAGGTTCACCTTCCATAATACCAGTGCTTCATACCTGTATGGTGCTTCATAGATTAGCATGCATTTTCACATATATTCGGGTATAATTCTCATAACTTCTTTGAGAAGTGGTAGATGAAAGAATAGGCTTAGAGAGGTGAAAACATTTGCCCAAAGACATGGTTAACTGAGTTTCAACACACGTTGACTCTTAAAATTCAAGGCTGTTAGAACTAGAAATATAAATTTCAAGACTATCATGTTTGAAAAGGCTAATCTACCAACTAAATATTAATATTTGGAGTCAATTATTTCCTCTCAGTTGATGTAATTCCAATTAAACCACATCTTCTTAACATTCATTTAGCATTTTGGGGCATCTGATCTACATGAATGTATTATTCCAGTTATTCCCTGGTAATGCTGATACTGCAGCACTCATTTTACAGCAAAGAGGGGGAAGGTCTAGAGAGATGAAGAATTTGTCTAAGATGAGGAGCAGGAAACTCAGGGGCAGTCTTCTTTGCATCACACTGTATTACTCCTTATTGGACTTTTAGCACAAAATAAACATTTTTTCTTGATACAAATACAACTTAAGTCTGAGTTTGAGGAAAAATAAGGCTCATCATTTCTTTTACCTCTAGAAAATGAAGTTTCCTTTAAATCCATTTAAGAACCCTTAAAGTACTGACAAATTCATGACTATATCAAATATTATTAGAAATGAGGCCCATTAATAAGGGGCTAGTCATTTTACCACGTTTCTTCCTCAGTGGGTATTTATTATATCAGGTTTTGCCTTGTTTCTGGAAATCACATTTTGGATACAGTAAGAGAGATCCCTACCTGCCAATCCAGATAAGAAGCAGGTAAGAGCTATTTCTGCAGGACCGATCTCAAGGTGTCCTGTAAGCCCGACAGCCAATACACAGTTCCTTAAGGAACAAAGGTCTTCCTTTTAGTGATCATCTTCTCACATGAGCACACATTATTTCCAAGGGGACTAACCCTAGGGAAGGGAGAAGTACTATGTAAAGAGTGTAACAGCTGAATAGCTGTTGTTCCTAGATTTATAGAGAAGTGACTGATTCCAGTTCTGCCACTATGTAACTGTGTAGTCTTGAACCAAGTTTGTTCTCTCATTGATTCAAAAAAGGAGTTCCACTTCCCCTTTTCACAGGCTCCAGATACCACAGTCGATGTTCTGTATATAACTAACAGAAGAGCAACAGCTGAGTCAACGATAGAAATTCAGAGTGGGTCATTTTTTTTCAACTAAGCATAATCTGTAACTTTATCATAGAATGTAATAAAACATTCCTAGAAAAAATATCACTGATTAAAAGCAATTGGTATTTTTCTCAGTTCACTGCTACTCCTGAAAACCTGAGGATTCTGCTGAGGGTTTAAGTTATGTGATTTCCTAGAATTAAAAAATAATTTCTTAAACACCAACCCACTTTATCCTGAGCTCGTTACATTGCACAGAGGGGTACACAGATGGTCTCTCTCCATTCTTGTATTCTTAAAAAGAAAATGAAAAATAAAATCTCTTATTTGTATAGTACTTTGTAATATAATTTACAAAGGCCTTCACATATACATTTTCTCACATAATTGTCACAGAAAGCAAATATTTTCCTCATTTAAAAGATGATAATACTTACCCTTGTCCTAGATTACATTATTAGAAATGGGGGAAATCAGGAATAGAACTTGGGTCTTTTGTGCCTAGGGTTCTTTCTCTTATATACCAAGCCACTCTTAAATACAAGAAATTTTGTTTCAATGCATTTCCATTACCTTGTTCAGAAAAAAAAAAACAACAAAAACCTAGTACAAAAATTCACAAAAGATAAAATTACTGCTATCAAAGTCTTACCACTGGCATACCTGATTTCAGGAGTCACAGTGTCAGGTCTCTGCATGTTCGGCCCAACGCAGGTGTGTTCTACATCTATACAATCACCGCCCCACAGCTTTCTGACCAAATCAAGTACATTATAAGAGAGGCAGGATAATACATTACCAGAGACCTGAATAAGTGACCTCACAAAGTGAAACAGACCTTTCAGAAAGCTTACCTGAGTGCAAGCTGTTCCGTCCTCTGACTGGGAACTGGTAATGGAATATTAAGAAGCCAAAACTGGGATTCCTGCTATGAAACTAACAACACAAAATGCCGTAATTTTATAAAAGTTTGTAAAAGTCTGCTGATTGGCTATGTGGAAACTATCAGTGGCTAAAAGCTACATACTGAAAACTTAAAATACCTGCCATCCATTTGAACTTTTAGAAGTTTGGGAATTGTGAACATGGCAGGCAGAAAGACAATCTAAATACCTAAAGTCCAACAAAAGGAATGAGAGAACTGGCCTATTGTGAAAAGCATTCCAGTGTGAGGAATTCCAAGTCTTATAGTTGGTATTCTGGTTAGCAGTGTAGGATTTTTCTTTAAGATGGACTCCATAACATGTTTCCTATTTATGAAAAGGAATTACAAAATGTAATACAGTACAAGCAAATTACTACCATTTGGGGGCTGTAAAACTTTTGAAAAACTTGATTAAAAGAATGTTCCTAATTGTAATCTTCCCCTTCAAAAGAAATACTGAAAATGGCTGTTCTGTTAATATTGCCTTTGGGGCAATTTCCAATTCTTTGACAGCATTAGGAGCCCCTAGATTTGTAAGCCAGATCTCTAAGTAAATAATCTCACAGCATCAATAATTTTTAATTAGTAAATGATAAGGTCCAAGTTGGGAGTGACTGTTCCTCAAACCTGTAAGGTCCTTAAGTTGCCAAGCAAAGGGGTCCCCAACCCCTGGGCTGCAAACCAGAACCAGCAGTGATCCATGGCAGGCCATGTAACAGGAGGTGAGTGGCAGGCAGGCGAGCGAGTGAGCAATACCACCTGAGCTCCCCATCCTAGGGATCTAGGTTGTGTGAGCTCCTTCCTTATGAGAATCTAATAATGCCTGATGGTGACCTGAGGTGGAACAGTTTGATCCCGAAACCACCTCCCAAACCTCCCTGGTCCATGGAAAAATTGTCTTCCTTGAAACTGATGCCTGGTGCCAAAAAGGTTGGGGACTGCTGGCCTAGCAATCAGCAAGATGGTATCGGGAAAGCAAGAACTCCTTTCTTGTTGCTGTGTAGCTTGGATTAAAAACAAAACTCAGTGGGAACCCCATCACTAAATCATCAAGAAGCAGCAAAGCTGTTGGCTATTTAACCTTAGCTTATCCTGAAGACTGAGACATGACACCAGCACCCTAGATGATAAGCAGCATCTGGAGCTGCACTTGGAGCTCCATTCTCTTTAGCATACATTTAATTATACAGTCTTCTCATTTAGAAAACTATTAGAATATCAATGTTGAAACGCTGGGGTTGTGGAAAAGACATTTAAAAATGCACTGCCTAGTGAGTGGCAGGTGACCACTGAAATTTATGACAGCGCTTTAGGAAAAAAAAAACCCTAGTGGATTTCTGCACTACTCAATATAAGGAAAAATAGTATGATATGCTTCACAGCAGATTTTCACTCATCCATTCAAGTCTTTCTGTATGGTTCAAGGGGTGGATATTACAGTCTATCCACACTAGTACAGAACAGACTAAAACATTCTAACAACACTGAAAGACTAGGACCAATCATTCCTAAAACTACTTTCCTATAGTTCCTCCCACTAAATTTTAAGTCATCCATTCCTTCGAGATGCAGTATTTCAGCATTATTGTAACAACATTTTATATAAAGAGACTTTCTAAACTTTATAGGGAACTGGATTTGTAAATAGGAAGAAAGCTTCTACCAATGAATATTTGGTTTAAATACTAAAAAATGATTATTTCAGAGATTTATTGCAAGTTAATTGTCTGTGAAGCTGGATATTCCTTAACATAAAGGTAATAAACTTTAATGTTCCATTCAAAAAGACAAAAACCAAACAACAAAAATTAAGAAATTAACCAGAAAGCTACAGCTTGTTTTCTTACTCAGAAAAAAAGTACAACTGATAAGGTACAATTTCTGTAACTGGATATTTTTCAAAATTATAAGCCTTTTAGTTCTAAAAGTATAAAGAACTGTGATGCACTTCTAGTCAACCTAATCCAAGCTTCTATATCCACACTGACAGTCTCAATACTTTCTCTTTTGCTATTATATAGTCAACTTAAGGTAATTCCTTAAAGTAAATTTGTATGTTCCTAAAAATACAGACTAAAGTTGAATGGGCAAAGGTATACATCGCATTTTCTGGGGGAGAAAGGGAGAAGTCATTCCCAAAAAGTGAAACATTTAAACAATTTTATTCTTTCTTTCACAACTAAACACAACACCTGGAGTTTAAGGAACATCTGATTTGACATAGGATTTCCAACCTTTTCTTGTCCATTATATTTTAACACTTGTTTTCCCTACGTTTAGTCATTTTTACAAACTGAAGGTAGAGATACAGTAACTACATGAGTAGTGAGTACATGAATTTTTCTATATAAAGACAGTGTGACTGCTAAAATTGAAGATTTGACTCACAGACACTGCTACAATGAGATAACTTGAGATGTTGTCTTTGGTATATAATGGGCAATTATGGGGTATCAATTTATGAAACTGAATACAGAAAAGCAAAGAATTGCGTACTTTTCTATATTCAGTTTCATATATTGATACCCCATAACTGAGGAGAGCTGAGAGAAAATTCAGAAATCATTAAATCAAAACTTAATTCCCACATATAAAGAATGAGGCACAGACTTGGCTAAAATCACACTTCTCATAGGTGCTTCAGCAAGAATGAGAGTTTGGGGCCAATAATTCCAAGTCAATTATTCCTTACACTATACACTACTTATTATTTGGAAATTTCTCTCCCAACAAATCTTTGTTACAATTATTGAAAGAAAAATGTTCAAATTCTGATTTCTAATCTTTCTTCCTAGTTCATGTTCTGTTGAATAAAAGACAGTTACACTTCAGAAGTACAAAAGTTTGGGATCAAGTAAATCTACAATTTAAAGTAGATAAAATCAAGATCTGATCATAGTCCTTTCCTCTATTCCTGAAATTCACTGATTTCAATACTAATTCTTAGGTATTTGTCACCTACCTTTCTGACTTGTAGACAATGCTGTGGCAACAGATCTCAAGATGTAGATTTTAATGCCAAAGTATGGTCCATCTGAGCACTTTGCCTTTATGGCTACTGAAATTATGAAATCAATTTCTCTCAAAGGTTTTACTCTCAGTGAGGTCACATACATAGTTCTTAATCAGTGAAAATTATAGGCAGCTTTCTATTTATCCTTTAAAGGAAATATGTCTTAGATGGAAAGAATATAGAGTAGTAAAACAAAAGTTAACCTAGGGGAAATTTTTTCACCAACAGATTATCTAGACATCAATTCACAATGCACTGGGAGATCTGTAGTATATACCACATGGTATATTTAGAGCACACAGCTTTGAGATGGCTGCTTACAGCAGGAGCTTAAAGAAAGATATGGAAAAAATATATTTTATAAAAGATGGAAAAATTCAAGTTGTAAGGAGTAAAAATGAAAATTTGAGAAGTTAACGCATATTTGTTTTTATTTATAGGTAACTACCACATGAATTATAAAGACAACAAAGGATGTCAGAATGGAACATGGATAGGTGTATGCATACTACGGCCAATGAGAAACAATGTTCCTATATATTATGGGTAGTGAGAACATTATCTGTGTCATAGGGAACCGTGATCATTTAAAAATATGCAGAACTTATTTCATCTGTGCTTTAGAAATAACTGTATACAGTGTTATAAGTTGAAAAGAATTCAAAATAATACCAAATATACACCTGTGTATTAGAATTCAAAAAAGCTGCTTTCTGTGAAGTCAATGAGCTATATTAAAAAATGACACAAATCCAAAACAAGATGCATGTTATATATAAAAGGACATTGTAAGTCGCCTTACTGCATTAAACCCATGGTTTAATCCATGAAATTTCCTTTTAATTATCATTTAGATAGAAGCATGCAAATAATCTTGGGATCTACTTAAGAACCTTTCCCAAATCCACTAGTTACACTCCCCTTTTCAGGAACTAAGCAGGTATTCGGGTAGCTGCTTCCTCCTCTGCATCAGCTCGGTTTGCATTTATTTCTGCAAGTGTTCGACCAAACCGTGCCCATTCATCATTGCGGGGAACAGCAATCTGCTATTAAAAGAAAGACAATGTTTTATATACAATGAAATAAAAGATCATTTTACCCACTATTATTCAGTTTGTTTTCAAATAATTTTTCTGTTAAAAAGTAATAATTGACCTGAATGGCCTTTCCATAATTACGGGGACTATAACAATGATTTACAACATTTCAAAACAAAAGACGGTGTTTGTGAAGTGTGTTGTGACAGCCTCAGAAATGACTTGGCTATTATCACCACCAATCCAAGAGAGAATAACAATGATGCTTTGTAAATATAACTCCTATGCACCATCTCATGGATTCTGCTGGAGAGGAATTCCTTAAAATTTTTTTTACTGTATTCTTGCATACAGTAAATAACTGAGTTTTTTTCTGTAAGAAACAATGTTTGAAGCATGGTTTCATAAGGGGGCTGGTTTCTTGTATTTTTGTTTGGAACATAAGGTAATCTTTCTTGATACCCTAACTCCTTCATCAAAAGCTATGCTACTATTCACTGCTTTAGTGTTGCACCGGTGGCAAAAGAGGCTTGTGATGCTTTACTTCATAGAGACAGCTACATATATATATATATACACACACAAATTTTTTTTTTTTTTTTTTGAGACAGAGTCTCACTCTGTTGCCCAGGCTGGAGTACAGTGGCACGATCTCGGCTCGCTGTAACCTCTGCCTCCCAGGTTCAAGTGATTCTCCTGCCTCAGCCTCCCGAGTAACTGGGATTACAGGCATGTGCCACCACACCTGGCTAATTTTTGTATTTTAAGTAGAGATGGGGTTTTGCCATGTTGGCCAGGCTGGTCTCGAACTCCTGACCTCAGATGATCCACCTGTCTCAGCCTCCCAAAGTGCTGGGATTATAGGTGTGAACTACTGTGGCCGGCCCCAATAACAAATATTTTCGGTAACTGCCATTATAATATAATAGGAGTCTGACACTGTCATGTTAGGGCACAAACCACTCACTGTGGCAAATGGCTGTGCCTGCTTCTAAATCTACACTATCCAGTAGGGTAGCTACTGGCCACATGTGATTATTTACATTAAAATTAATTAAAATTAAAAATTCAGTTCTTCAGTTGTAGTAGCAGATATTACTTTTGGTTTCTACTACTTGGCTCAAATTAATGAATACAGAAAAATAAATCTTATTTCAATATCAAGAAAACCCCAAAGTCCACCTATAACTCCAAACTTCTCCCCAAAGAATTTCTAATTTCCAGCAATGCATGCTTCAAGAAACAAGGTACGTTCAGTGTATTTATTATATTACCCTCAAAATCTGTTGCATGGGAGACAGACCATTCGGTTTAGAAAGAAAATATTTCAAGAGTTGCTTCTGTGGTAGAAAGTGAATTTTATCTTTACAACGATATAGTTTATTCAACTCATAAACCTCAAAGCCTAGGGTTAGCCACAAAGATGCCTTTACTACAACGCAACTAAATAGATGTGTCAAAATTATAGGCAGGGAGTCTCATACCTCTCCCACATCGTATATAACAATCTGTCCTTCAGAATCACCCACAGCAATCTCTCTGCCAGAATGGGTCCATCTCACACGATTAAGAGCAGGATTACCCTCCACAGAAATGCTGGCAGTTGGTACCTAAAGTCATTTAAAATAAAGGACAGTGTTAAAAGTTTCATCAAGATTTCTATAAACATGTAAAACAGTAATTCTTCTCTCAATCTGGCTACATTTTTAAAAACAAAGATGAAAATAAAGAATTTCCCCAACTTTTTTCTTCTTCAGTGACATATTATGAATGACATTATAGTCAATCCTTGAAAATTGTTTGCGAAAGTAAGTCCTTGTATAAAAAATTCTCAGAAGATTAGATACATTATTTTGAAAGGTCTTCTCTTAATAAAGAGTCCTTTTTTGTTGTTTTAATGTCTTTAAGAAGTCAAGCTGTTTGAAAACACATGGCCAAAACCCATTTAAAAAGAAAACACTTCAAAAGCCCCCATAAACAGATTATGGTTTGATTGTAGAGGACAGGAATCACTTGTGTAGCGTGTATCTCTATCAGCTGAAACCTGTATTTGACTCACTGTTCCTAGAAACAGTTCATACTGAAGGTGCAGTATGAGTCTGTCTAAAGCCTCCTGTTCCATGAGCTAGCGGGAGAGAGCCAGGATGATGGCACCAAAACAATGGCACCAGCTCCCTGGAATCTGACTGTGCCTCTTCTTTGCTAAGGAAGAAGAGTTTTATTTGCTACACACGGAGCAAACATTCAGTGTTTGATTCAGACTAAAAGTATGATAGAATTTTTTAAAATTTTTGAAATTTGACAAAAAAATCCTTTGTATTAGTCATCCCCAAATAATTTAACCCCATACACAGAATACCAAAATAGTTATAAAGAAATATTACATTTCAATCCACATTTAACTGTAACCTCAAATCTCTAAGACTGAAATCCAAATAAAACAGAATTGGTACCATTCTAGGTAACTAGGAAGAGATGTGGGAGATATGAGTTGACTCTCTCTCAACAATTGTTATTGATAGAAATACTAATATTAATTCTATTACCAATAGCAATATAAAAGAATTCTAAGAACATTTTAAGCTTCTCTAAGCTGGTAAAAATACATGTGACTAAAAATAAATAAGAGTTGCAATTAAATTTAATTGCTAATAAGTGATTTCAGTACAGCAATTAGGAAATTTGACAGTTTCTATATTCATTTTATAGTAATACTCTGTTTTCAATCCTTCATGGAAAAAAAACTCATCAAAAATCAAAATACATTTTTCCTTCCTTCAAACAAATCAGGCTAAGATTAATGTTTATGGATGATATATAATGCTATCAAGGCTAAGAGATAATTTAGAAATTCAGAATTAAGGTTAACATACTTCAACAGTCTGAAACTATCTGCCTGCTAGCCTATGAATGAAAAATATCCCAGTTATCTTATGAATGAGACTTTGCCAGGACATTAGAGACATGATAGTGCTTTTCAGAAGTAAAAGGAAATGCCCCAGTACTCCTGTCAACATTATTTCTCCCTTTAGTTCTTCACAGCATGCTGTTTATTATTTAGGGTACAAAGCTTATTTGAGTTCTTTGTGATGAAGCTACAATCACAGAGCCCTTTTACATCCTTTGGAATAAAAGGAATTTCGCAAATTATTCAATAAATATCCAATTTTCTATTTTTCAATGCAATTTTTGTTATTTTCCTGCTCACCTCTGTGTCATTATTGAGATTCCACAAATCCAGTCTCCCCATGCCATCCACACAGGCAAACAGGGCTGGGTGGGTAGGTGACCACATAACATCATAAACATAGTCTGCATTATCTTCAAATGAATACAAAGGCTTGTTATTCTGAAGGAGAAAAGTTGATTTTTAGCATAGTCCATATATGACATACAAATCATTAAACTACTTATCACTGTTAAAAAAAGACATACATTCAACAAGTATAACATTTTATGATATTTAACTCAGCCGAGAAAAAGTTCCTACAATTTGTTTCACTACAGAATTACCTGGTATTATAAACTAAGAATCAACTATTGATTGCATTTTCCTTTTAACTTGTAGATGCCATACTGCTTAAAAAAAGAAATAGAACATGCTTCAAAAACATCTGCCAATGAGAAGATTCTGGGAAGATAACAGCAATAGCCGTGTACTTTTTAAATCTCCTCTAGATCTCCCCATAAACTCAGATAAAGCAATGAGGGCGGGAAGAGCAAAGATTCACAGACAGCATCTACAGCAGAATCAGGAAACAAACTTCCAAATGAAATCAGGTGGAAACAAACCTCTGACAACTACAAGACTTGCATGGTATCAGTATCTGTGTGGGAAGAAGATGAAGGAAGGCACAAGAACTTCTGACAGGTGGAGAACAGAACCTCAGTCATAGCAGATGCTCACTGGACAGTGTGGTGGGCCAATCTGAGAAGAGCAGCAAAAACTAGGAGACAGTTTGGCACAATTCCGTTTATAAATACATTTGACCCTTGAACAATACAGGTTTGAACTGCACAGATCCACTTATACTCATATTTTCTTCTGCCGCTGCCACCCCTGGGACAGCACAACCAACCCTTCCTCTTTCTTTTCCTCCTCAGCCTACTCAACTGTGAAGATGAAAAGGATGAAGACCTTTATGATGATCCACATCCACTTAATGCGTAGTAAATGTATTTTCTCTTATGATTTTCTTAACATCTTCATTTCTTTAGCTTGCCCTTAAGATGACAGTATATACTTCATATAACATAAAAACTATGTGTTAATCAACAGTTTATGTTGTCAGTAAGGTTTCCGGTCAGCAGTAGGCTATTAGTAGTTAAGTTTATTGGAAGTCAGAAGTTATATGTGGATTTTGAACTGCTGGGATGGGCGCTGGCACCCCTAACCCCTGCATTGTTCAAGGGTCAACTGTAAACGCAAGCAGACTACAGTGCAGTATAAGTAAGGTCTCCTGGTACAGTGTGGGTGCTATAAACTCTCAAAATTAACAAATCAAAGTTCCTTTCCAAGACAAAGTCTCACAGAAGAGAAACTGCTGGGAATAGAATCCCAGTTGTAGAATGCTGGACAAAAGAGACAAAGCAAAAAGTTCAGATAGAAGTGGTGGAGAGAAGCAGAAAAGGCACATCTCAGAAAGCACAAGATACATGTATTTTCACTTTGCAAAAGCCAGAGAAGAGAGAGCTTTAACCTAGAAAATGAGCTAGGAAAGCTATCCTTGCCCATTCCCTCCCTCCTAAAAGTAGAGAAAAATTCATTTCACTAGCAGACAATAGCAAAGAAAAGGATCTCAGATTCCATAAAAGTTATTGTGGTGTCAAGAAAATTATATGGGAAAGGAATAGTCTTTTCAAGAAATGGTGCTGGGAAGACTAGATATACATATGCAAAAGAATAAAGCTGGCCCAGGCGCCATGGCTCATGCCTGTAATCCCAGCACTTTGAGAAGCCGAGGTGGGTGGATCACATGAGCTCAGGAGTTTGAGACTAGCTTGGCAACATGGCAAAACCCCATCTCCATGAAAAATACAAAAATTAGCTGAGCATGGTGGCATGCACCTATAGTCTCAGCTACTTGGTGGATGGCTTGAGCTCAGGATGTTGAGGCTGCAGTGAGCTGAGATCACGCCACTGCACTGCAGCCTAGGCGATGGGAGTGAGACCTTGTCTCAAAAAAACTAAAAAAAATAAAACAAAGCTGGATCCCTCCTTCCTTAAGTCATACAGAAAAATTAACTCAAATGTATCAAAGATCTAAATGGAAAGTAAAACCATGAAACTTTTTTTTTTGTTCTTTTTTGAGACAGTCTCACTCGGTAGCCCAGGCTGGAGTGCAGTGGTGCGATCTCGGCTCACTGCAACCTCTGCCTCCTGGGTTCAAGTGATTCTCCTGCCTCAGCCTCCCAAGTAGCTGGGATTACAGGCATGCACGACCATGCTCAGCTAATTTTTGTATTTTTAGTGGAGAAGGGGTTTCACCATGTTGGCCAGGCTGGTCTTGAACTCCTCACCTCAGGTGATCCACTGACCTCGGCCTCCCAAAGTGCTAGGATTATAAGCGTGAGCCACCGCGCCTGGTCAAAACTATGAAACTCTTAAAGGAAGCATACAAGTAAATCTTTGTGTCCTTGAACTCAGAAATGATTTCTCAGTTAAGAAGCCAAAAGCACAATGACAAAAGAAAAAGTAGGTAAACTGAGCTAAATCAAAATTAAATACTTTTGGGCTTCAAATGATATCATCAAGAAAGTGAAAAGAGAACCTACAAAATGGGAGAAAATATTTGCAAAACCATGTATCTGATACATCACTGTGTCCACAGTGCTTACAATAGCCAATAAGTATTAACACATGAAAAGATGCTCAACATCATTAGTCGTGAGAGGAATGCAAATCAAAACCACAATGAGGTATCACTTCATACCACTAGGATAGCTAGAATAAAAAAGTAACAAAGGTTGGTGAGGATATGGGAAATCAGAAATTTCATACCTTGCTGGGGAACGTAAAATGGTGCCGCCACTTGAAAAATAGTTTGGCAGTTCCTCAAAATGCTAATTAGTTACCACGTGACCCAACAATCCCACTCCTAGGTATATACCCGAGAGAAATAAAAACTTGCACATTCACAGCAGCATTATTCACAATAGCCAAAAAGTAGACGCAACTGAACTGTTCATCTGATGAATGGATAAACAAAAAGTGGTATATCTATACAATGGGGTATCATTCAGCTATAGAAGGAACAATACACTGATACAAGAAATATCAATATGAAGGGATGACCCTTGAAAACATTATGCAAAGTGAGAGAAGCCAGTACACAGCTGAATGATTCCATGAAATGTCCATGAACTGTCCATAATAGGCAGATCCAAAGAGACAGAAAGCAGACTGATTAGTGGTTTCCAGGAGCTGTGGGGGATAGGGGAGAATGTGGAGTGACTGCTAATGGGTATAACGTTTCTTTCTAAAATTTGAAAATGTTCTAGAATTAGATACTGGCAATAATGCATGCCTCTGTGAATATACTAAGAACCACTGAATTGTATACTTTAAAAGGGTGAATTTCATGGTGTAAGGATTTTGCTCAATAAAACTGTTATTTAAAAATAAACTAATTTTAAAAGAAGAGATAAGGTGATTTAGAAAAAGTGATAAAGAAGATCAGCAAAGGTACATCTACAATGGCAGGTCCTGAAGAAGAAAACCAAAGCAGTAATACAGAACAAATACCAAAAACAACTCAAAAGAACTCTCCTAAAATAAGACAGCTTGAAACTACACATTGAAAGGGTATCCTGCGTATCTAGGAACACTGACCCTTTAAAGAAAAGGGAAAAAATCATTTGATCACCCAGGTTTTTAAAAAAGACCAAATTGCAAGTAGGGAAAAGAAAATCAGATTGTCATCAGACTTTGTGACAGCAATGCTTTTTTCCAGAAGTCCATAGAGTAACTAAGGTATGCAAAGAAAGAAAATGTAAGTCATGGATTTTATAAACAATCAAACTAACCTTCATAATCATATACTTTCGTGGAATATGGGAATAATGCACCTGTGGGCACCTTCTGTATCATATACTATAGAATGAGCTTCAGATGACCAAAAAGACCGAAGAGACGTTAACATAATGTCTGGTGGATAACCAAGTCATTTACGAGGGTAAACATCTCATTATGGAAACATAAACAATCTGCAACCACACACATTAATATGAATGACATCACAGGAATGCAAAATTGAGACTGAGAAACCCCACAGCACCAACTCGACAGAGATCAACCTGGTTTCTTCCTCAAGAATAAAACAGCAAGAAAAAAAAGAGGGATGCAAATCCTACTTTAAAGAGGAACTTAGAAGATAATGTCAATTGTGGCTGGGCTTGGTGGCTCATGCCTGTAATCCCAGGACTTTGGGAGGCCGAGGAGAGCCGAGGAGGGCCGAGGCAGGCGGATCACTTGAGGCCAGGAGTTTGAGACCAGCCTGGACAACATGCTGAAACCGTCTCTACAAAAAATATAAAAATTAGCCGGGCATGGTCGTGGGCGCCTGTAATCCCAGCTACTCGGGGGGCTGAGGCGTGAGAATGGCTTGAACTCGGGAGACAGAGGTTGCAGTGAGCCGAGATCACGCTACTGCGCTCCAGCCTGGGCAATAGAGTGAGATTCCATCTCAAAAAAAAAAAAAAAAAAAAAAAGATATGTCAATCGCAAATGGATGGCCCTCCTTTGGATCCTGCTTCAAATACATAGTAAAAAGAAAAAAAAAAATTGAACACTGATAGGCCATTTGATGAAAATAAGGAGCCAATGTTCATTGTGGGGGGTTTAATAATGATACGGTAGTATTTTTTTAACAGGTTTTATTTTTTAGCGATACATATTGAATATAGTTGAAATGGTATGTATAGGTTTGATTTTAAATAATGCAGAGATAAGTATAGACAAGATTGGTTATGTGTTAACTGTGGAAGCTGGGAACAATAATGGTTTCATTATATTATTCCCTCTCCTTTTGTATCAGCGATTTTCCATAATGTTTTTAAATTATGAATTAAAATTTTTGAGATATAGTAAATGTCAACAGCATGATCATTTTAATAGCCAAAATGTTTGTTTTTAATTTAAAAACCAAAATTTTAATAAAACTTAAAACTAAGCTAAACACAAAAATTAAAAGTCTTTTTCTTTTACGATCACTGTCTGTCACTCTCCCTGATAACACTACCAAACGAAGTCTCACTCTGAGAAAGTGGTTTTCTTTTTTTTTTTTGAGATGGAGTTTGACTCTTGTCACCCAGGCTGGAGTGCAATGGTGTGATCTTGGCTCACTGCAACCTCTGCCTCCCAGGTTCAAGTGATTCTCCTGCCTCAGTCTCTCGAGGAGCTGGGATTACAGGCATGCACCACCACACATGGCTAATTTTGTATTTTTAGTAGAGATGGGGTTTCACCATGTTGTCCAGGCTGGTCTCGAACTCCTGACCTCAGGTGAGCCACCTGCCTTGGCCTCCCAAAGTGCTGGGATTACAGGCGTGAGCCACCGTGCCCGGCTGAGAAGGTGGTTTTCAACCTAGGATGTGCAAAATCATCTGCAGAGCTTTTGAAAAATACAGATGCAGGGCTCAACTCCAGATGCACTTCATCGGATTCTGATGCACACCAATGATTAAGAACCACTGTGCTAAGGCCGCTGACTCCTGAGGTGATAGTGTACTTCAAAACAGCTTATTTTTAGGCAATGTTATGTCTTCCACCAAAGATCAAGTAATTCCACTCTAGGTATATACCCAACAGAAATGAGTACTTACGGCCATCAAAAGACATCTACAATTATGCTCACAACAACACTATTTGTAATGGCCCCAAACTGGAATTAATGCAAATACCATCAGCAGTAGAATGGATAAATTATGGTATATTTACACAATGGAATAGTATATAGCAGAGAGAATAAATAATCTACAACTATACTAAAAAAAATGAATGAATCTCACAAATATAATGTTAAGCAAAAGAAGTCAGACACAAATGAGTATTTTTTTTTTCTTTTTTTTTTTGAGGTGGAGTTTCGTTCTTGTCTCTCAGGCTGGAGTACAATGGTGCGATCTCAGCTCACTGCAACCTCCACCTCCCGGTTTCTAGCGATTCTTCTGCCTCAGCCTCGTGAGTAGCTGGGATTACAGGTGCCTTCCACCATGCCCAGGTAATTTTTGTAGTTTCAGTAGAGACGGGGTTTCACTACGTTGGCCAGGCTGGTCTCGAACTCCTGACCTTAGGTGATCCGCCCGCCCTGGCCTCCCAAAGTGCTGGAATTACAATCATTAGCCACTGCACCTGGCTGAGTATTTTATACTGTATGATTCCATTTTTATATGACACAAAATATGAAAAAAGCTACATGCAAATTAGATTAAAACTTACTTGTATTTATAATATAAAAGAAGATTGTTAAATGTATCACGAAGTGGTTACTAGGCTGAGTACCTGGGTGATGGAATAATCTGTACAACAACCCCCCATGACATGATTTTACCTATATAACAAACCTGCAAACATACCCCTGAACCTAAAAGTTAAAAAAAAATTCACCTACTCAGTGGACTAATACGCAGCCAGAGACAAAAACAGGATGCATTGTAACTGGGTAAAAGATGACAATAAAAAGAAAAACAGGGCTGGGCGTGGTGGTTCACACTATAACCCAACCACTTTGGGAGCCCAAGGTAGGCAGATCACTTGAGGCCAGGATTTCGAGACCAGCCTGGTCAAGGATGGCAAAACCCTGTCTCTACTA
Source organism: Mandrillus leucophaeus (assembly GCF_000951045.1). Taxonomy (NCBI): domain Eukaryota; kingdom Metazoa; phylum Chordata; class Mammalia; order Primates; family Cercopithecidae; genus Mandrillus; species Mandrillus leucophaeus. The sequence goes on from NW_012104254.1 coordinate 7,468,745, forward strand.
AAAATGCAAAAACTAATTGGGCATGGTGGCACATGCCTATAATCCCAGCTGTCTGGGAGGCTGAGGCTTGATAATCGCTTGAACCTAGAAGGTGGAGGTTGCAATGAACTGAGATCACCCCACTGCACTCCAGCCTGGACAACACAGTATGGTCACGAGTCAAGCCATATTTTTACTAAGCTCTTTAAGGTTGCACGCTGAGTTGAATAGTGTCTTCCTAATATTTGTGTCTACCTGATATCTGTAAATGTGACCTTATTGGGAAATAGGGCCTTTGCAGATGTAATCAAGTTAAGATGAGGTCATATTGAATTAGGGCAGGTCCTAAATCTAGCACGATTGGTATTCTTAAAAAAAGAGAAAAATTCGGACACAGAGACAAACACGTAAAATGCCATCTGATCACAGAGGCAAAGGCTGGAGTGATGGTAGCTGCAAGTCAATGAACAGCAAGGACTGCTGGCAACCATCAGAAGTCAGGAGAGAGACAAGAAACAGATTCTCCTTCAGAATCTCCAAAAGTAACTAGCCTCTCGACACCCTGATTTTGGACTTCTAGCCTCCAGAAATGTGAACGAATAAATTTCTGTCATTTTAAGCCACCCAGTTTGTGGTGATTTGTTATGACAGCTTCGGGAAAAGAATATAGATTACTTTTCAAAGCTGGGGTAAGTGGGGAGTTCTAGATTAATAACAAAGAGAGTCCCTACAGTGAACACGTGAAGATAATAATGAGATGCTTCCTAGAGAACTGGGAAATAAATATGTCATCAATTTGGATCAGAAGAGAAATAAATGGATTCTCTTTCAAAAGAAATGAATTCCAAGGTCAGAAATACCTTTCTATATAACTTGACTGAATGTATTAACTTTTTGAGACCAAATGTGTCTATTAAAATAGAAATACAAAGAAACAATCTTACAAAGAAAATGAAGACAGCACCCATTCAAGCATCGTCCAGGAGAAAGGAATCTCAACCAATAGATTTTGAGAATTACTACCCCATGGCAAGGCTAGAATGAATCAGGCTATCTTAGCTTGGTGCCATTAAACATTCAAATTATAAAACTCCTTTTGTTCCAATTCCTTACTCACCAAGCAATCTTTTGATTATAATTTGGCTTCCCATGTGGATTGTCTACAGGGAAACAATGAGCTGGTCAGGCTCACAGGAGTATCTGGACCTTCTGGCAGTTATGTTTTTCATTGTAAATTAATAAATTGACATTCTCCAATGTACCAGTGTCTTAGGAGCCTGTTAGCTCCAGTTAGCACTCCCTGTCTAATCAACTCTAGTATACTGATTAAATTGAGTTTCTGAATATGCAAAGGAGAGCCTGGACATTGGCCAGTAGCAACTTACTGAGGCAAATGCTGCTGTGCAGGCCTGGGTCCAGATGAATAGGCAGCCTGCCCTAAGAACACCCAACTTCAAAGCATTTTTTCATTTTAACTTGTCTAAATATGCAGAGTTGTTATTCTAAGGACTAGTAGGAACTTTTCACCCTGTTTAAATGCTGGTGCCCTCTGAGAGTTAACTAAGCAAGCTATTAAAATAAGGAGGGGTTCTAAGACTTATCAGAAAGTGTGAATAATTTCAAGATGTGTAAGGACTACAAAAGTGTGAAAACTCCCCCTTCCAGGAAATTATCACATTAACAATCTTAACTTTTCGTCACTTTATGGTAAATACGGTTCTGATAAGCATTTGTGCACACAGCTCAAAATCCATCTTGTCCCCAAGTAAATAATTCTTATGTTTCAACAGTAATCTGTAACAAGTATGGTTAAATGTGGTAGAACATTAAGCGAATCTACCAGGTTTACTTAATAATCAAACTCTTCTAGAATCCTTGTTACGCTGCAGAAGCTTTCACTCTTTATTCTCCCAACCATTTTTCAGACCTGCCAAAGTGCTTCTGTTGTGAATTTAAAATTTGGTATTTTGAGATGGTAACAGTCTTTTAAATATATTAGAAGCACTGTCTTACTGGTTTAAACTTCCATATATGGAAAATAATCTATTTCTGTTTGTCTTCTATACAGGTTGAATATCTGTTACCAGAAATGCTTGGAACCAGAGGTGTTTCAGATTTCAAATGTTTTTGGATTTTTGAATACCTGCATTAGACTTACAGTTGAGCGTTCCTAATCTGAAATGTGAAATGTTTCAAAGAACATTTCCTTTGAGTGTCACATTAGTAGTCAAAAAGTTTTGAATTTTGGAGCATTTCAGACTTTGAATTTTCAGATTAGGGGGCTCAGCCTGTATTAAAAATAGTTGAGTTCAATAAAGTAACGAAAACAAGTTGATGAACCAGAACTCTGTGACTGAATTATAAATCTCTGGCTAGGCAAAGATTAGTGGCTAGCTGTAGATGACTTTAAACTAAATTTGAGGCTGTGCCAAATTGAGATTCCCAGGGATTTTTAGAGGACTCATAGAAAGAGAGAAAAGGAAGAAATCTTGTTTTGCTATCAGGGCAGAGCCAGATCTTAAGGACACAAAGGTACAGCAATATCCCACGATTCAGCCTTCCAGTTTATCAGGACTCAACTCCTAGAGTCAGAGAGCACTTAAAAAGTAGAGGCAGAGAAGCAAAACATTTAAAGTCTGTTAAATTCAAGAGTGTGAAGACTTTGGTTTAAAATGAAATTGGAACAATGTTTTTAAAGAGAGATTATTTAAAAACACTGCCTGTTACTCTTTATCATTCATTATTAATTAACATTGCCCATCAGTCATTATTACAGCATAGAGGCTCTATCAGTTTTTCAGCAGGGCAGAAATAAATACCAGCAACACAATTAACCAGGAAGTGTAAATTGACATTGGAGCCACAGTATGGCCAAATATAAAAGAATTCATCAACAGACTATTCCTTCTCTACCCTTCACAGAGTAGAACTACTTGTGTGCAGAAAGTTAGAATAAAGGGTGATTCTTCTGATAAAGTTTCAGAGGGTCCTTGGGTATTTGTAAAAACACCGTGTTCTACGGTGGCCCATCCTTTGTACACTAACATCGGAGGGACGTTGGGGGCAGGGTGAGAGGCATGTATCACAATTGAATGAATAAATGAGTCTTCTATATAAGGCTCAAGGAAGGAAGCAATGCCTAGCCTAATTAGCAAAGAAAGAGATATGCCCACTTGTCATTCTTATTCAGAAGGCACTTCTATGTTGAAACACATTAAAATACAAGACTAAAAATATCAACCACCCCTCAACTAGCTGTGTAGTACCACAAAAGCAAGTATCAATCAGTCTGCTATCACAAGATAAATTGTTCTTGATTAGTCAAGATGAACTCCTTACTTTCAAATCCTATTGTTAATGTATATAAGGATAGAAGCCTCAAATTTAAAGCCAAAGGATGCCGGCAAACTGACACCCTGAGATAGTAAGAAATAGATAAAAGATTTTCACACACAGACTGAGAACAGAATAGGGAACCCAGAAATAAGACCGCACACCTACAATCATCATCTTTGACAAACCTGACAAAAAACAAGCAATGGGGAATGGATTCCCTGTTTAATAATGGTGCTGGGAGAACTGGCTAGCCATATGCAGAAAACTGAAACTGGACCCCTTCCTTATATCTTACACAAAAATTAACTCAAGATAGACTAAAGGCTTAAGTGTAAAACCCCAAACTACAAAAAACCTGGAAGAAAACCTAGACAATACCATTCAGTACATAGCCATGGGCAAAATTTTCATGATGAAGATGGCCAAAGCAATTGCAACAAAAGCAAAAATTGACAAATGGGATCTAATTAAAGAGCTTCTACACAGCAAAAAACAAAAACAAAAAAAACCCTGAAAAACAAAAAAACTATCAAGTAAACAGACAATTTACAGAACAGGAGAAAAATTCTGCAACCTATGCATCTGACCAAGGTCTAATATCCAGCATCTATAAGGAACTTAAACAAATTTACAAGAAAACAACCCCATTAGAAAGGGCAAAGGACATGAACAGACATTTCTCAAAAGAAGACATACAAGTGGCCAACAATCATATCAAAAAAAGCTCAACATCACTGATCATTAGAGAAATGCAAATCAAAACCACAATGAGATACCATCTCACACCAGGCAGAATGGCTATTATTAAAAAGTAAAAAAAAAAAAAAAAAAAAAAAAAGCTGGCAGGGTTGTGGAGACAAAGGAACGTTTTTATACTGTTGGTGGGAGTATAAATTAGTTCAACCATTATGGAAGACAGTGTGGTGATTCCTCAAAGACCTAGAGACAGAAATACCTTTTGACCTAGCAATCCCATGACTGGGTATATACCCAAAGGAATATCAATCACTCTGTCATAGAGACACTAGCAAAGACATGGAATCAACCGAAATGCCAATTAATGGTAGATGGCATAAAGAAAATGTGGTACATATACACCATAGAATACTATGCAGCCATAAAAAGGAATGAGATCATGTCCTGTGTGGGGACACTGATGAAGCTGGAGGCCATTATCCTTAGGAAACCAATGCAGGAACAGAAAACCAAATACTACATGTTCTCACTTATAAATGGGAGCTAAACAATGAACATACACACAGACACATAGAGGAGAACAACTCACACTGGGGCCTATCGGAGGGTGAGGGTGGGAGGAGGGAGAGGCTGAAGGAAAATAACTACTGGATACCAGGCTTAATACCTGGGTGACACAATAATCTATATGACAAATCCACACATCCTTTACATGTACCCTTGAATGTAAAATGAAAGTTTAAAAAAAAAAGATTACTTTCAATTACTGAAAAGGAAGTTGGCTAACAATCTAACAAAAATGTGTCTCCTGTGACTATACATGGGACTACTAAGATGAAAGTGCATCTAAAAATCTAGCAACTTACATGGCTGTATGAAGCCTTTGGAGAAATAGTTGGCTTCATCTCGCCAATTCTGCGTCTTGCTTTGGTTTTATAGGTTTATCTGAAATACTTAGAACCAGAAGCATTTGAGATTTTGGACTTTTTCAGATTTTAGAATACAGGAAGTCCTCACTTAACATCATTTATAGGTTCTTGGAAACTGTGATGTTAAGCAAAACAACATAAAACAAAACCAGTTTTACCACAGGCTAATTGATATAAACAAGAGTTAAGTCCCTATGGCATTTATCTGGTCACAAAAAAATCACCAAATTTCTAAATAGTGACCCTAAACACTTCAAATATTAAACACTGAAATAAAATGTGAGCTACACATACAATCCAGAAAGATTATCATTACTTTTTCAGGTGGAGTTTTGCTCGTCACCCAGGCTGGAGTGCAATGGTGCGATTTCGGCTCACTGCAACCTCCTCCTCCTGGGTTCAAGTGATTCTCCTGCCTCAGCCTCCCGAGTAGCTGGGCTCACAGGTGCCCGCTACCATGCCCAGCTCATTTTTGTATTTTCAGTAGAGATGCGGTTTCACCATGTTGGTCAGGCTGGTCTCAAACTCCTGACCTCAGGTGATCCACCCGCCTCGGCCTCCCAAAGTGCTGGGATTACATGGTCACATTTCAGAAAGATTAATAAAAACAAGATAATTATTAACCCAATTTTTGGTGAACCAGTGAATGATGGTGGTAGTAGAGGTAGTAGGTTAAATCAAGGAATAAATGTTTTGCAAAGTGAAAATTGTAAGGAGCACACCCTATCACCAGGCAGTTCTACAACAATGACAAAGACAGCAGGTTCGCTGAGCGAAATCACACTGCATCCTTTAACTGCCATGCCTTTGTATGATTACTATGTATCTTACAAATTTTTATTTTATGACAATTTGTATTCATTCATTCATTCATTTTCCAACCTGCTTTTTGCAGTTCAAGGTCACAGCTGGTCAGAGCACAAGACAGGAACCCACCAGGGACAGGATGCTATTCTATCACAGGGCACACTCAGACACACGCACACTCATTCAGACTGGGACAATTTAGACACGCCAGTTGAGCAATCCTCCCACCTCAGTCTCCTAAGTAACTAGGACCACAGGTGCACACCACCATGCATGGCTAATTTTTAAATATTTTGTAAATGTGGGGTCTCCTTGTGTTACCCAGACTGGTCTTGAACTCCTGGGCTCAAGTAATCCTTCTGCCTCGGCCTTCCAAAGCGTTGGGATTACAAAGAGCCACTGAGCCCGGCCAGTGTTTTTTCTTGTCAATTTTATGACAAAACACACTATTTGATGACCTGCTGTTTTTGTGTTATACTTATGGTTATACATCTCTAATCCAAAAATCCAAAATCCAAAATGCTCCAATGAGTGTTTCCTTTGAGTGTCACGTCTGCGCTCAAAGAGTTTTGAATTCTGGAGCATTACAGATTAGGAATGCTCAACCTATGCTAGCTAGATTATGCGTTTCTTTGCTTGTGAGCTTTGAGAATCTTCTTCTACCTTTTCCCACTGTATAAATTTCATTAAAAGAACAAAAATTCAAGAACAATCCAAGAAAGGAAAGAGACGACTTATTAAATGTATTCAGGCTCTGTCTGATCCCCATTAAGAGGTAAAAGAGACACTAAACATCGGTAAGTGCCTATTATTTGCTGGACACTGTGTTAAGCATCTCTGTCTCCTTTATTAGAGTTAAGGTAAACACTATTTTTATATCTGCTAATGATAAACCTGAAAATGCTCAATTTTAAAAGGCGAGCTTTTAGAGGCAAAGTTTTCTAACCCATTTCATTATTAGACAGAAAGGAGGCATCAAGAAAGGACAAGAATGAATAATGAGTTCATCCCAGACTTCTAAGGCCAACACCTGATAAATAATTAGGAGTTCACTAAAATAGTGAAGAACATCTCTTACATTAGGTTTTCTCACAGAAACTGAAGAACCAAAGATCTCTAAACTTTGTCTTATGATGGATTATTTAAAAAGTCAATATTTAGGATAAGGCAGATGGAAACAGAAAAAAAAAAACCTTAGAATTTAATTTAAATAGAATCTGATGCTTAGTATGCATTTTCCCAACAATAATGTAATACCACAGAAAAACTAGACAGCAAAGTTAAGGCACTTTCATTATAAAATGAGATTAAATGAAACTATAAGTCTATCACAGGAGGTAACGTTGCCTACTTGGATTTGTCTTGAGACTTTTTAACAGGTAAGACAATGTCACATTTATCTGGAATTACTGAAGGATCAGGAATCATTTTATCACATAAATGGGTTTTTTAAATACTGACGTTTATTAAAATCAAAATAAATGATTTAAATGGCTTATCATAGAATAACAAAAAATATATGCATCCATGCTGTTACACAATGCTTTCCTAAGGATTCCAGTTTACTACATACAGCCATATTATACACGACTTAATTATAAATCACTTTCTCTCTTTTCCCTATTTCTCATCAACTCTGTGAACCACTGTAGTTACGAATAAGCTGTTAAAAACTCTCCAAAGGGCAAATGCATAGCTTTTGTGCTGAGCTGAATGACAACTATATGAGGTGCTATGCGAGATACTCAGGGCTTTTTCCCCAATGCAGTTCAGGGTAAACAGTTCTGTATTCAAAAAGACTGAAGTGGTGGGAAGACTGGTCTTTGATTCTGTGTAGGGTCACCATACTTGTTAGCATACTTTTATGAAAACTACAACATCTAGTAGTTCACTCATGCTCTGCGTAACTTCTTAGCAGGTTTCATCTATTAGTAAACAATTGTGATTTAAAAGGTTTTCATCATTCCTGTGTAGTATCAGATCACCACCTTGTGTCAGAAACCTGAGCAAATAGCAGACATCTATGTTTTAGATACCTTAGTTGTCCAAAGCTTTACTGTCCAGTCAAATGATGAAGTGACAAAAAGATGTGAGAAGTCTACTGCTCCAACAGCTGCATGACAATGGATGCCAGTGATTGGTCCTTGATGCCCTTCAAACATCTCACTGATTCCAGCTTTGCTAATTTCATAAAAGTGAAAATGTTAGCGAAGTCTCCTATAAGTAGACCAAATACATACACTTTTTATTATAGGTTTATATATCAGGCCTTCACTTAATTTTGACAGACTTAACTCTGTGCTCATAACTTATCAGAATTAACCTTGTTGAGTGTTATTCCATCCACATTTAGTAATACTACAAAAGCAGTAAGTACCTTTGGAACTGTAAACATCATGCTGTTGACAACAGACCTCAAAAGTCCAGTATCTGAAATGGTGTAATAGAAACAAAGATACACTACATTTAAGAGAGACAATCAGGGCTACTTTTAAATCAAAAGCTTTGAAGTGAAGGTGATCTATATTTGAGATGAAATCTGGGCAATTTTTTTTTTAAAGGAAGCAATAAGGTACAGCTAGACGATTTCAAAACAGACAGAATGGAAGCAGAAATATTACTCAGTTTAAAATATGTATGACATTACTGTACAATTATCAGAAGACTGAACTAATGCTGAAAGTCCAACTACATCAAAATAGGAAACAGCTGAAAATCTCATTTATAAGTCTATAGGTCAATATTGGCATGTGTATATTGTATTTGTAATTACTGAATGTTCCTGCCTATCACTAACTTATGTGAGTACATGCACACACACAAAACCACAACCCACAAAATCTAGCACACATCATGAATCCCAAATTATCTTTTATACAAAAAGGTATTAAGTTTTAATTTTATGTGCCTGAACACAAAAAATCTGTCACAAATAACAAGTAGATCTATGACAGATTTCTACTTAAATAAGGCAATTTGTTTCAATAGGATTAAAGGAAGAATTTTAAATTATTGCAAATTCCAGTTTAGGTTTACCTGCCATGGCGGCATGCTGTGTACACAGAACCTTCTTCACTCCCAACAACAAAGTTGTTGACATCTCCAACAGGGAAGGACATAGATGTCACAGCTACTGCTTTTGACTGTTTATGAACCAACTCCATGCTATCCTACATAGAAAAACCTGAGAAAATTAGTTTGTAAACTTGCAATTTTAAATTTCTGTAGAAAAACTTCTAGTCTTTGATTGTAAACAATTCTTTTACTGTATTATTTACATAAATCCACCTCAATTAAATGAAGCAGGTTTCAAAGTAAAATATATACATAAAAAACTATATTAAACATGCTTCAGCTTATAAACTGTTGTAACACTACTATAAAACAGTTTATGAGAAACATAAGTTGAGGTATACACACATGTAAAACATAACATTTACCTCAAAATTTCAGTTTCCCAAGTATAACCCACCTGTGGATGGGAAAGCATGTCCAGACTCCATGAACAAATTTTTCCATCAGTAGAGATGCTAATCAGATTGTGAGCATTTTGTGTTCCAACAACATTCACACAATATACAGGGTGCTAGAGATATTAAAAAAAAAATTTTCAGGGATTATTTTACCAAAAAGCAAAACAAAATTTTTAGTCTAATTATAAGCATTCTGTTTATTATCAAGTCCCATAACTTGTGGGTATTCTTAATGTGAAGTTTGCTATTAACAGAAGGTTGTCACAGAAGAGAGATGAGTTTCTAATAAATCTCCAAAAAAAAAAAAAAAGACGGCCTTCATTCTTGGTTGCTAAATGGTGAGGAATTCATACACCAAAGGAAGTGCATTCTGAGATGACTCTGATGGCCACTACACTAAGTATTATAGCTAAGGGTGAAGGAGCACAGAAGCCTAATGGAAATAACCTTATTTACTTACTGTGTGTGCAGCTGCTGACAGTGGAGTTCTTTGCACTGGAGTTCTTTTATTGCTACGGTTATCCCAAAGCACAATTTGGCCTGAATATGTACCACCAACAACAAGATTTGGATGAAATTTTGCAAATGTGGCAGACATCACAGCTGACTGCAAATAAGTAAGATTTTCATACTTGAGATTCAAATGAAAAAAGCCTGACAAGTTCTAAAAACCAATCTATTTCCGAAATATTTCTTTCTTCATTGTATGATATTAGAGGTTATAAAAAACTAACTAAATTAATTAAAAGTTTTCACTGTTTCAGAAATATAAAAATGTATCTTTAAGATATTTTTTGCTTAAAAGTCCAATGTAATGGCTGTTTACATAAGTAGGTTTAACCAATTTATCAAAGAAAGCAAAAAGTTATTTAACTATAGTATTAAAAAGATAACTAGCCCTGCATTAGCCTCTGAGACAGTAATCTAACAGTAGAGTACATGCTAGTTTGATTCAAGTAAGTGTTTACTCAAGATTATGACATTATTAAAATATTTTAACTTATGCAACCAGAAAAGGCTTGCAAATTCTAACCTTCTACTAAATCTACTTTAAAAATCTGCATCTGTTTTCTACTTCAACCATATGTTTCTACTTAAAACCATTTAGTTCCAATTCCTCAGGCCATGTATAAGTAATTCAGTGGGCCAACCATCTAATTGTATATTCACAAATAAGTTCCTGGGAAACTCCCTGTAGGAAAGACATTTTATAAAAGATTCCTTTTATACAGTCAATCACCATAAAAGAAAATCACAACTGCAAAGGACTTTAGGTGTGATTAAACATTATAAGAGATGTCAGAAAAGCTACAAAAGGCAGATCATGTTGAACTGAGAAGTCTTCAGTTTTCTGTTAACATCTGTTTGCAAATATGGAGTGGTTTAGTAAAATGCCAATCCAATGAAATCATTATGTTGACAAGAAAAGAAAAAAGGCACTTGTCTTAATTCATCAATGAATTCTTAAACTTGAGGAAGGGAAGACTGTTAAAAGACCACCATACCTGGCAGTGAAACACATACTCTGGGGTAGTTTTTTTGTATTTCATATTCCATACAAGGGCCACACCATCAGGCTCATGAGGGGCATCTTCATTGTTATTATAGGAAGCCACAAGTAACTCCGGATACTGCTCACAAGAATCAAGAGGAAAAGAAAGGCTATGCATTATAATAAGAACTGTTTTATATTCCTAGTCATTTGTCTTTATCAGATTATTATTCTGAAAATACAAAAACCTAACATTTCATCAAGAGAGACATCTCTAGCGTTACGCTCACTGGGACATTAGTACAATTTTAAATTAGAACAGTTAATTATTTTAAATGTTTTAATGTTAAAACATTTAATTAAAATATGTGTCCAAATTTTACACAAAGGATTTGGTGAACAACTGAAATTAGTAAAACTGGCCTATAGCATCAAGTCCTGAATTTTAAAAATAAACAATGCTTCTAATCTTTCTTCTAAAGTACATAAGATGAGGATGTTAACATTAGAGCCATCATCCAATTAATTTTAAATAATACATATTGATTTATTACACAAAATTCCCATAATTAAAATAAAATGACCTGCTAATTATAATTTTAAAAATGAGTTAAGAGCAGCCATTTTGTTGCATTTTACCTGAGATGACCAATCCAAACAACTAACAACCCGATGCTTCGACCAACGTTCGTCAAAAAATTGTCGATTTAATGACAGTTTAGCACCTGCTTGAATCTCTCTACAAAAAAAGACCAACCCCCACAAAAGATGGTGTTATAATTTTTATCACTCTTAATCTTAAAGTAATTTAACATTATTGAAGATAAAGATCTTAGCAATTTAACATTACCCTTCTTTGTCTTCCAAATCTCTCCCACTGTAGTCAAAGAAGATGTTAATCTGCTCAGAAAGAGCTCTTTCTACAATTCTTGTAGAATGGTCAAAGAAACTTAAAAATTCCTCAGAGTGCAAGATTTGTTGCTTTTCTTCTTCAGTCAGCTCATGAGGGGGAGCTGGAAAATAAATAATTTTTTGAAGTATGATTTATGTCAGGCAAATCACATCAACTCACTATCACAGTATGGATCAATGAATGTTACACATTCTTTTTCAATCAGATTCACTTATTTGATTTATAGCATTTCATACTGCTTTAATACATAAGTAATAAAAGGAATCTTAACAGAAATCAACAAAATTTTTTAAAGTTTAATTCTTTAAGATACCTTTACTATCATTTTCCTCATCTTTTTTTAAAGTTTTTTCTTCTTCAGGTTCAATAGGTGGTTTAGGAGCCACTACATCATCATCTTCCTCTTCATCTGAAAAAAAAAAAAAAAAAAGAAGGATATAATAAATTATTTTAATGAAAATAGCTGGTAACTTTTGAGACAGTATTTCAGAAGGTATCAACTCCCAAGATAAAAGCAAAACTAAACCACGGACAGGACAGAACAAGTACAAATAATAGGGATTTTTATCAACATAATCAAATAATTAAGTGGAACCTCTTGGTTTTTATACATACCTATGTGGTACCTCAGCAACAGCCACCCTAAATTCTGTAGCTACATAAACTGAAATAAGATATATAAGCAACTAGGATGAATTCCTCATGAATTCTAAAAGCTTGCAAGCATTTATCATTCTAGACAGAACAACATGCAACTCCTGCATAGTTTTATATAGCATGCTGACACATTAATGCTGTAGAATGAGGAAAATCAAATGTCTAAAATAGCCTACAGAGCTGGCTGCTTACTTGTGATCTGAAACCATCAGTGTCTAATGGGTCTTCATATGGCATAAAGATGGCTTACATTAACTCTCAGGTTGCTATTTGAGAGGCAGATTTTGAAGATAATAGCTATAAGACCACATTTTCTATTCTGTCATTTTAAATGCAAGTCTCATCATCTATTGTTACATGATGTGGCAATAAGCACTTAAAATAATGTTTTCTTAATTTGAATAAAAGTATACACTGGGATAATATACAATGTTTATAAGACTTCTAAAAAATTACTAAATCTCTTACATCCCAAACCAGGAAGTAATTTAAAATCATTTATTTTAAAATGTTATAGAACACATAACCCTGCCTACCTTTTCTTTTGCTACACACTGAGATGGGTTTTTATGAAGAAAATGTTTATTTTTATTGCCTAAACACATGCGTTATTTGTCTATAAGGGAAAAGCAGCAGGCATCTGCAGCAGAGTGCAGCTCAAGTAATGAGAGCCTATTCAATAAGGGGACTTTACTTGTTATAGTCATTTCCCTGACTCATGTTCAAAATTATCTAAAACACACATACATACGACGTACACAAAAGAATGGTCAAGAATGGGAACCAGCTGCCAAGTCATGGTCCCAGCAGCCAGGCCAGCTGACTAGATAGCAACAACCAGATGGCACTGCTGGGATTGTGTCTTTCTGCTACAAGGTGGCAATGGGATGGCATAACATTCTTCCGCTTCACTGCTTCCAATCCTGTGTCTCTCCCCAATGGCGGGTCTGTGCAATTACCAGCACTCCAGGAGGCCTAAAGAGAAGCCTTTACCCTGCAAACAAAATGCAGCTTGTAGGCCACACCAGCTGCCAAACCACACACATAGTGTTAGGTTTAGAGAGCTATGAAAATCTTTCTAACTCTATAGTATAAGCAATAAAAACATAACTGTACCTGTGGAAAGAAAGCTTTAAATGACACTGTATAATGCACACAATGATACAACCTCCAACTTAATCAAAATGATAATGACGTATGCCAATCCTACATTACTTGAAATTGAGCGATTTTTACGTTCTGACAAGTTTACAGAACTAGGATAAATGGCACGAGTGATTTCAATATATGCTCATACTTTTGAACCAAATGGTGAAGGTTAAAATTTTTCCTTTCAAGGGCCTCAATCAGCCACAAAGGAAAACAGTAATCACTGTCTTTTCAGCCAGCCCAACCACATTTGTCAGCCCTTTCTCCGTCAATGCAGCCAGAGCAATCAACCTGCCAAACATTCAGAATGGAAAAACAATCTGAAAATACAGGGTATAATGCACCTGCCAGTGAAAATGGCCATTTCAAGAAAAGCTAGTGATCTCAGTGACCCTGCTGAGGAGGCGGTGGTGCAAAGGGGAAAGAACACGTAAAAGAATTCTTAGTGATCGCCACTCTCTTGCACACTGACACTTCCTTACAAAGCATGCCAATTATAGCTTTTGTGCTACTTAAAAAAACGAAAAGCTTTTTGGGGCAAAATAATCACATAGAGAAACAGAAAGACACTACTCCTTTTTAGATGAATTCTCATATGCAACGAATTATTAATCTGAAAATAGTATAACTGGTAGCAATTCTATACTACATTACTCAAGCATTAGAATGAAATTCTTCCATAAAGTCACCTGCAGGTGTAATGTAATAAAATAATTTTATTACATTTAACTTACAAGTTGTCTTTTAGAATATAGGACATCTACTTCAACTAAAAATTCACTGTAAGAATATACATATATTCTCCACTTTCTGCTAACGCTACCAGTTACCCTAATCAAGTTTGTTTACTAGTAGGGTTCACTGTATGTAAATCCTAAAATCAAAGATAGGAATTTTGAATCACCCAGGACGGGTCATTCTTGAGCACTGTGAATTATAAATTATAAATTACAGCCTCCTACCCACATCTTACTCTCCTCCTTCAACTTTGTTGTATTATACGGCCTCTAAGTACCATTTCCAATGACAGGTGTCAAATTCCTGTCATAATGCATATGGTCAGTACTTTAGTGCTAAGTGACCTCATAATTTACATATTTAACAGAAAAGATCTTGTTTATAGACACTCTTTTCCTTTTAAAATTTAAAATGTAGATGAAATATGTCAGACAGTGATCTATATCTGTGTACTATACAGCATGTGCCATGCCTGTTTGTCCATATAAATTATTTCAGTTGTAGCTGAATGATGAGTATCAACTATTTAAACACATGCTCTCAGGGTTTTATTTTAGAATTAAAGTACATACCCTCCCTTTCTACATGGATTAAAACCAGATTTTAAAACTATCATTGGTACTTAAGCTTCATAAAAATGATTAAATTTCAAGGAACATAAAAACAACGCTGTTCTTAAAAACTGTAAAATGCATTCTTTTTGCTGTAAGGTTGATCTTAAATAATTATCAAATTTACTAAATATTTGACAAAAATGCTTAACATCAATAACATCAGATTAAAGAATGTTCTTCTGAAACAAATACGCTTTTCTTGTTATAAGCTAATATGATAGCTACCAAAGGACTATTAACATGGCCAAAAAAATAAAATTACAGTTCTAAAGATTTTCTAATCTAGTCCTTATTACATGATGAGCTATATTTAAAACTGGAAAAGACTGTAACAGAGCAGGAAGACTGAAAAATGGGGCTGCCATGTCACATCAATTTATTGATGAATATTCATTACAATATGCTAAGTGGTTAACTCCATGCTTTCTCTGACAAGGAATCTAAGGTTATAAACTGAGCAGTAAAGAGTGCATAAAAGTAGCAGTTACTTTTAAAATGACAAATCTCTTGTCAATGAATGCTAAAACTAGGTTTAATGAACCACTGAATTTTTACTGAGTTAACATCAAAATTGTGATGTATTTTGGTGAGACAGAAAGAAAAGCTGTTTTGTAAATTAAGCTGCACCTAGAAATAACACCAAAGAATGAAATTCCAGTTGTTGGAATAACCTGTTACAATGGAGTAGGTTAATCAAAGTTAAATCATCTGTGAAATGGGTGGCTTTTGTTAAACTGAAGGAAGGAGCCTTCAGAGCAAGTTTTCTCATCTGTACCTCATGGTACATTTAAGATACATTTTACATTCAAGATACCTTTAAGATAAGCTAAGAGTATGTCACAAAGCATACTTTGAATTATTTTAAAATATTACAAGACATTTAAAAGGTAATACAGTATCTTAGAAAATCCTTACTGAACAAACATTGCTACTTATGAATCTATCACTTTTAATGATTAAATCTCAATAGGAAGTGAAAAACAAATCCCATCATTAGTGCACTGTTGTTTAGGAAATATGTTTGTTGTCCATCAATTTACTAATGTAGTTTTATTATAACGGTGCATCCCATTTTAAGATAATTTAATATCCTATGAAAAATTCCTAACTTATAAGGTAGTCTGATTATTCCTGGTATAAAGGAAGCTGACACTGAATTCTAAAAGTCAGGACATTTGCTGCATATAAAAATATGATTTGACTTATAAAAATTCAACTTATGAATAACTTCACAAACATCTATGAAAATATTAGAGGAAAATGCTTTAATCATTACTTTAAAAATACAGATTACATAGGAATGATTTTCCTTTAATATTTTCAAAAAATCCCTTCTTTTCTGGGTGAATTTCATTTTGAATCACTCTATTTCAATCCATTTGTCCATCATTTCATCTTCTTATACCTTACTCTTTAAAATCAAATGTATATTAAAGAAAATCTTCATTGGGACAAAGCTTCATGAATGTATCAATGGAATCCATTCCTTTTCTTTTTTTACACCATCTAGAATAAGATGCAAGGTCACTTGGCTTTCTTTGGCTTTTCAACAAGGGAAAAATACACAGCTGACTTTTCAATCAGAAATGATTTCAATATAGATATAACGCTAGCTTGGGGGGGAAATAAGAAACGACTAATAGTTTAATCATACCACTTCCTTTAACACAAAATTTGTCTCTCTGTAGCCTTTTTTTTTTTTCTTTTTTCTTTTTAAGAGATCGGGTCTTGCTATGTGCCTTGGCTGGCCTCAAACTCCTGGGCTCTAGTGATCCTCCTGTCTCAGCCTCCTGAGTGCCTGGAACTACAGGCGCACACCACTTTGACCAATCACAGTCCTTTTTATATAAAATTTGGGTTTCATTTTGGCAGTATTAGCATTCTTACATAGGTCATGTTATCTGTGATCTCATCAAATATTACATTTTTCTGAGGCCAGGGTTTCAGATATGCTGGTTAAAGTCTTTCAATCAAGATTAAGAACAAATGCTTCAATTTTCAATTATATTTATATTCTCATAGGTCCTCTGAGGGTTAAAACTAATTTATTAAATGTGTTATTCATTCCAGAATCTTTTAAAAATCCATTTTAATTAATTATTTATTTGAGATAGAGTCTCACTCTATCACCCAGGCTTGAGTGCAATGGCACAATCTTGGCTCAATGCAATCTCTGCCTCTGGGGTTCAAGCGATTCTCCTGCCTTAGCCTCCCAAGTAGCTGGGATTAACACGTGTGTGCCACCACACTTGGCTAATTTTTGTATTTTCAGTAGACATGGGGTTTCACCCATGTTGGCCAAGCTGGTCTCAAACTTCTGACCTCTGGTGATCTGCCCCACCTCAACCTCCCAAAGTGCTGGGATTACAGAAAAATCCATTTTAGAAAAGGACGATGTATTAACCAGAAGGCATACAAATTTGGTCTTCTGGGAGTGAATTCCAAATGTTAAGATCATGCAATAAGTGATTACAAGATATTCACATATAATAATTTTCTACATACTATGAAGCTAATCAACAGGTATTGAAGAAAATATATCTGGCTACTAAGCCAATACCAACAGTAATTATAAACTCCTTCACAGATAAGAAAGTGAAATGGAATAAGAGAAATGGCACTTCACTAGAAATCAAGTACCAGTTTCTGGATGTATGCCTGATATTCTCTCAGACGGTGGACTCAGGCTCACCAATTAATCCCCTTAAACCTCAGTTTCCTCAGAGATAAACAAGCTGATTAGATTAGGTAACCTTCAGGATTTCTTTTTCCTTTAATAATCTTTCAAAAAATAGCAAAATTTAAAAAAAAAATCCATACAGAACAAGTGAATAAGAAAAAATAATGCCATTTTTCAAAAGAGGTAAAACTTTTAAAAGGTAAAGAAAGTAACTTTTTCAGGAGCATATCTGTGGGCACTACGTTCTTGCCAAGAGAAGCTTTCACCTGCTGAGAAGAAAATTGACTGAAGTCACGTGGTACTAGTCAATTTCATTCACAGTAGGTGCTTTAAGACAGCAAAGCACCGCAGTTCAGAGACAGTACTACCAACTTACAGAGTAAACTTGAAAGCAAGAAGGTGGCCAGAAGGTGGAAAAAGAAAAACAAGGCAGAATAAAAACTGCTTTTTTAAAGGAATAGGCTTGGCCATTTTTATTTAAAAAAAGAATACAAAAGAAAGGTAAGAGTTAAGTCTATGACCAATTTTTACCTTCAATTTGGTAAGTTACATTACTTCTGCACGGATTTTACTGCCTACCGAAGTTCAGTTTGCTGTCTGTTACACGCCAATTGTGATTTCACCAATTTTGTTTTACGGTGAGTTTTGGAATTCATTACATCATTCTTAAATGGGAACCAACCAGGCAAAGTTTGAGAACCACTGTATTAAAGTGATGGGTAAGCAAAAGAACAGTTAAGCACACAGTGTTTCCATTATAAAACCTTAATTTCAAGGTTTTTCTCTTTCCTTCTTTCTAAAACTTATAAAAATTTGGGAAAAGAAACTTAATGTAAGAGGTCCTGACATGAAAATAACTATAATGATAGAGAAAAGAAATTATCTTATTTTTTCCCCAAAGGATACTGCCCAAATATCTCATTTTTATAAATATTTCCAAAGGGTAAGGATACCTCCATCGTATCAGGATGCATTTTTTTCCTCCCCTTCACTTATACACCTCAACCTGTAACTAAAAGGATGACAAATCCAAAGAAAGGATAAGCTAGTGCCTCTATATGGAGCAAATAATCTATAAACGTGTAGAATCAGCGCTAGATAATATAAACTAAACAACTTACTACAGGTTACTATAGAAAAACAGGAGTTGCTACTTCAGTGGCGAGAGAAAGTACACCTTAGAATCAGTCATATTTGGTTTACAATCACAGCCTACTAGCTATGTGATGCTCCATAAACTAACTCTTTCAGTTTCAGCTTCTTGGTGTGTAAACAAAACCAATACCTAACTTTCAGGGCTTTGGTGACAGCATTACTCATGATGTAAAGTGTCTCATACTATGCCTGATATGTGGTAGGCACTTCTTGGTGTTATAATTTTTAGTCACCAAGTTAAATAAGAAGTTTGGAGACATATTCATTGGAACCAAAATATTAACAATGGGTGGTACACAGCAGTATCAAAGACATTTCCTCTCTATATCCTTTCTGTACTTCTAAATTCTCTATGATATACCACTATAGTAATTAGAAAAAAAATTTTTTTTAAATGAAAGTCTTGGCTGGATGCAGCGGCTCATGCCTGTAATCCCAGCACTTTGGGAGGCCAAGGTGGGTGGATCACTTAAGGCTAGGAGTTTGAGACCAGCCTGGCCAACATGGTGAGACCCCCATCTCTACCAAAAATACAAAAATTAGCTGGGAGTGGTGGCGCATGCCTGTAGTCACTGCTACTCAGGAGGCTGAGGAGGGAGAATCACTTGAACTCAGGACGTGCAGGTTGCAGTGAGCTGAGATGGCACCACTGCACTCCAGCCTGTGTGACAAAGTGAGACTCTGTCAAAAAAAAGAAAAAAAAGGCTTCACTTAAACTGAGTATAACTATATATATAATAGGCATTACTCAAAATAGTTTCAGAATACTTTATATTTGAAACAATCCAAAATGCACTGTACCGTAAGTGTAATAGTGTAACTAAAAATACAATCTCCAAATTATCAGATGAAGAAAAAGGCCTAAATTTATTTTTTTAAATGAGTTACGGTGCCTTCGTTTTGGCTATTCTGCTCACTTTCTGAGTTAACATATCTACTAATGTAGCTCCTAAATGGCAGACATAATACTCACCAAATTAATATACTAGTTAACAAGATAATATTTTCTAGAAATTATAGAATCCTGCAGTATTAGTATTCTCATACTGACAGCTCCACACTTTCTTTCCTTCCTTTTTAAAAAAAGTTGCTTATGTCTCAAGCAAGTTTATCATCAGTGTTTTTCTTCTGTTAGGATGAGGACCTTGCATCTACAAAAGCTATCTTACCAACCAATGGAGCAGCAGGAATGAAAAACAATGAATACACAGAAAATTTACATGGCCAAGTAAAAAGTACTTGGATATGGCTGGGCGTGGTAGCTCATGCCTGTAATCCCAGCACTTTGGGAGGCCAAGGTGGGTGGATTCCCTGAGGTCAAGAGTTCGAGACCAGCCTGGCCAACATGGTGAAACCCCATCTCTACTAAAAATACAAAAAATTAACCGGGCATGGTGGCAGGCACCTGTAACCCCAGCTACTCAGGAAGCTGAGGTGGGAGAACTGAACCAAGATGGCGCCACTGCACTCCAGCCTGGGTATCAGAGCAAGACTCCGTCTCAAACAAACAAACAAACAAACAACTTGAACAAAATTTCCTCAAAATTTTGAAAGTGTAATTATATGTATCATAATGTTGTCATCCCCTTTTGAGAAGAGTGAAAGGAAAAGTTTAATGTATTTATTTCATTTCCATCCTCAGAGGACAGCAAAAGGAGAATAGTTAAAAGTGTCTGTGATGATCTATTATTAAGTCAAAAGGTTGTAAACAGCTACAATCCTAATTTTTTTTGAAATGGAGTCTCGCTCTGTCGCCCAGGCTGGATTGCAGTGGCACAATCTTGGCTCACTGTAACCTCTGCCTCCTGGGTTCAAGCAATTCTCCTGCCTCAGCCTCCCGAGTAGTTGGGATTACGGGCGCCCACCACCACGCCCGGCTACTTTTTGTATTTTTAGTAGAGACAAGGTTTCACCATGTTGGTCAGGCTGGTCTTGAACTCCTGATCTCAAGCAATCCACATGCCTTGGCCTCCCAAAGTGCTAGTACAGGTGTGAGCCACCGCGCCCGGCCACAATCCTAATTTTTTTTAGGTATATGCAAATATGAAATTTTAAAGATTTTCTTTGGCAGTAGACAGGGATTTCAAGGATTTCTCCTCGCTTCTGCTTACCTGTATTTTCTGACTTTCTGCAATGAATATAACTTTTGTTTTTCCTTAATGGAGAAACATGGTAATTTAATTAAAAATTTAAAAATACATTAATTCAAACATTTGATAAAACTTCTATTCCAAAATTGTTAACAGCTCTAAAATCCATAACTCATTTGATGGTAAACTCTGACATGACCAGAGGTAAAGCTATTTATAATCATTACTTCTCTCACTCAATATGTTCACATGCTTTGCTGCCAAAATATTAATGCCCAAAATACTACTGGAGTGTTAACATATGATATACATGTTTTATTACTTTTATATAATCTGAAAAATTCGGAATTCTAATAAATATGTGGCCCCAAAAGCTTCAGATAAGATACTGTGAAGTGTATTAGGGATCTCACATAAATCTTTTTTTTTTTTTTGTATGATATAAATTCATTAGCCTTACTGGGAAACGAGATCATAGTACTTTATGCTGGAATCATTAGCTATCTGCAATGCTTTCTGGTTTAAGAACCAAAGGGTCTCCACATTCAACAGGTCTGTGCATACTTCCCCATATTATACACAAATTACAGGCTACTAACTAATCAACACAATAGAGCCACTATACCATAAAAGAGAAAGTTTAAGAATTAAGTCTAGATTTGTTCATTAGTATGAATAACATCAGGGTACAGTGTGCTATTCAGAAACAATTTACATGACTTTGTTTACTATGGGACCCACTCTCTTTTGGGGAAGAATTATGCTCAATGACAGAAATAGAACATTCTTAAGCTTTTTGGCTTCTAAAGGCAGTATATATTAATGACAAAATAAGGGCTGAAAGACTCAAATTTATGTCAACAAAATTAAGAAACCATACATACAGCTTACAACATTAACTTCTAGTAAGTTTTAAAACTTCAAAAAATGAAGACATAAATACAGAAACTGTAAAGCATTAGTTTTCTCATATTTCCCTAAGAAAATATGCCAAAATACAAAAGCAAAAAAGAAATAAAACAAAAATCAAAGGAAGAAAAAAAGAATCTATGTATTTAACATAGGTGCTCAATGACAATTATACTAAGGATAGATACTCACCTTCTTTGGGTTGAGCCATAACTGGAGTCTGAGTTTCCTTTGTATATGTGACAATTTCTCGAGGAGGAAAGTCGACTTGAGTGATTTTAGCCATTCCAAGTTTAATAGGTCCTCGTCTAAATTGAGTAAATACAAACAATACATTTCAACTACATCAAACCATGTTATTTTCAAAAATTAAGAATTGAACAGTCATTTGCACCCAACATTGTAATTTCAATCCATTTTATTCAAGAAATTTTAGATTAACAATTGGCTTTATTTTAGCAAAAGAATGAGAAGGTAGCAAAAGCAAAAGATACTTCTGAATCATTCAGTGTTTTTATTTTTCATTTTAAAAGGGCAAGTAATTTCATTATTTAGAACAAATGTGTGGGCAATAATGCAGTAAGAGAATAGGAACTTCAGAGTGGACCACTGAATAAGGTTGTTATAAGAACTGGTTTCAGCTGGGATATGGTACTTTCTGGGTTTTTTTTACAGAATCAGACATGGATATCACTCAGACCACATTTAGTTGATCTCGCCACTAGGAGATTTCAGCTTTACGACTGAAAAACAGGTTTCTACTGAAAGCTTTTTTTCTACTTATATTTGGCAGAAATTGAGAATTACACTATCAATTTGGACTTTAAAATGAAATATTTAAAACTTTTAAATCTCTAATCTCTGCATGATCAATACTGTCCTTGATTCATATATGGACAAACTAAGGTCCAGATATTCTACTTAGACTAAAGCAACAGATCTTTTGAATATCATAAATCTACTAAAGTCACTTCTGTTTAAGTTAAATACAGGGAACACATTCTTTTTTGACAATGAAAGAGAGCTGTGGCTGAGGAAAATGAACCAAAAGAAAAATGTATTTTATTAGCTATCTGGAAGATCTTTTATTGGTTTTATTAGATGTTTAAATTCGAAACCAAATAAAGTACGCTTCCAAACTCCCAAAAAGGTTCTCAGTGATGAAGCTGCCTTAAAAGGATACACAATAAAGACACTGCTGCAACTTTCAGAATATAAGGCAGGCTATCACTGGTAATCTAACTTTTTTCTTATGTAAATATTCTTTTCATTCTGTTTAGTAACTAAATCCAAGCCCTATACAATCTAATAAAGCATAATAAAGTATTATAAAGTATAAAGTATAATAAAATTAGTACATTTAAAAAATTAATGTTCCAAAATGTGGGCCGTAACAATTTTTTAATGTCTTTTCTAGTTTAGAAATAAAAAAGAAAGGGAAAAAAAGTATAGTCAAAGAATTAAGTGGACGATTTAAGTAACCTGAAGTAATCTAGAAGTCTAAGAATAAAATTTGAAGACACTTTATATTCTGATTTTTAAGATGCAAATTATATAAAAAGTAAATCACTCACATAGCTGGAAAAATATTGTCAAGCCTACAATATTAGGAACAAATTACCAACTTGAATGCATACAGAGTCTAACAGACAAAAACCATAATATTAAACAAACAAAATATTCCAAGATTTTATAGGAGGAGGTGGGTAGGGAAGTAATACCTCACTTATCCAAAAGCTACTTTTACTGAAAATAAGGAAGCAATGGGAGGCAGGGGGGGAAGCCTCAGTGTGGCCAATACAGAGGGCTTCCAGTTCATGTACAAGAAACTCATATTTTTCTTATATGCCTCAAATCAAGGCTTATTTACCTTACTTTAGACACAATTTCAAAAGGTATATTCGTATGTTTTAGAAGCTGTAAATTATCAGGGGAAAAGGGCTATCTAAGTCAGGCAAAATGGCAGCAGCCAACATTTATAATTTGCATTAGAATCTAGAATAAATAATTGAATGAATGAATGGATGAATAATCTTATCTCTATGTCAACAAAATTTTAAAAAACCACACATACAGCTTACAGCATTAACTTCTAAAAGAACAAGTTTTAAAACTCTAAAAAACAAAGACATAAATACAGAAACTATAAAGCATCAGTTTTCTAATGTTTCGCTAAGAAAATACGCAAAAAAAAAAAAATAAAAGGAAGAAAGAAAAGAAATCTATTTATTTAACATAGGGGCTCAATGACAATTATATTAAGAATATTCATCCATACATTCTATGAATAATCTATTCATCCATTCATTCACTCATTTATTCTAGATTCATGAATAGTTTTATTCTAGATTCATGAATAAATAGTAATGAATGAATGAACAGTGTAAGGACCAGTATCTCCGTTACTCTCAAAACCTTAGAAATCATCAGTGAATTTTAATACAGAAAAATAAATTAATATTCATATCAAGTAACCCTGAAAAGGTTCAATTACATGTAGAATATTAGAAAAAGTCTGAGAAGTTTTTCAATACATCCTGGAAAACTTGTATTAAAAATACAGAAATAATTTTAAAAGTTTGGACACTTAAATGGACTTAGGGTACCTAGAACATCACATAGAATATCCTTTCACTAAAGATACTGGATAAATGAGGTGTCACAGTAAAATGTAACTCTTGTCCTTACTACATGATACAATATTATAAACTTAAGCAAAATAAAATTAGGACAGTTTCACAAAGAATCAAATTCATTATAAAACAGGGAAGGTAAAAAATCTATTCAATACCCCAAATCGGAATCTGAGTGAAGCTGAAGAACTGATGGATCTGTATCCCAATGCAGCGTCCTAAATGGTTGTAGGACAACCATGAAGCATTAGCAAAAAAGGCCATAAGTTAGTCAAGCAAATACATTCTATGAATAGCTAAAGCTAAAGTACTATTCACAATTTAAAAACACATGTTCTGGTTAGTATTGAAAAAAAAAATCAAAAAACAAAACAAAAAATCCACCAGGTCACTCAACCATCTAGTGCATGCAATAGGCTTCCTATTGTTAAAGATACAAGCATACAACCCAGAATAGTTAAAAGACATTATGTGCAGATTATGGGAAACTAATATTGTATAATAATAGATCTGCTTTAGAACAACTAAAGTCACACAACCCAAGTAATTATTTATAGATAACAAGCTAGGCTATAAAATGGTTGAAATTTTAAGATTCCCAATGAAAACAAACACATTTAGACCTCTTTAACATTTTAATCTTCCCCAAAGCATTAAATGCGTGCAGGAAATTGTCATACTGGTAAAGGAAATGAGTCAACACATAAGCCTTTTGGTAATAAAACCAAAGACTATCCCACTGGGATACAAAATAGCTAAAGTTTCCAAAATGTGACCCTTCTATAATCAATGGGTTAAGCACTGCCTTGGGCTTACATATCATCTGCTTAAAGAAAACAACTAAAGATTTCTGTCTCTAGGAAAAAATAGATTTTTCCCTGGAAAAATATTTTATGTTCAAATATCAATCCTAAATATTCAGTGATAAGTTTTAGCATCGCCTGCTGGCTAAGTAACTTACAGAGCATCCTTTCCACTTAAGCCAAACTTAGTTACTAATAGAACAAGAGGTACTTTATCATACTGACATTTATATAGGTTAGCAATATATAAGATAATTATGTACGATACTGTATAATGTTCACAGTCCCCACTAAAAAAAGTTAAGCACAATACATTTAGTATTACCATTTTTGTCAAACATATTTTTCACTTACGTAAGACATTATAACGTACAACTAGTTTTAGTTGCTGCAATGTTTTAATACAACAAATGGTTTCTCTACCTGCCTGTATAATTTATCAAGAAAAATAATAATGAATCTAGAGAAATCCTTCATTTTAAAAAATATAAAGAAAGATCTTGGAATTTAAACAAGGTTATGTGTATGCAATGTAAGAGGCAGCCACAGTGAAGATCTACTTTGTACTAAGCAATGAATAGCAACAAGCTTAGGCTTTGTTAAATCGAAAGTTCTATGAGATGGTCTCCAAGGAATGTTCTGTCAACAGCCTTTACATTATGTAAGTAAGAGCTCTGTTACCAATGACATAAAATTCCTTGTTGAGGATGTCATTTTAGTCTAAAATCAAGTAAGATTGTACCTCAAAATACAGCCAGTACTGAAAACGCACTGGACATACATGTACATGATTACATTTATTAGGGGCATCTTCAGGCATATAGAGTACAATTGCAAGTACAAAGCTTGAGAAGTAAACTGATCAAAAACGGAAAAATGGGCCAGGCACGGTGGCTCACACTGGTAATCCTGGCACTTTGGGAGGCCGAGGTGGGCAGATCACTTGAGGTCAGGAGTTCGAGACCAGCCTGGCCAACATGGTGAAACCTGATCTCTACTAAAAATCAGAAAGTAGCTGGTGTGGTATGGTGACACACACCTGTAATTCCAGCTACTGGGGAGACTGAGGCAGGAGAATCGCTTGAACCCAGAAGGCAGAGATTGAAGTGAGCCGAAATCACGTCATTGCACCCTAGCCTGGACAACAGAGCAAGACTCCAACTCAAAAAAAAAAAAAAAAAGAAAGGAAAAAAGGAACAAGAGGCCTGGATTATCCCATTTAATAATTGTTCCTAAATTTCTGAGATAACAAATGTAATGCAGCTTCCTAATCTGCAAAGTTAGAGAGAGATCATTTCTCATGGCCTTTTATATTTATTCATAAATTACCACCAGTCCCAACAGAAATTCTTGGCACTCAGAGTGATTCAAACATGTTTAAATAGCATATTTTATAATGTCTTATCTATTCCTACTCCCTGAGTGTACTAATCTTAGACCATCTTGGCCAACTGACACTACATGTACAGGTGCATACACATATCTCACATTTCTTCATGCATTTTCCTATTATATTTCTTCTAACTGTCTTTATTCTTACATTAACATTGTGTTTGCTCAATATGAGTTCCTTAGGTTTCATTCTCAGACCTGGGCACTCTTTTTAAATGTCACATATTTAGAAATGCATTATTTCACTGCCAATATCACCATCACAATTATAACTGCCTCTATGAAAGCTGGATATGATTCAGTAGAATTCATCATTTTCTATTATTGTGTGTGCGTGTGTGTGTATACATAAAAAAGAATATACTTAGCCCTCTTGAAAATTAATGTTTCCAAGTGAGTCTATGCTCTCAAAGGAGACAATGTACATATTAAGGTTAAAAAGATGTGACTGGGTACGGTGGCTCAAGCCTGCAACCCCAGCACTTTGAGAGGCTGAGATGGGTGGATCACCTGAGGTCAGGAGTTGAAGACCAGCCTGGCCAACAGAGTGAAACCCTATCTTTACTAAAAATACAAAATTAGTTGGGCGCGGTGGTGCATGCCTGTAATGCCAGTTACTTGGGAGGCTGAGACAGGAGAATCGCTTGAACCCGGGAGGTGGAGGTTGCAGTGAGCCAAGATCATGCCACTGCACTCCAGCCTGGGTAACAAGAAGGAAATGTCATCTCAAAGAAAAAAAAAAAAATGTAAGGTCACCTCACTCAAAAAGAGAATTTTTCTCTCTGTTAAACTCACAAGAAACGAATTTTGTATTCATTATCTAACAAGAACAAATACTTTAAAAAATATTAACTATTTGTTTTTGTGTTTTACAATTTATCATTTAAAAAAAACTACGCTTCACACTAAACATAGGTTAGCACACTACCCTTATGGCTTTTCAATAAAGCCAACAGTATCTTTAAATTCATGATGTAATCACTACAATGTAAATTCTATGAAAGCAAGGACCATCAATGTTTTATCTTCTGTGGTAAGCCATAGTATTTAATAAAGTTGGTAACTTAATATTTGTTCTATAGACAAATATTTTTCTTACCAACATTACTCCCTCTATTAATTTACAATATTCTAAAAGGTCTTTAATAATCTCTGGCTTGTCCATAAAACTCATGGGGACATGTTTTAATTCACATTAATTTAAAAAACTTAAGTAGGTGTCAAAGTACTTTTGAAAGCAACCTTGCCAACACCGAATTAAAATAATCTACTATTCAAAATCAGGAACAATGAGTCATAATGTACACAGTATAGTATCTACATAAAATAATGTATAATATCAAATAAAGACATTTAATAAATATAGTAATTTTTTATATTGGGAAATATTTTTACTATGGTAATGTTGTAGAAGGGGAAAAAAAAACCCTTCACTTAAAAATGCCAGTTGATTATTAATTATCTAAAGGAACAGTGGCTGGGTGCAGTGGCTCATGCCGATAACCCCAGCACTTTGGGAGGCCAAGGTGGGTGGATCACTTGAGTCTGGGAATTCGAGTCCAGCCTGGGCAACACGGCAAAATTCTGTCTCTGCAAAAAATTAGCCAGGCATGGTGGCGTGTGCCTGTAGTCCCAGCTACTCGGGAGGCTGATGTGGGAGGATCGTTTGAGCCCAGGAGGCAGAGGTTGCAGTGCGCCAAGACTGCGCCACTGCACTCCAGCCTGGGTGACAGAGACCCTGTCTGCAAAAAAAAAAAATAAACAAATAAAGGAATAATGACATATTTGTATAAAAATACAGAAGTACAAAATACGAAAAAAAAATTAACCTTATAAGTGAATGTACATTAGACAAATTGTCCTTATTCTGTAACACATACTATATTATAAGCTAATAACATTATTTCTAAAAAGAAAATTTTGATTTTTCTTAAATGAAAGAGTTATGTCATTTACCTCCAAAGAGAGCATAGCTTAGATATGCAATTTTGGTTCTATTTGGAAAGCACTTCTCAAATTCAAGCTGGCAAGCTTTATGTGCCTTTTAATCATTAATGATAACCTGATTATTCAAGAGCTGATTGAAGTATTGAGTTTACAGATCATCTAGTCACTTGCTTCTTTTTTCTTGCCCTGTCTTTTAGGTATTTATTACTGGTTTGCAACTTCAACTATAGGGACTAGACAAAAAAAGGATAAAACTTCTAACAGTTTATGTCTTATTAAAAGGTGTGTTAGAGATTTTCTTGGTGAGGACATGCAACTTCCTGGCCCAAAATAAGCATTCTTAATCAGCTGTGGATTTTGACTACCTATGTTTAATTTCATTTCAGAAGTCAAAAAGTATGATACTATTAAATACTATTTTGTGTGTGTATGTGTGTGACAAAGAGGAATAAGTAGTGATACTTTTCCCAATATGATCTTTGAAAGAAAGCTGAAATCTTACTGAACTTTTGAAAAGCAAGACCCAACATGTATGCGGGATCCTAAAACAAACACGAAATGTAATTTTACAAGGAAGATGCAAGTTCAGGAATACTTGACAGTAAACATTCTTAATGTTGTCCTTAGCAGTTACTCCTTACTCTTGACATTTTATGCATTATTATTCACTCTCTTAATTAGTAGAACTAATGACTTAATAGAACAGAATTGAGCTGTTTAACAGAATTGTTTACATTTTCAATTACTGAATGGGGAATCAAGCACAAGAGAGAGGTCTTACACTATTTACACCCAAAACATTCACATGATAACCAACAAAAAGTTTGTTTAAACAGAAAAATCTAAATCCATTAATATCACTATTTTTAATATAAAATAATTAGCATAAAACCGGTTGACTAGTACTAATTAAATGTGACGGTCAAAATATTATTAACAAAAAAAAGTTTTTTTCTCCCAATGTCCAACAGAGAATTTCTATACCATTTTAGATTTTAAAATGTTAGGACTAACTTGACACAACTATTTAGAGGCCCTTTAAAGTATCAACAGTATTTGGGCACTGAATGCATTCTATCATTAAAATATTAAAAGGAAAATTACTGTACCTAGATCCCACGGCGCCATCTCCAGAGTCTTGGCTTCCAGCTTCACTTGGAGTGCTCACAGATTTGGAGGATGGAGACATAGGAGGAGGGACTAAATAGTGAAATAGACAGGTATCCGCTGTTACTACACGGAGAGGTTGCTCAGCTTATGACGTTTCAAAAATAATTTAACATGAATTAATTAACAAAAAAGAAAAAAACAATGGCAAACCAAAAATCAAAAATATATGAATGAAAATGAACAGCAGAAAGAAAGGGGAAAAGACAAAAAGTTAACAACGCATGCTGAAGATTCATGCAATTTTTCTGGCAAAATGCATTTGAGCTTTATAATTTTTTTTAAAAGGCAAGATTATGGAAGGATGCATCTTCATCTCATTCACCACCAAATGTGGCCACTAATTTTCAAAGGAGAGCATTCCTTCTCCCCTTCATAACTTTTCACTTTTAATATCACCAGATTATAAATATTATTTACAATTGCTGCCAAAATTCAACTCTGAAATATGTTTCTTAAGTTATTTAATCTCTGGTTTCTCAAGATTTATTTTAAAATATTAACTTTTGTCTAATAATTTTTTCCTTCAAAAAGTAATGTTTAAAATGATTTCAGTCCCCCCAAACCCCCCAAAAAGATGTCAGTTTAGACAAACGCCTGCAGCTAAAGGAATGGCTCCTTTAAAACGTTCATTAGTTTCCAGCAATTTGGGTGAAAAATGCAAACAGGCCATAAAACAGCATGCCTTCTAGACATTATGCATAACATAAAGTGACACATGCAAATAAACAAGGCAAGACTTATGGGAACTTCCTTACCCCAGTATTCAGAAAAAACTGAAGTGTACAGACAAAGATACAGACACCCAAAATATTCTTAATCCCTTCTTATAGAAAAATACACATTTTTCATAGTATATAAAATAAACAGCAAGTGCTTTCCCCTAGATCCTCAACTTTTAACATTATATAAAAACAGCTGAACGTGCACATTTCATGCTATGACATTTGTAAAACTTTTTGATTACCGTTGCAGGGAGTATAGGAGGATCATCACTGCCATCTTCTGGTTAAATATTACCATAAATGTCCCCAATCCCAAGTATCTTTTCAAAATAATTTTTCAGTGTATGATATTAAGTGACTAATACAGTTTATGTTGAGCTGAAAGCCCTTCTTTTAATAGTCTACTGAAAAGAAGGCAAGTTCCTAGTTACAGAGGAACTAAAGAAATAAGTATTTAATTAAAAGTCTGTGTTTTTTAGGATAATCATATCCATTGAACCTTAAAATTAGGTCTAAATGTTTATACACGCTGCAGTAAAAACAGTGGGTTTGGTAATGTAACGAAATGTATAATATATTATGATGACTTGCATCTTAAACATAGGTATAAAACTGATCATCCTTATTTTTTCAATGGCAAATTCTAATTGACACCAATAAAATTAGAAGAAAAAAATCACAACTAGAATATTTCCTTCCTAAGATACAGTGACTAACTGCTTAAATTTCAAAGGACTATAAAAACATAATGTTTCTAATATTGTGATTAAATCTGTCAGAAAAAAACTATAAGACCAGATAGCTTCCTATAGTTTACATGTAGATGACACTGTGCTAGGTGCTGTATGTATAATTCAAAGTAGCTAAAAATGATTTTTATCTAAAGTAGAAGAATATTAATGTCCCTTAATTTATCTTAGGTTACATTTCCTCATCTTTTTGTCCATCTTTCACTGTGAGGCTTCCCCTAGTCTAAGTCCCAACTGATATAGGAATAGAGTAATACTTAACAGTTGTTTGCCTACTGTGCTGTAAACACAAATAAATGTTTATTAAATTATAGTGAGGCACCACAAGGTTTTCAAGATTTTTAAAGAAGAAATTTTGTACGCTTTAAATTACATACTTAATTTCATACTCAGAAAACCAATTTTTCCAAGTGTACACATCAGAGGGGTTGAAGGAAAATTAGTAAAATTCCCATCAATCTATTTGTGATGAACTAGAGAATTCTTTTTCAGTTTAACATGCTTTTCCCCCTTTCTGATGATTTCAAGTACCAATGACTCCACTGAACAAGTTCAACAGTATTTCACTTGGTTAAAGACTACATTTTTAAAAAATGTTAATCAAAATTCTTTACAGAAACAGGCTAAATACTAATTATACAGACATAAATAGATACATTAACATAGCCAGTTCTGAAATAAAAGTTTCAGAAATAAAAAATAAATCCAAAGGGTGATGCTACCATATTATCACAGTTTCTTAGCCAAACAAAGGCAAAATAAATCAGTGACTTCAAATTTGTAATTATATAAATATCTCCATCCCAGAACTATCTTCTTTTACCAAAAGATAGTTTCAAGTCAAATGATGGAAAAGACTCTATAAAGGACTCTTAGCTATTATCTGAGCCACAGCTACATCTTGCAATAATAAATAATGTATACCACAGAAGGGACAATCCTAGAAAGAAATTACTATCATTACAAAACGAGGAAAATTAATTTTTAAAAAGGGGAATGATAGTGTTATTTGGTGACTGCTACATTTTAACCCAACTAGTCTAGAAAAATCAAAGAATACTATAATTACACAATAAGGCAAATACCACTATATTCTCAGACTTCAATAAACCCCTGAGAACAAATGAATGCATGCATTCGGGAGGCAAAAACAAAACAGAAACACTAATCAACTCATAGGTTCTCAAACGTAAGAAAAGACTCGCTTCTGGAACTCATTTTTAAGGACGGTTTTTAAGTCTAATCAGCCTTGAAAATAACATAAACCATTAATAATTTTTGCCAAGTATATGAGATATGATCTGCTTAGTAAGAACAGTGATTCAATCAGATTACCTTTACTCCACAGTTCTGTATATAAAACAGCCTGAAACAGGCTTTAAATGGTATAAAATAAAGGAATTAATATAAACACAGGTGAGTATGTTAATGAATTTCATCTTCTTAGAAGTTTCAAGCACAGATACCTGTTTTCTTTGACAACCATTGCAGAAGAAAAAAAAAAAAGCTAAACCATGGCAGTCACTGATCATGTAAGTAATGTGAAAAAGACTGTACCTCTGTACCTCTTTAACTCTCCAGGACAAAAAGCCAATCAAGAAAGCCTTTCCTGCCAGCTTAGACCTTGGCCTTCCAAGGATATAAAATTAACACTGCTGGCTTTTGGCCTGTGAAGAAACAACTAGAATATTTTTAGACCACAAAGGACCTGGGAATGCACCTAGATTTAGAATTAGCATTAAGTCTGGGTCAACCACTCAGAACTACACAGAAGTCTCAAGGGCAAAGGATAGCACATAGCTGAATTATTTTTCAAGTAGAAGAAAGCCTCTGGCAAGAAGGGGTTTTTATCAGGAAGAAAGACCTGGAAAAGCTAGACAGCCAAGTAAGGTGAATGTAGGGATTGGAAGTGTTGGTAGAAGACAGTGAAATGCAAGGAGTGAGATTTTGGGATGCATGTAACCCAAAGTTGTGAAGTCTCTTCTAAGCTCATCAATGATACTCAGTACTCAAACATAGCCCACGTTACAATAATGCCCCCTTCTGGACACAAGTGTTCTTAGCGTGGATTATTAAAATTTAAATAACTATTTTTCATACCTTACTTTTTTTTTTTGACCTTCTGAAAGATGTTACTTTAAACCTTAACTCTCTGAAATACTAATTTATCCCTTCCCCTTGCTCCTTCTCTTCATAATGAGGTTTAAATATCCTCCACTAATCTCTCTTAAGTGTTTCATTTCCTTTATTCTCCTTTTCAATGTGATTCAGAGCATTACATTAAAAAAAAAAAAAGAAAGAAGTGAAAATAAAATTTTAGCCCGGGTGTGGTGTGTCATGCCTATAATCTCAGCACTTTGGGGGACTGAGGCAAAAGGATTCCTTGATCCTAGAAATTCGAAACAAGCCTGGCCAGCATAACAAGACTCTGTCTCTCAAAAAATTAGCTGGGCATGGTGGTGCATGGCTGTAGTCCCAGCTACTCACTAGGCTGAGGCGAGAGGACTGCTTGAGCCCAGGAGGTCAAGGCTGCAGTGAGCCATAACTGCACCACTGTATTCCAGCCCAGGTAACAGAGTGAGGCCCTGTCTCAAAAAATAATTAAATTAAATTAAAATACAATTTAGTTGTTGACCTAAAGCAGAATGGCTTTAATTCGCCCTTACCAGGTGGTAAGACATATATGACCTAGAAATAGTGGAACAAAAATTTAGGTGTCTAGCCTGTGCTGGTACCAGGGGTAAAAATATAAGTAATATATTCTGCTTGCTCTCAAGAATCTCTAACAAAAGTAGTCAAGTTACCAAGTAATTAAGAATCTACCAGTAGGAAGGGATGGTGACTGATGCCTGTAATCCCAGCATCTTGGAAGGTCAAGGCAGGAGGATTGCTTAAAGCCAGGAGTTTGATACCAGCCTGCACAACATGGTGAGTCCCCATCTCTACAAAAATAAAAAAAATTAGGTGGCTATGATAGAGTGAGCCTGTAGTTCAAGCTACTCGGGAGGCTGAGGTGAAAGGACTGCTTGAGCCTGGAGGCAGAAGCTGTAGTTTGTGCCACTGTACTCCAGCCTGAACAACAGAGTGAGATTCTGTTAAAAAAAACAAAAACAAAAACAAAAACAAAAAACTACCAGCAAAGAAAAGTTATGAGAGGTTTGATTAGCTGTATCTCTTTTTTCTTTAAACAAATTCTTTTTAGTAGGAAAAAAAAATCCACTTTAGGAAAACAATAGATTGATTTTTTAAAAATAAACCCAGTGTTTTTATACTACTATAATTTAAAAATATTTAATAAATACTCAAGGAGTACATTCTATATTGAAAATAACAACAAGTATCCATCCTGAGTCATGATACAAAATAGATTTTTTACTGTGGTTTACTGTCAAAAAAGGTTGGAAAGCCATTGCCTTCATCCGTATCCTGTATTTTTCAGGCCAAATTATAAATAAGTACTGGACTTGTACGCATATGTTTTAAAGATTATGACATGCACTTAGCCTAATTTTCTAAAGGTAATGAGATCTTCAGAAAGCCTTTAACCCGTCACAGATTCCATTATAATGGTAAATGTGCCAACACGAAAGGGAAAAATCGTTTAGAAATAAGAACCTCAAAGAAAGGAAAAGATATCTGTAGATCTAACTTGGAAACTTAAACTCTTACATCTAAACACAGTGTTAACCTTTTCTGGGGAAGGAATAGTCAACACTGTTTATAGCTATTTGAGGAAACTCGTAATTCGATTGTTAATCAGCTCAAGCTGCTTTGATAAACACAATCTCACATGCCTTCACATTATTGAAAAGTTCAAATCGATATCATAAGCTAAATAAATTAAAGCAATGACATTTGAATTGTTTTTCAAAGCATATTTATTTACTACTCCCTACAATGTTGTATCCTCACCAGAATTGAGTCTACACTCTTAATTACTGACACCTAAAAACTCTGAAGTTAAATAGTTCACAATAGATAAGCTAATATTTAATCAAGAGGAAGATACTACTCCACCCCACTGAGAAAAACCTTGGTTGAAAATTATGCCAGAAAATATATTCTGCAAAAAAATAAATTTTATTAATAATCTATTTATAAAATGACTGGAAATAAAATATGCTACCTTCCCCACTGTCTTGCAACTAATCCAAATATTCAACTAAGTTTAAATCACATATAAAATGTTCTTCAAAACCTTTCTATAGCCAATCATGTTCACTAAGGACATTTTTATTTTAAAAAGCAGCTACTTACTAAACTATCTCTCCATGGCTTAATTTAGTAATAACATTAAACTAACAGTATGAGGTTTAGTGATATCTTTCTTCCTTCTCCCTTTCTCTCTCATATCTACACTCATAAACAACAAAAAAAAAGTTGGCATAAAGAAACAAGGGGCTGGGTGAAGTGGTTCACGCCTGTAATCCCAGCACTTTGGGAGGACCAGCTGGGCAGATCATTTGAGGTCAGGAGTTCGAGACTAGCTTGGCCAACATGGTGAAACCCTGTCTCTACCCAAAATACAAAAATTAGCTGGGCTTGGTGGAAGATGCCTGTAATCCCAGCTACTCAGGTGGCTGAGGCAGGGGAATCGCTTGCACCTGGGAGGCAGAGATCGTACCATTGTACTCCAGCCTGGGAGACAGAGCAAGACTCGGTCTCCAAAAAAAAGAAAAATAGCAAGGGAATGATCTCTTCTAAAGTTTATAGTCTAAACACGCCCATTCAAGATGAATATAAAAATAAAATACTAATACTACAATATTTACCCCCAGCAAAAAGCTTTTTTTTGAGTTCTAATTGATTAAGATAAAATCAGTTTGTTATTGGCTACAAATGGTTTATCAAGACATATTTTTTATCTTAACCAACTTTTCTCAGAGTCAACTCTCAAAAATCAGAGTCACCTAAGAGAAGCTATAAAACTAGGATAATTGGCTAGGCACGGTGGCTCACGCCTATAATCCCAGCACTTTGGGAGGCCGAGGTACACGGATCACGAGGTCAGGAAATCGAGACCATCCTGGCTAACACAGTGAAACCCCATCTCTACTAAAAATACAAAAAACTAGCCGGGCGTGGTGGCGGGCGCCTGTAGTCCCAGCTACTTGGGAGGCTGAGGCAGGAGAATGGCGTGAACCCGGGAGGCAGAGATCGCGCCACTGCACTCCAGCCTGGGTGACACAGTAAGACTCCGTCTCAAAAAAACAAAGAAAGTAGGATAATTGAAAGCTGGTTATAGCTACGATTAAACAAGTCAGTCTTTAATCTCTACAGTAGTTTGGTTTAATGACCCATCTAAGACACTACCCTGCTTAAAACTCTATGAAAATGCCTTTCATCACCTATAAGGCTACAATTTTTTAAAATGTTGAAATCTCTCAGAAAATCCCTCAAAAATTTGTGACTTTGATTTATGGGTAAATTCTCTGTGAATGTGGGCTGGACTTAGTGTTTCTCTTCTAATGGACAGAATGTGGCAAAGGTGATGCTTTGTGACTTCCAAATCTGAGTCATAAAAAGGACAGTTTTCTTCTAACTCTCTTTTTCTCTTGGACTGTTCCCTCTGGGAGAACCCAGCCAACATGCTACAAGGATACTCCAGTAGATCTGTGGAGTGGCCCACAAGGATGGCAACTCAGCTGTCCCGCTAGCAACCAACACCAACTTGCCAGCCATGTGAATGAACCACCATGAACGCAAGTTCTCAAGCCTCCGTCTAGACTTGAGATCACTAAAGCTCTAATTGAAATATTGACTTTGACCCAATGAGAAAACCTGAGCCAGAACCACCTAGCTAAGCTGCTACCAAATTTTTGACCAGCAGAAACTATGAGAGATAATAAATGTTTATTGTTATTTTGGGGAGAAAAAACAGATATAAGAAGAAATAGAAAATCTGAAAAGACTATAACTATTTAAACAACTTGAGCAGTTAGGGAGGCCAAGGCAGGAGGATCACTTGAGGCCAGGAGTTTGAAACCAGCCTGGGTAAAATAGCAAGACCCCATCTCTACAAAAAATATTTTTTAAACTAGCCAGGCATGGTGATACCTGCCTGTAGTCCCAGCTACTTAGGAGGTTAGGCAGGAGAAGGACTTGAGCCCACGAGTTTGAAGCCACAGTGAGTTGAGATCACACCACTGCACTCCAGTCTGGGCCACAGACTGAGACCCTGTCTCTAAACTGCACCCCTACCCGCCGCCACACACACACACACACACACACACACACACACACACCCCAAATGAATAACCCCTGCTCTCTACTCTCTGTAGAAAAAAGTCATAATCCAAGGCAGTTCTACAATGGAAATCTATCGAGTTTTTAAGAAACAGGCATCTTTTATAAATTATTCTACAAAATAGCAAAAACAAAAACTGACCAATTTATTTTAAAACCATAACCATGATGAAACATGAACATGGACAGTACAAGAAAATCAAAGGCAAACTTCATTCATTAGTACATATACAAAAAACCCTCAATAAAGTATTAGCTAATCTTTTTTCTTTTTCT
The DNA here is from genome assembly GCF_000951045.1 of Mandrillus leucophaeus. NCBI lineage: Eukaryota > Metazoa > Chordata > Mammalia > Primates > Cercopithecidae > Mandrillus > Mandrillus leucophaeus. Next base: position 7,506,300 of record NW_012104254.1, read on the forward strand.
CTTGAGACGGAGTCTCGCTCTGTGGCCCAGGCTGGAGTGCAGTGGCGCCATCTCTGCTCACTGCAAGCTCCGCCTCCCGGGTTCACATCATTCTTCTGCCTCAGTCTCCCGAGTAGCTGGGACTACAGGTGCCCGCCACCACGTCCGGCTAATTTTTTATAGTTTTAGTAGAGACGGGGTTTCACCATTAGCCAGGATGGTCTCGATCTCTTGACCTCGTGATCCGCCTGCCTCGGCCTCCCAAAGTGCTGGGATTACAGGCGTGAGCCACCGCGCCTAGCCTGTGAGACCCTGTTTCTACTAAAAATACAAAAATTAGCTGGATGTGGTGGCAGCACGTTCCTGTAGTCCCAGCTACTCGGGTGGTTGAGGTGGGAGAATTGCTTGAGCCTGGGAGGGGCAGAGGTTGCAGGGAGCCAAAACCACACCACTGCACTCCAGCATGGGTGACAAAGTGAAACTCTGTCTCAAAAAAATAAATAAAAAAGATAAAATACATGCGAAACTCATCTGCCACGCCTGGAGGTGACCATTAGTAACTAAAGCAAAAAAGTAAACATGTCTCCTGCTTTTCTACCATTTAGGATAACCAAAAAGCCCTAGTTATTGAGGAAACGCTCCCCTTTACAGAAGAACTTTAGCCAATAAAGGTAGAACAAATGGCAGAATTACAAAAACAATGTTGCAACTCCTAATTAAATAACTTAGATGAGGATCGTCAGTAAGTATTAACACCATCAGATAAAAGGCTGATAAAGAAATGAATAGTCACATAGTGCCCAAGAATCACCCTCAGATATTACCTATTAGTCACAAGGGGGTAATTATGATGGAGAGATCAGCTTATCACAATTGTAACCCAATAATGAAGCTCAGCATCACTCAATAGCCAGAGAGATGTGCTACTGATGTGATACAATACGAAGGACACAACATCACTTATGAGATTTTCTTGCCAAAAAAGTTCAGCCTAAAGTGAATCAAGCTTATTTTCTTTTCTTTTTTTTGAGATAGGGTCTTGCTGTGTCTCCCAGGCTGGAGTTGAGTAGTGCGATCACGGCCAGCACCTCAACCCTGCAAACTCAATTGATCCTCCCACCTCAACCTCCACAGTAGCTGGGACTATAGGTGCCTGCTATCATGCCTGGCTAATTTTTTTTTTTTTTTGTAGAGACAGGGTCTGGCCATATTGCCCACGCTGGTCTTGAACTCCTGGGCTTAAGCGATCCACCCACCTCAGCCTCCCAAAGCAATGGGATGACAGGTGTGAACCACCACGCACAGTTCGAATTAGATCAAAATCAAGCTTTTTAATCTAACTTCCAGTTCAAAGGAAATATAAGGGATAAAAGCTAAATGTGAGAATGCCATCAGACAAACCCAGGAGGGGAGACAGTCTACAAACCAACTGGCCCACCCTCTTCAACAAGTAGATATCATGAGGCAAAAAGTAGTATGTGTGTGGAGAATATTCTAGATTTTTTAAAATTAGGAAGGGTATAGTGGCTCATGCCTATAATCCCAGCACCTTGGGAGGCCAAGGCAGAAGGATCGCTTGAGCCCAGGAGTTCAAGGCCAGCCCTGGCAGCACAGTGAGACCCCATCTCTACAAAAAAAAAAAAAAAATTAGTTGGGCATGGTGGTGTGCACCTATGGTCCCAGCTACTTAGGAGGCTGAGGTGAGAGGATCACTTGAGCCTGGGAGGTTGAGGCTATAGCAAGACATGGTTGCACCATTGCATTCCAGCCTAGGTGACAGAGCAAGACCTTGTCTCAAAAAATAGTAATAAAAATTCAAAAAATAAAAACATATAGCAATGCAATGTATGTATGGTATAGCAACACTTTGGAGGGAAACAAACCAAATTTCTTGAGGGGAAGAAAAATGTTTGTGAACCTAGGACTATTTTGTAAAAGGAACACAGGGGGTGATTTTCTATACCAGATATTAGAATATAACACAAAGGTACAGTAATTAAAACTGGGTTGTGTAGAATCAAACAAATAGATCCATAGTGAAAATAGAGCCCAGAAATATATGGGAATTTACTGTATGACAAAGTTGGCATCAGACTTCAGTGGGGCGGGAAAGATAGACTAATAAATGGCATTGAGAAAATTAGCTAACTATACAGAGAAAAATTAGGTGGGATCCCTACCTCATATTTTAAAAAATATAACCCAAATATCTACATGTGAAGGGTACAACTATAAAATTAATATGCAAAACACAGAAAAATATATTTGCATCCACAACATAGGAAAGGATTTCTTTTTAAAAAGACCAAAAGCACACAAAAAAGGGTCATACAGGTTGAGTATCCCCTATCCAAAACGCTTGGGACCAAAGGTGATAGATTATTTTGGATTTTGCAATATTTGCATTATACCTAGCAGTTCAGTATCCTAACTTAAAAATCTGAAATCTGAAATTCTCTAATCAGTATTTCTTTTGAGTGTCATGTTGGTGCTTAAAATGTTTCAGATTTTGGGGCATTCTGAATGCTGAATTTTTGGATTAGGAATACTTAGCCTGTAATTGCTAGATTTGACCATATCAAAATGAAGGATTTGACCATACCAAAATAAAGGATTCTGTTCAATGAAGAATACTATAAACAGTTAACAGGTAACAGATTAGGAGAAGGGTTTTTTAAAAGACTAAAACAGACAGAAGTCCTCCCTAAGATACACAAAATACACAAAGAATGCCTACAAATCAGAAGATAAAGAACCTCAATTGTAGTAAATGGGGAGAAGGATATGAATATGCAATTCGCAGAAGGGAAAACTTGAATGGTTAAAAGATATATAAAGAGGTGGTCAATCTCACTGTAATCAGATAAATGTATATTAAAACATTTCTATGTACCACTTTATATTCAAGTTAGCAAAAATTAGAAAGCTGGATAACATCCAGTCATGACGTGAATATGGTAAAGCAGTTACTTTTTCAGGCACTGGTAATGGGAGGCTAAACTTTGTAGCCATTCTGGAGAGTGATATGCAGAACCTAATTAAGCTAAGTCTCATATACAATAACACAGCAAGTCAATTCTTGGGCATACACCCCAGAGAAAGTATTCCACAGTTCTCAAGGGAAAAAACACATACTTTCTGCAGTGTTGTTTATGATGGTAAAGCAAAGAGACAAAAGGAAACTGCGTGCATAGCACTGGGGGAACGGATAAGTAAAATGTGGTACATAATAGGATACAGTATATTAGAAATAAATACTAAATTTGTATATAGCAACATGGAATAAACAAAAGACATACAGCACTATGCCATTTATGTATATAAAGTGTGTATACACAGATATGTGAAACCTTGAAAAACAGAAGATAATCTGAAGGATGTATGTTAAAAATTCAAAAGTGGGCCAGGCATGGTGACTAACGCCTGTAATCCAAGCACGTTGGGAGGCCGAAGAGGGCAGATCACGAGGTCAGGAGTTCGAGACCAGCCTGGCCAACATGGTGAGAGCCCATCTATACTAAAGACATAAAAAATTAGCTAGGTGTGGTGGCATGTGCCTGTAATCCCAGCTACTCGGGAGGCTGAGGCAGGAGAATCGCTTGAACCCAGGAGATGGAGGTTGCAGTGAACTGAGATCACGCCACTGCACTCCAGTCTGGGCGACAGGGCAAGACTCCATCTCAAAAATCAAAACAAAAAATGAAAAACAAACAAAAAAAACTGCAAAAGCGGGCACTTAATGCATTAGTGGGAATGAAAATGGAATTAGATATGAGAAATGAGGGACACATACACAAACTCTAAAGAATGGTCTTTCAAGAATTAATGATGGAGATGGGCCATTGATACAGTTTGGACATCCCCTCCAAATCTCTTGTTGAGATATAATCCCCAGTGTTGGAAGTGGGGTCTACTGGGAGTTGCTTGGATCATGGGGGCGGACTCCTCATGGTTTCGTTTAAAACTGTGTGGCATCATCCCCCACCTCTTCCTCTTGCTCACTGCATGAGACATGCTGACACCCCTTTGCGTTCTGCCATGATTGGAAGCTTCCCGAGGCCTCGTCAGAAGAAGTCAGCACCATGCTTCCTGTAAAGCTTGCAGAACCATGAGCCAATTAACCCTCTTTTCTTTTGTTTTGAGACGGTGTTTCACTCCTGTTGCCCAGGCTGGAACGCAATGGCCAGATCTCCGCTCACCACAACCTCTGCCTCCCGGGTTCAAGCAATTCTCCTGCCTCAGCCTCCCAAGTAGCTGGGATTATAGGCACGCGCCACCAAGCCCGGCTAATTTTGTATTTTTAGTAGAGATGGGGTTTCTTCGTGTTGCTCAGGCTAGTCTCGAACTCCCGACCTCAGGTGATCTGCCCACGTCAGCCTCCCAAAGTGCTGGGATTATAAGCGTGAGCCACCCTACCTGGCCACCTCTTTTCTTTATAAGTTAACCAACCTCAGTATTCCTTCATAGCAACACAAAGAACTAACCCAGCCATAAATTAGGAAATATGAACACTTTGGGGGTGGGCAGATCATGAGGCCAGGAGTTTGAGACCAGCCTGGCCAATATGGTGAAACCCTGTCTCTACTAAAAGTACAAAAATTAGCCAGACATGGTGGCGCAAGCCTGTAGTCCCAGCTACTCACGAGGCTGAGGCAGAAGAATTGCTTGAACCCAGGAGGTGGCGGTTGCAGTGAGCTGAGATTGTGCCACTGCACTCCAGCCTGGGAGAGAAAGTGAGACTCAGTCTCAAAAAAAACAAAAAGAAAGAAAAAAAGAAATATGAACAAGTGAGTTCAGTGAAACTAAAGTCTTAAGAAGAACATAAAAGAAAAAAAACCCTATAGGAGAAAAACAAAAGCCAATGCACAGAAAAAAAAGGTAACTCAAACAAAGGCTAACAAGCAACTTGGTTTAGTTACAAGAAAAAGTGTTCTGATTCATTTACTTTTAAAATTGCATATTCAACATAAGCTTATTGAATAAATACATAAAATTAATATACTTCAGTCTTCAAATTCTACAAGAAAAGAAAAGGAGCTGAAAGAAATAATTAAGCTGACCATAAGAGTAGCCAGCCTTTTCACCTTGAAACCTTTTAGAAATATCAGCTCTAAGGACAGTTATGTTGCAGTTTCACAACAAGCATAGAGCATTTACAATCTCCAGTATTTGTCCCCTGGACTAGATAAAATAAGCCCACAAACTAGCCCTAAAATGTTAGGTCTCTAAAGGATAAAGGCCATGTTAAACTAAACTACTATGTAACAGCACCCAGCACAGAACTATTTTAAGTAAGCATTTGTTCCTGATATGTAACTAGATTGCCTGTGTACCTCTACTATTTCAGCTTTTTTCGTCTAGTACTGTTATCAAAATTAATAACCCAGAAAAATAGTAAGATTAAGTCAAATCACTGCCAAAATAAGCTACCAAAATTATCTCCCTCATTAGCAATGACAGCAGAAGGCTATAAGTTTATCCTTCCAATCCTGTACCTTTGAATATTAATATATTTTGCATACTAACAATATAATTTTATCTCTCTCTAATCTCCAGAAAGGAATACAGAGTTCAGATCAGGAATCCCAGTTATCTTTGAGCTTAACACAGTATAGCACACAAAACTTGCTTAACAAATGTTTGTTGAAATAAATTACTGATTTAATAAGAGAAGTCAATTGGTAGTTCAGCATATGTTAATAATTACTCTTGCAGCTCTTTTGAACAAATAAAATAACCATGTACTAGCATATCTGGAAAAAAGACAATTCCAAATAAATTATAAGATTAATAATTTTAGAGACACAAGGAAAATATGTAAAATACATCAAGTCAACCCACTCAGTATGTCTGAGCTGAACAGAATCTATGCCTATCTCTTATAAATGGATATATTCTTAACCTTACCAATGGGGGATTCTGGAGTTAGCCCCATGCTTTGAAGCAATGCTTCAGCTTCTCTTCTTTTTTTTTCAAGATCTGATTCTTCTTGCACAGGAGCAACAGCTTCCTTCTTCTGATCAGTCTAAAATGTTTAGGTTAAAAACTTACGTTTACATATAGTATGAAACATTTATTTGCAAAAATGTTTTAAATAATATGCTAACACTGTATACTTTTAAGGCATGAACTTAGTTTTGAGTACAGGTTAAGTTTTTTTATAGTCATTAAATGAAAATCATTCTCAACAGAGTTCTAGTAAATAACCTCCAAATGGTATGTACTAAACTGCTCTATTTTATATGTAATCAAGGAGTTTCCACAAAAATTTTCCTAACAGATACACTCAAGAAGTACAGTCAACTTCAAATTATCTACAGTATGAAATTGCTGTCTATGGTTAGGAATAATAGACAATTTTCCCCAAGTGGCACAAAAGGTTAGATACAATATCACATACAATGAAAAAATTAAAGTGTAATTATTTAAGAGGTAACAAATTTTAAGTAAATGACAATATTTGTTGAAAAACAGTCTCACAGACTTCTGTATAATGTCTTCATTTTATTTGGGATTGGGTTTTGTAAAATTAAACTCACTTTTGCATAGCACAAAACATTTTGTTATGAAAATTTTTGCCAGCTTTTATCTCAGCCATTTGTAGTTTTAGCACAATCTTCTGGTTAAACTAGATAAACCTCAATACTCTCAGATCATCCAAGACATCTCAAGTAAAATGTAAGCTTTCCCAGGAAAAGTTTTTTTATGTAAATCTCAAATCCCTATGCCAACTAGACAACTATTACTCAGACATTGTCTGGAGTGAATTTTGTTAGCCATAACATTCTATACCATTTTGACTTAAAAGTCATCAGAAAAATTAATCAAAATAACAAAACAGGTTGTAGTATCAAGCTGATGCTTCACTGTTGATAAAAATATATTAATAGACTCACAGTTTAATACCATTGTGTTATCTCTTATAACATTTTTATAAACTTTGTTTTCTCCCATTGGTCTGTGTGACTCAATAGTTTTATAAACTTTAAGTTAGGTATAAATCATGCAATAGATATCCCTTAGAAGCCACTTTTGCCTGTTATGGACATCATTAGAAAACAAAAATGAAATCTGCTCTCAGCACAGAAATGTTTAGGGTTATAAACATTTTTTTGGAATAGCTCTGCCAACCTGAATCATGCTTCTACCAGTCAGCTTTTAATCTAATAGCTACTGTAAAGCTCCAACCCTCTTATAATGTATCACAGAAAGCTGCAGAATAAACTAGCAAATTCTTCAATTATAGGCCTTTACAGCATCATAGCAAAGCTGCACATAAATTGTACCTTCAACTTTTCTACTACTTATTTTTCTCTTAGTCCCCAAGAGATAGTTCTGGCAGTCTTGGCTATTATTTATGCTATCATATATAAAAACTTGGTCCTAAAGACACACAGGAAAAAGTACCTTACGCTAGCTATTTAAAAGATATCTGCAGTAAAAGTACACAGATACGTCTAAAGAGTTTCCATAGGGATAAAAGTATATTTCAATGTAGGAACAAGTAAAATGTCTCCAGCTCACGGTCAATGTACATTTGCTGTATATAACGTGATGCATATTTCTGATACAAAAAAATCAAAAGAAGTACCTGGTCCACCTTTATGGTACCATCATACCTACTACTCGGTAAAAATACTTCAATGACTAACTCATAAGAGATAAGAACAAATCCCTTAGTCAATTAAATCACCTATTATGTATATTTTATTTGCCATTAATATTATCCATTCTTACAAATTAGCAGTTCAGACTAGCAAAATATTCAGATAAATTCAAAGTCCAAACTAAGTTATGATATATATATATACCATATTTATAAGCTATTATAATATAGATCTCCTGGCTGAGTGTGGTGGCTCACGCCTGTAATCCCAACACTTTGGGAGGCTGAGGTAGGAGGACTGTTTGAGCTCAGCGGTTGGAGACCAGCCTAGGTAACATGGCAAAACCCCGTCTCTACAAAAAATACAAAAATTAGCCTAGCATAGTGACATGTGCCTGTAGTCCCAGCTACTCCAGAGGCTGAAGTGGAAGGATTACCTGAGTCAGGGGAGATTGAGGCTGCAGTGAGTTGTGATCACACCACTGCACTCCAGTCTGAGTGACACAGTGAGACGCTGTCTCAAAAAAAAAAAAAACTCCAAAACAAAAAAAAATACAGATGCACCTTACTTTATAATAAATATACTCCTAGAAGACTAAATATGTAAACTGAACTTTTATAAATGAAATTTTAGAAATGCATCAATCTATATGAAATTGTTTTTAAAAATATTTTATCTGTTTTGTCATTTTCACATATCTTGCTTCTTTCAAGATTCACTTATAGTGCTATGTCTGCAGTCAGAACTGCCAGATTTTTAAGTATCCTGAAATTATTAGGTTTGTGCAAAAGTAACTGCAGTTTTTGCCATTACTTTTAACCACAATTACTTTTGCACCAATCTATATGTAAATACATAAATATGTGAAATAAAACACAATTACTTCATGTTGTTTATTTAAGAAAAAAATAAAACATACTTCTTTTTTTTTCCTTTCTTCTTCTTTTCTCTTCTTTTCCTCTCTGATTTGGGCCAGTCGCTGCTTCTTACGTTCCAACTCAGCCTTTAATTCACTTTTGTCTGACATGTTTGTGACCTTAGAAACATGTAATCGTTACATTAGTAAAAGCAGTACAGTTGAAAAAAACTAGTGTTCCAAGAAGAGAACTGTCCCAAAAGGCCATATAGTTCAATGCTATCTCAAAAGAGCACAAAAATCTTACTTTTAAAATAATGGGGCTGGGCAATAGCTTACTTTGGGAGGCTAAAGTGGGAGGACTGCTTTCAGGCCATGAGTTTGAGACCAGCCTGGGCAACACAGCAAGACCCCATCTATACCAAAAAAAAAAAAAAAAAAAAGGCAAGAAAAATAAAAAATTAGGGGGGCATGGTGGCATGTGCCTGTAGTCCCAACTACTTGGAAGGATTGCTGGAGCCCAGGAAGTCAAGGCTGCAGTGAGCCGTGATCATGCCAAAGCACTCCAGCTTAGGCAGCAGAGCGTCTCTAAAAAATAAACTTTTAAAAAATAAAATAAAGGAAGCATATATATTATTACTAAGACTTAAAAAATGTATAAACAAATATATATAATACACCTAGAGTAGAGCACAGTAGCTAGCCTATAGTAAGCACTTTAATGTTTGCATACACAATGTCTCAAAGTTTTTGATGACAATATAGTAGGTACCCAAGATAAAGGTCAAAACTGGCTCTTAAAACAGAGGACAAGGTTTGGCATTTAGAAGCTCTTAAGCTATATGACAGGGATCAAAACTATTACCAATTCTATTGCATTCATAGAAACTTGACAAAAAACAATAGGAAGTCAAACTGAAAATTTCTGTAAGTTCTAAAAGTGCTGTAGTAATACTAAAGACAAGCAAAATGCCAGAGTTACCATCATTAGCTATCAAATCAAATGACTTTGTATTTCTCCACAACAACACCTTACCTATATCTTGTGATGGCACTTTTAGTACAATTATTTGTGGACATACCTGAAATGTTCCCTATTAGATTGTAATGTACTTGAAATCAGGGACTGTTTTTTAGTTATTTTTGTCGTCTTCACAACATCCGGCAGAAGGATCTTAACATTACAGTTGACACTGGCTAATGAATAATAGATACGGTAGACAGAATTACAAACTGAGCTTCAAAAACCAATTGCATTAACACTACTTCAGCTTGAGTTTTAGGAAGAAGCAATGAATTAGGATTTTTTTTTTTAAAGTAGCCTAGCAGCTGAGCGTAAGGCAGGAGCCAGGAACTCGTTACCTTTTCCACAGGATTGACTTATTGCCTAATGGTTAATCTCTTTCAATGTCCCTGTACAAGTGAAGTATTAAATGCTTTAGATCAAGAAAACTAGGAGAATAACCTCTGACAGTTTTGTATTCCCAGAGGTTAGGGAAAATCTCTTAAAAAGCACAATTGTTAAATCTGAATAAAGGTAAGTCAGTCAAGAGGAGAAATTCACCTACTAACAAATGGATAAAGCAAATTTCAGCTACTAAACTCCATTAAGACTGGCAAGCGAATTGACAATTTTCAAGCATACGAAAAGGATGAAAAGTTGACATGGCAGACCCTGAAATACATACACAGTATTTGTTTGAACAAACTAAAAGCAAGTGACCGTGTTTCTTATTCCACCCTTTCTACACCTCTAAACAGCTCCATCCAAACGGCTGGTGAAGAGAACTTCCATACGTAACTGTATGCTACGCTAGGCATATTATGCTTTGCTCAACGTCAACTGTAAAATAGATATACCAACACTAATTGATATTAAAACAAGCGCATTTTTAGTTAAAGCCCAACAACAAAGTCTTGACCAGCTGAACTATAGCTGACCAATCCTCTCATCCTCACAGAAGCCAGAGCCTTCCTCCATGACTGACATGTTCACGTTCTTAAAACTCAAGAGAAGAGAGACTCTAGAGTTTTGTGCTAGAACCTCCGTGTTCGGGGACTTTCCATCACACTTAAGGTGAGAGGAGACCCTATCAAGGCAAGTAGAGATGGCCTTAATTTGTAAAATGGGGCAAGGCGAAAAGGAATCACCTTCTCCCCTGGGGTCACCGCCAGGAGAGCGCGGTCCAGGGCAGGGAGTCCAGGAGAAGCCAGTGGGCGCCGGAGAAGCCTCAAGGCTCCCCAGGCCGCCTCTGGAGGGTCGAGAAGGGAAAGGAGTGGACTCCTCTCGCCGCGCCGCCCTGAGTCAGCGCACCCGGGTCTCCCCGCCTTTCCTCCCCAAAGCTGGGCCGGGCGGGGCTGTCAGCAGGAACTGCCAAGCCGCCCTTCGAATTGCGACGTGGAACACAGGCGGGGAGGCCTTGAGGGATCAACAGTCAACCCACCTGCCAGGTGACTGGATGAGGAAGAAACCTCCCGCTTGCAACTTCCCGGTAACGTCTCTCGCCTAAGCCCCCAACACCAACTGTAGCCACCACCAGCTCCGCAGCTTTCCAAAGCACACAAAGAGGGATGGGCGGCGGCTGCTACGGCGAGAGCTTAGGGACAAATATCCTCACCAGAACGAGGTCGCTCCCAGAAATAAAAGGTGGGGCCCTGCTACGAGGAATTATAGCTCCTCCGTGACTTACCTGTCGTAAAGCAGAAGCCGGTAGATAAAACAAAGAACCCAGCAAACCCAGGGGCCTTAAATATTTCCGCTTTGCCAAAAACTGGAAAACTACGCCTAATATCCTCGGGCCAGGAATCCAACTACCGCCCTTGCCTTACAAACTGACACGACCGGGAAGAACTACAAGCCCCGGCAACAAGGAAAATCTGCGTGCGGCGAGCAGTGCATTCTGGGAATTGCAGTCGCTGGGCGTTGCAAGGTGTGCTGGGACATGTAGTGTGTCCCCTCCTTTAGGTTTCCAACTCTAAGGCCTTCTTCCGTTGAGAAGCTTCTCTGTATTCTCGTCTATTGATCCGTGCGCACAGTGTAGTATGTGTTGTAGTGTAAGATCTTTGACCCAACATTGGCGGAATTTTAAGAAGGGCTATTTTCCAGTCGTGAACCTGTGAATCACACTGCTGCACATTTGGTGAAGACACGAAGTAGACTTTTTAGGATGTAAAACATATATATATGTACATACGATGTAAGTTTTAGGGAAAAAATGTCTTATAGAGGCTTCATGTGGCATCTTAGGCAAAATCTAAATAAAAATATGTCAACCGACATAGCAAATAATTCTTCAGTATTTTGTTGCAGTGTGGTAGCATTTTGGTTTTCTCTCAAAGAATTTTAGGAGGTAAAGCATTTTGTACTATTAGACTCTCAAACCAAGCTAGAATGTTTTTTACAGTTAGATTTTTAACATACAAAGAAAAGTTACTGGAACATGAATTTACCAGCAATGTATGCGTTGATACACCTTTTTAAAGTTTAAATAATTTAAAGCATTATTTGGCAGGAGTTAAAGCTAACATCAAGGCAATATCTTTCCTATGTTATAGAAAACTGATTGTTCTAGAAGTTCTAGATATTGCCCAAGTCTAGAATGAACCTTTATGATTCAAATTCCAAGTCATTGGGTTTGTGGTCTTTTTCTTACCTTTTTCTGTATTATCTGTGGTCTTTCGTATAGAAAAAAAATCCTAAAAATGAATTTGAGAAAGAAAATCCTTGGCTTTCCACGGCTTTTCCCAATAACCTAACATTCAAAGAGCTTTATAGCTATGTTATTTTCTTACTTCTTTCCTAATATTTAGTTTTCATTTATTAATTTGAAAAAACTATATTATTGATTGCCTACCATATGCCAGGAATGGTGATGGGTGCTGTATTAAGAACTAAAATGGACCAGGCGCGGATGTAATCCCACACTTTGGGAGGCCGAGGCAGGCAGATCACCTGAGCTCAGGAGTTAGAGACCAGCCTGGGCAACATGGTGAAACCCCGTCTCTACAAAAAATTAAAAAATTAGCCGGGTGTGTGGCGTGTGCCTGTAGTCCCAGCTACTCACGAGGCTGAGGCAGGAGGATGGCTTGCGCCTAGGAGGCGGAAGTTACAGTGAGCTGAGATCGCACAATTGCATTCCAGCCTGGGAGACAGAGCAAGACCCTGCCTCAAAAAAACAAAACAACAACAACAACAACAAAACTGCGCATCCTTCTTCTCAAGGGAGAAAGACAGGACACTCACTCAACTAATTATGGATGGCGTCTGACTGATAGTTTAACTTACAATTTTTTTTTTTTCTCATTACGATGGGCTTATTAGAGTAAAATGCATTTTCAACATATATTTTCGACTTAAAATGGGTTTATCAGGACATAACTCAAGGCGCATCTCTATAATGATGGGATTAGGTAAGGAAGTCATAGAAACACCTGGAAAAACTTTTCAGGAAACTTCTGGAAGGAGGTGGTTCTAGAGCTAAGTCTTTGATTCTCAGAGGCTGTGTAGAAGAAGTTAGCCAAGCAGATTCAGAAAGGTACCTTGGGAAGAGAAAAAAATATGGACAAAGGACAGAGGTGTGAGAGCACAGAATGCTGGTGAATCTGGAAATAATTCACAGTGGCCATAGGCTAAGACAGGAACTGGGGAATGAAGCCATAAGCAGGGGCAAAGTCGCACATCCCAGTTTAGATTTAGTCCTACAGATTATGTAAATCCACTGATAGATTTTAAGCGGGTGCATGGTGTGATAAGGTTTGCATTTTAGGTAGCTGACCTTTCAAAGTAGTCTGGAGAAAGACTAACATGCTGGTTATTTTCTTTGCCCCCCAGATTCATTTCCTGCCCTTCTCTGCTAAGCTCTATGCCTCTGAGGGTTGACCTCAGTTTCTTTAAGGACTGCCTTGTGATTGGACATAAAGAAGGCCAAGGCAAGGATATCAGAAGGTGGGTAGAAAGGGAAATTGGGGCGTCTCTTCCTTGCTCCTTCCTTCTTTGAGTGTCACATGTCCGGCAACAGCTTCATTCCTTCATGACTATAGTAGCTGCCAGATGGCTCTTTCTCCATGGCTCTAGTTTTCGCCGGGCTCTCTGGTGATTTTATGTTCTCCTTTTATCTCTTGAACACCTCCTCTGTAGCTAGTCTCTGAGTGCCTCATCATCTCTTGTTTGTTCCCTTACTACCTGCTCACCCCTCTGTAACTCGTCATTTCATTAAAGTATTTTCATATGAACTATCTTGTGAATTCTGTTTCTTGTTGAGACCCTTATTGATACAGCTTGCCTAGAGGGATGAGAGGTGGAGAAAAGAGGTAAGGTAGAGACTGGAAGCAGGGAATGCAACTGGAAGACTTTTGGGTAGAGCCAGCATTTATAAATGCATGAACTAATGCATCATCAGTGAGAATCAAGAAAAGCAGATGGATTGGAGAGATGTTAAGATTATGTGAGACTTCTACAGCAGTAAAACAGACTAGATACCCCTTCCCACTGAAAACCACTAAATATGCTGACTGGATAATATAGCTTTTAGGTGGGTACAGTGGCTCTTGCCTGTAATCCCAGTACTTTGGGAGGCCAAGGTGGAAGGATCACTTGAGCGCAGGAGTTTGAGACCAGACTGGGCAAGATGACAAAACCCCATTTCTATGAAAAATTTAAAAATTAGGTATGATGGCACTCACTTGTAGGCCCAGCGACTTGGGAGGCTGAGGGCAGGAGGATTGCTTGAATCCAGGCATTTGAGGCTGCAGTGAGCTATAATCACACCATTGCACTCCAGCCTGGGTGACAGAGTGACATCCTGTTGCTTAAACAAATAAAATTTTTAAAAAATGTTTTAAGATATAAAATATGTAACTAAAAAACCCCCATGTTTTTGTTGTTTTATTTTTAACACTTTTTTGAAGAAACCCATTATCAGCACTGATTAGAAAGACTGTACACTGGACATTACATAGTTCAAACCACTATGTCTTCCTACTTTTTAAGTTGGAAGGGCTGGGGAGGAATCCTAATAAGCGTATGTGCTGCAGGGTGTTTTCGAAAGGGAGAATTTGCATTTTAAAAATTCTTATAATGGTTTGTAGGAGAGGGTAGAAATATATACAGATGAATTTGTTGAACAAATTCATATCTGGATTTACATTTGAGTTCAATATGCCAATGTTTGCAAAATTTTAATACAATTAATATATTGACATAATGCAGGATTTCATTTATATAGAATGCAAATCAGGTAAAACTAATGAAATGTCAGAATAGTGGCTATTGAGGTATAGGGGTATTGATGGCAAGAGACATGGGGAGGCTTTTTTTCATTTCTTCATCTGGTGAGGGTTACACACATTTACATATCTATAAAACATTCATCGACCTCTACCCTCAACATGGGTCCTTTTTATTGTATGTATGTTATATTAAAAAAATAGTTAAGAAAAAAGTAGCTATTAAACCATGGGACTTAAACAAATGTATAAAACATCAAAAAGATGTAGCAAACACCAAATTGGAAGAGGAAGGAATTTGAAGGGGTTAAAAATGTATTCTGCTACCCAGCAGTTCAGGCATCTCAAAATATTCCAGGAACTCTAGTACGTCCCAAGTAATCAGCTAGAGCATCTGTAGCCATTTGTTGATAACCTTGTTATATACATCCTCATCATACAAGTTTTTAATGAAATTATGTTGTGAACAGAAAGTTGTGGCTCCATAGCAATGCATGAAACTTTCTAGTAATTATACTTTCAGTGTTCTTGTGTAAATGTCACTTGATTGGTTTATAACTTTCCTAAAATGACATGTAAAATTTAATACACACATTCTTGTGACCTTCTTACCATGCAAAGAACATATTTCCCAGGACCTTTTCATAAATATTGGATCATTATTATTTTTTCCACATTGTAATCAGAGGCCCTCTAAGATTTCACTTTGGTTAAGTTCACGAGGTTTCTACCAGATTGCCTGTGGAATCTTAAGATTGTTCGTTGTTCTCATGTTAACAGCTCTGAGTCACTTGTGTTTTTAATTTTTTTCGAAATATTTCCACTTCACCTTCGGGAAATGTATTTGACCCTTTTAGAAACATTGGCATAAGAAAATATTTTCTTCCAACTTTGGAAACTATCTTGACTTTCCCATTTCCTCTCATGTCTAAGAGAAGCTCTTTAAGAAACTATCTTCACTCAGGGGAGTGTTCATGAGCCAACCAGCAAATCTCTGATAATTTAACAGCATTACTTTTCTATTATCCTTATTATTGTTCTAGTCTGTATTTTTCCCTTTGGAGTGTTTGCTGCATTGTTAACTTAATATAGGTTTTTTTTTCATTATTACCTCTACTTGTCTTGATGCACATATTTTCTCTCTTAGTGTCAAAATAAGGTGATGGTGAATTATGAGTCCCTTCTGAGCCTAGAATACTTTTGTAATCTGGTAACCTTTGGCATGAAGCACATATCCTAGTGAATGATGGAGCACTTAAGAGTGATTCGCCACTGAGCATTACAGAAAATAGGCTGAGGGGCTCACAAATTCAAGGCAAGTTCCTTCTACTCAGCATGGTGTACATACTGCACTCTCACTTTCCTACCCCCTATTATGTGGTTAAGAGAGAGGAGATAATGATGGCTTCTTAAAGTTACTGATAATGCACTAAAAAAAACTCTGTTAGGTGTAATGGTTTTAAAAGGTAGAATGAAAACACAGCTAGGAGATCAACACAAAAGGAATCATTTTCTGATAGAGATGGTGAGCCTGTGCTCTTGATAACACACACACGCAACTCCCATTAACTATAATGGGAATTATGAGTGCCCTGTTAAAGGAGCATATACCCCCAAAATGTGGTAGGGGGATACTCTTTCTTCACCAGAGTTTCTTGTACTGATTTAGTTTCTTACGGTAGAATAAAATATTGTATTATATTTTTAATTCCTCTTGACTATTCAATATATCATCTTTTGAATGTGGGAATGTAAAATAAAAATTGCTAATTGGCAGGTAGAATATATTTAAACAACCACAAACCCTATGTAAAGCCCAAACCAGACCCAGATTGATTAATTTTCAGGCTAGAAGCATTGACCTGTAATACTCCTCACTGAATAAATATTTATTCAACATTTGACCTTACTGACTTTAGATAAATTTAAGAGTGGTTAAGACTTTCAACATTAATGTTGAAATGAGCTTCTAATTATGGAGAGCTGTTGATTAACAACATGCACAGATTTGCATAATGAGAAAAGAGCTGTGGTTTGCTCAGTGATCTTTCCAGCTATACGTAAGTATAGAAATATAGAAATCTTGATCACCGACAGAATTTTAGGGTTGTTTTGTTTTGTTTTGTTTTTGAGACGGAGTCTCGCTCTGTCACCCAGGCTGGAGTGCAGTGGCGGGATCTCTGCTCATTGTAAGCTCCACCTCCCGGGTTCAAGCCATTCTCCTGCGTCAGCCTCCTGAGTAGCTGGGACTACTGGCGCCCGCCACCACGCCCGGCTAATTGTTTTTTTTTTTTTTTCATATTTTTAGTCGAGATGGAGTTTCAGCATGTTAGCCAGGATGGTCTCGATCTCCTGACCTCGTGATCCGCCCACCTCAGCCTCCCAAAGTGCTAAGATTACAGGTGTGAGCCACCACACCCAGCCAGAATTTTAGTTTTTAAAATGTTGTTTGTGGATATGCTTGAATGTGTGTGTGTGCACACGCGCACAGAGAAATATTCACACAAATGTAACGCCATTTCCTGAGTTCCCAAGCCGTGCATCCAACTCTCCACTGGCTATCTCCTGGAGATCCTGCAGGCTCCTCAAATTCTACATGTCTACAACTGAATTGTCACCTTTCCTAACAAGCCTGTTCCTCCTCCCCTGTTTTCGACCTCACCAATGAAACCATCAGTCAACCAAGCCACAATCTTCAAAATCATCCTATTTCAGATTTCATATCCTCCACATTTGTTGATTCCATCTCCTACATATTTTCTGGAGGCAACAGGAAGACATTTGTAGTGTGAGTGGACAGGCTGTAGCAAGCATGAATCTAGCATCAGATCTAGGCAGATGGTCTTCCTGAGAGAAGGGTGAACACAGGAAGTGAGAATCCAGCCACGGGACTGGCAGTGCGGAAATTCAGGCAAGATAGTCCCAAGCTCAGATAACTAACAGATTAGTGGGGAAACGAAGCAGTAATGAGTGAATGCCGGGGTTGGAGACATAAGATGGGGAATATATTCCTGGAACTGGGATGGCAAGCAGGACGTGGTGAAATATGGCCTAAATGGTCACTTGCTACAAGTAAGATAAAAGGTCACAACTGGGCCAGCAATAAACACTTCTATTAATGCAGAGCCACAGAGCTCTGGATCCCGTAGTCCTTACAATTCCCTGGCTTGGGAGCCAAATTAAGCTCAGAGGCTGGAATAGGAATGCAGGAGCAGATGGGAGTTGGGTGGTCCCAGCTTCCATCTTCTGGGACTTTGCGGCCAGAAAGGTCATCACATGGCTATCTCTGGATGCTATCTGTGTGTCATTAACAGCTCCCTTATCATTTTAATTTATTGGTTAAGATATTTTTCTCTGAATAATTTCACAGTTTCAAAAGAACAGTGTTTGTGCCATGTGTTAATATTTGGCTGTTCTCAGGTATATACTAGATTACCAAGGTACCTGGATTAGGACAGTAAATTGCAGGAGGGCAAATGCCTCATCTTGCTTGGCCACCACTGTTTTCTCAGCCTTAAGAATAGTATCTAGCACATGGAGAGTATACAAGAAACAGTCATTAATTTTGGTTGAATAACTATGTAATTATAATGGTATTTGTTACTTTGGACCTTACAGATTTAGATTCTAATAGTTAAGACATCACAAACTATAATTTTGCTTTTCTCATTGTAACAAAGTAAACAAGTAAAACTAGGAGTGATGTTCAATATATTGTTTTCAAGCAGCTCTATAGCAAAACATTTAAATTAATAAAGATGCTACTTATAAATTATTTTTGAGGGGCCGGGTGTGGTGGCTTATGCCTGTAATCCTAGCACTTTGGGAGGCCAAGGCGAGAGTATCACTTGAGCTCACAAGTTCAAGACCAGCCTGGACAACACAGTGAGACCTCATATCAAATAAATAAATAAATAAATATTGACATTCCAAAAACTCATGGAAATCATAGAAAAATACTACGGGAACCAGCACAGAGCCCACAGCTGCAGGGGCATCAGCACCCCCAAGACCTAAAGAAAGGGAGAGAGAGTAACAGAAACCCGACCCAAGAACATTGTACAGGGTGAGGTGTCTTGAACCCAGGCAGCTCAGGTGACCTCACAGGGAGGAAACCAAGGAATAAGTGACCCTGACGTCACTCTGATCTCCTCCTGGGGCTTCCCATTGGCCAAACCCTACTGGAAGCCAGTAGGCACAGGAGACCATTCACCCAGGTCAGCCTCCTGAGGCCGAAATCAGGGTGGAGAAGGGTGAAAGTGCATCTGGAGGGGCAAAGGGAAGGTATCAGATGACATGTTACAGGTGGTAATGGTAAGCACTTGTTCCTGGTAGACAACCATGCATTCTTAAGTTTTCAATTTAAGCTGACTGGAGCTACTGGCTTCAGGCAAATAATAGCTCATCTCAAGGTAGCTACATGTCACAAAACACTCAATGGGGATTGGAACAATGCCTGTAAGGAGTGTGTGTGTGTGTGTGTGTGTGTGTGTGTGTGTGTGTTGTTTGTTACTTTTCAAGGACAATATTTTCCAGGAATAAGACCTATGTACATTTTGCCACTCATATAAGAAGTTGCACGTGAAACCCTGAGCTAATTGGCACTATGTTTCTAATTAATTCTAATAATAAATGAATCCTTTAATTGGGCCCCCTGAGCAATGACCCAACACTGCCCTTTATCGTGAACTGATTAGACATAAGGAAATAGAGGGAGATGAAGGACTTAAGAATTATTTAAAGACAATGTATTTGATGGGGTAGATATGTAACACTGCTTTTTCTCTAGCCAAATTTAGAACTATTTGAGAGAGAGAAAGAGACAGAGACAGAGAGACAGAGGTAGGGACAAATAACTCAGGCAGGTCCCCTTGGAGGGCCTGCTTGTATGAAACGCATAGCAGAGAACAGACAGCAATGTATGTGTGCTTTCTTTAGGTGCACAGATGCCAAAGGAAAGAATAAAGTAGAGAGAAAATAGGAAGCTGCATGTACCAAAGTTTTTTTCTCCCAAATTCACCAATCAGATAATTCTCTCCCCCTCCTGCAGGGAGGAGTAAGGGAGGGGATGGAGAGAGGGCAAGGGTGGTACTCTGGAGAGATCCCACTACAAAAAACACTAAGATGAGGAGAGAGGAAGTGCTTCTCCTATAGAAGACAATATCTTGGCTTACTGGGTGCCAATAGAGAATATACAAAGAAAGGAAAAATAGTGACTTGGTTTGAGAAATGTTTGACTTTGGTTGCAAGTGAACATTTAGTTAGGGATATACAGTAGGAAGGTGCATATATGGATCTGGAGTTCAAGAGAGATGTTGGGCTGGAAATGTAGATTTGAGAGTCATATACATATGGACAAATAATAGTTGGAGATGGATATGAATAACAATGATTTGGATTTATGTACATAAAAAGAGGAGAAGATAACTCTTTGGAATACTGGCGAACACGAGCACTCAAGGAATAGGTGAGAAGAAGTGAAAATAAAAAGGTAATGGAGAAAAGTAGGTAGAAGAAAATCCAAGAGTGGCTAAGCACAGTGATTCATGCCTGTAATCCCAGCACTTCGGGAGGCTGAGTTCAGTGGATCACTTGAGGTCAGGAGCTTGAGACCAACCTGGCCAACATGGCAAAACCCTGTCTCTACTAAAAAGTACAATAAATTAGCTGAATGTGGTGGCATGCGCCTGTAGTCCCAGCTACTCGGGAGGCTGAGGCAGGAGAATCATTTGAACCTGGGAGGCGGAGGTTGCAGTGAGCCGAGATTGTGCCACTGCACTCTAGCCTGGTCCACAGAGCAAAACCCTGTCTCCGAAACAAAACAAAACAAAAAAGCCAAGAGAAAGTAGTA
>NW_012104254.1:7527927-7529856 GCF_000951045.1 Mandrillus leucophaeus
AAAAAAAAAAAAAAAAAAAAAAGGGAATGGTTAATGGATATAAAAAAAATAGTTAAAAAGAATGAAAAGAACTAGCATTTGATAGCACAGCAGCTTGACTGTAGTAAAAAATAATTTAATTGTACATTTAAAAATGACCCAAAGAGTATAATTGGATTGTTTATAACACAAGGGATAAATGGTTGAGGTTACCATTTACCCTGATGTAATGATTATACCTTGCATGCTTGTATCAAAATATCTTGTATACCCCATAAATATATATACCTACTATGTATCTACAAAATTAAAAAGTAAAAGTTAAAAATTAAAAATATATATTTTTGGTAGTTGTATAGAAGATGGATGAGTGGGGAATCTAGAGCAGGGGTAGGGAGACCAATTAAAAATTTAAGTAAGAAACAATGAGATGAAAGAAGACAATGAGAGAGTTGGGAATAGATCTGAGGAATATTTATAAGGAGAAGCAGCAGGGTTCCATGACTAATTTAGGTTATGGGACACATAAGAGTTCTGAACAGCATAATAATTTAGTTCACCATTTATTAAATGGGTTTAGAAACAAAGAAATTTTCTATGAATACAATTTGAAGATAGAAACAATTGAAAATAGAAATTCATATACTAGTTTACTTTCACTGACTAAAGCAGAGCCAATAGGCTAAAACAGATAATACACGCAAATTAGGATAATCCAAGGAGGGTTCATTTGCCCTGGGGACTATAATTATCGACTGTGATAAGTGCTTCGAAGGAACAAACCAGGTGCAGATAAGAACAGACTGAAGATCTTTTAAGATAAGGTGGTCGAGGGAAGGCCTCTTTGAGGTGTTAGTTCAACGAAGACCTCTGTAAAGAGGTCAGTCTTGAAAAGGCAAGCAAGGAAATAAGAGAGGAGTGACATTTTTTGGCTGCCTATCGTCTGAATTCTTTTCTTGTGTGTGAGGACTTTCCACTATGTGAGTCTTGGTAGGAGGCGGGCTTCTCCAAAGCCCATTTACTCACTTTCTTAGCCTTCCTAGCAGTTAGGGTATGAGCACTTGAGCCAGGCTTGGATCAGAGTCACCTGCCCAAGTCAGTGAATCAAGAACTAGTGCTACTCAGAAGCACAGCAGAGAAATGGTTTTGGTGGCAGTGACTGTGGTAGCAACCTCCAGTTTCTGGAGCAACCACTCCAGAGTTCCTTTACCTATGACAGCTTTACCGGCAGAGGCAAAAGCAACAGGGGCCTCTTAGACTGGGTTCAGGTGTGATCTTGCCTGAAGCTCTGTCCAGGCTTGCTTTGTTTCTTCCTGTTCTCCAAACCTGATATTCCAGCCCTCCCGGAAATTCTGTGAGCCACTCAATGCACTCCAATATATTTCTTTTAGGCTTAAATCAGCCCAAGTCAGTTTCTGGTGATTCCGTCTAAGAATCCTGATGAATATGGGGGGTGGGGGGAGGAATTGGAGTACACAGCAGTGTTGGAGGACATTGGGATTACAGGAATGTGCAGAAGCCCTGAAGTGGGAGTGGAGGTGGAGAGAGAGCTTGGATTACTTGAGGAACTGAGAAAGAAACTAAAGTGGTTGGGGTTAGTGAAAAGGTGGCAAGTGGATAAGATGGGTGCAAGTGGGTGAGCTAGGCAAGAGTCCAAGCTAGCAGGTACCCGTGATAGAAGTAGGAAATGTGCTGGGCCTATTCTTTTCTCAGCCAGACTCAACTGTCTCATGTGTCCTGATCAGATGGGTCTCCATTGGTCAGCAGGACTCCAGGGCCATTCTAGTGTAGTGGTATCCACTCTGCTGTGCCAAGAAATTCCAAACCACGTCCTACATAGAAGGCTAGGCCTTGGGCTTTCCACTTCCACCCAATGAAATCTCTCTCCTTTGAAGACCAAGATACTGTTTATATATCTCTAAAGACATTTTTTTTTTTTTTTTTTTTTTT
>NW_012104254.1:7533351-7534360 GCF_000951045.1 Mandrillus leucophaeus
GTGGTGACTCACACCTGTAATCCCAGCACTTTGGGAGGCCGAGGCAGGCAGATCATCAGAGTTCAGGAGTTCAAGACCAGCCTGGCCAACATGGTGAAACCCTGTCTCTACTAAAAATACAAAATTAGCTGGGTATGGTGGCATGCGCCTGTAGTCCCAGCTACTCGGGAGGCTGAGGCAGGAGAATCATTTGAACCTGGGAGGCGGAGGTTTCAGTGAGCCGAGATTGTGCCACTGCACTCTAGCCTGGTCCACAGAGCAAAACCCTGTCTCCGAAACAAAACAAAACAAAAAAGCCAAGAGAAAGTAGTATTTTTAAAAATTTGATTCATTTGGATTTATTTCTTTGTTCTGTTGACAGGTTATAGGGCATCCCAAGTAGAATACATACAATAATATAAAATAACAAATGTTAACAGTTGAACTGTTGTATTCAACTATAGTGTTGAGCACTAATGATCAATGACACAATTTGGGCATAAAGACCAAAATTTAATTATTTTATTTTAAAGTTCCAGGTTATATGTGCAGGATGTGCATGTTTGTTCCTTGTAGATTCTGGATATTAGCATCTACATGGATTGTTTTTCCATCTGTTTGTGTTCTCTCTGATTTCCTTGAGCAGTGGTTTGTAGTTCTCCTTGAAGAGGTCCTTCACTTCCCTTGTTAGCTGTCTTCCTACATATTTTATTCTCTTTGTGGCAATTGTGATGGGATTTCATTCATTATTTGGCTCTCTGCTTGTCTGTTATTCATGTATAGGAATGTTTACTCTCACATTTACTGTAGCACTATTCACAAAAGCTAAAATTTGGAATCAACCTAAGGGTCCATCAACAGATGAATGGATAAAAATGTGGTACTTATACTACATGAGGTACAATTCAGCCATAAAAAAGAATAAGATCCTATCATTTGCAACAACATGGATGGAACTGGAGATCATTATGTTAAGTGAAATAACCCAGGCACAGAAAGACAAACATCGCATGTTCTTGCTTATTTGTGG
>NW_012104254.1:7536742-7567337 GCF_000951045.1 Mandrillus leucophaeus
ATCTCCTGACCTCGTGATCCGCCCGTCTCGGCCTCCCAAAGTGCTGGGATTACAGGCTTGAGCCACCGCGCCCGGCCTCTAAAGACATTTATAACATTCAGCTTTTGTTATACGTTTTTGAGAATTTGTCATATACCTTACTAGACAGTTAACTCCCTGAGAACAGAGTGGGGAGGTGGAATGATCACATGTTTTGGCAAAATACATCTGGAATTAAAAAATTTTTTGATCCTTTCAATTACACGTTATATGATCGCAGACAAACTGGTTCACCTCTCTGAACTTCAGTTTTCTTATCTGAAAAATAAGCATACTAGTATCTACTTTTTAGGAATATATTGAGGGTTATTTTTACTGCAAATCACCACACAATGCCCCCAACATAGGAGGCACTCTAAATCACACAAAAGGCGCTCTGTAAATGTTAGTTCCTTTGTGTCTTTTGTAGTATTTCATTGAACAGAATAGAATCTGCTGGATTTAGGAAAACAAAATAAAATCCTTGCTTTTTGTGCTTACCTCATTGTGAAATGCTAATTTAAAATAATGTAGATTATACTGCTTTCTTAGTTCAGAATTTGATCAGGAAAAATTTCTTTTTCTTAAAAATTTACTTTTTCTTAAAAACTATTTTAAAGCATTATTGGCTGGGTGTGGTGACTCACACCTGTAATCCCAGCACTTTGGGAGGCCGAGGCAGGCAGATCATCAGAGTTCAGGAGTTCAAGACCAGCCTGGCCAACATGGTAAAACCCTGTCTCTACTAAAAATAGAAAAATTACCTGGGCATGGTCGTGGGTGCCTGTAGTCCCAGCTACTCAAGAGGCTGAGGCAAGAGAATCTCTTGAACCCAGGAGGCAGAGGTTGCAGTGAGCTGGGATCACATCACTGTACTCCAGCCTGGGCAATAGAGTGAGACCCTGTCTTTAAAAAAAAAAAAAAAAAAAGTTATTGCCATTCACTCAGTTCACTTCAGAAAGTGTAGTGATTTTTAAAAATCAACAATTTATTTTCTTCAAACATCTCTGGAGACATGATCTAGGGTATAAACAAAACACTGGGTCCAAAACCAGAAGGCAGATTTTATTATCTTGGGAATGCAGGAGGATATTACTCAAGTCCTGATTATCTTAACCAAAAACACTCCCTTATGCAATATTCCCTCTTTTCCATTTTAAGAACTTGAAATCGTATATGCTCTATATGATTGTCATTAACTGATCGAATATGTAACTCGGCTGTTAAGTTAAAAATTTTAAAACATTGTAAGACAAAAATCTAGAGTCTCTCAAGCCCCTTGCTTCCTGACTTGCTTAAGCAACTTACCTAATGGAATGAATAGAGGTCTTTCAGAACGCTTTTCTTTCCTCCTTGCCCTGATCCTTCAACATACATTTCCTGATCTCCATCTTCTGATTTCTTTCTTCTGTCTCCTAGGATTTTGGTGCAGTTTCTTTTTTCACATCTGGGAATAGGTAAAGAATAAAAGTTTGCATTGTAAATGCATGATGTTTCACTTCAAATCGCAAATGAGACAAGGCAGATTGGACAGAAGATTCATCCACCTTTTTATCTCTAGTTACTTTCTATAAACTACAAGAACTTACAACCAGTGAGGGACCGGTCAAGGAAAAGCTTGATTACATAAGGTTCTTGTTTAATGACATTTTAAAAAACATATAGCCCTCTCTTTAAAAATTCCCATATTCTCAGGCTGGGTACAATGGCTCATACTTATGATCCTAGCGCTTTGGGAGGCAGAGATGGGTGGATTGCTTGAGCACAGGAGTTCCAGACCAGCCTGGGATGGTGAAATTCCATCTCTACCAAAATATATTAAAAAATTAGCTGGGCATGGTGGTGCGTGCCTGTAGTCCCAGCTACTCAGGAGGCTGAGGTGGGAAGATGGCTTGAGCCCGGGAAGCTAAGGCTACCATGAGCTGTGATCATGCCACTGCACTCTATCCTGGATGACAGAGTAAGACGCTGTCTCAAAAATAAATGAACAAGTAAATAAATAAATAAATATTCTCGACACTAGTGACGTTCCCAACACTGAGAATACCCCCATAGCCCTGGCGATTGAGCCCTGAGGTGAAAACATTATTGCAACTTTCTGCAGAGGGAAGGGAAGAACCTTTTGTTATTTCTAAATACAAATGCGACAAATAATTAACCATTGAAAAATAAATAATCAGGCCCTTGTCATCAATTCTTGGCATGTTTGCCTTGGAATTCTAAATCACTAAAAATAACAGTTCAGATTCTCAGAGAAAAGACTTGCAAAGACCTCAAGCAAACAAATGGAAACACTTATTGCCTAGAAAAGCACACGTAGAGCAAGATATATTTGTTGCATGTGAAAAGGATATGCAGGTGAGCATTGGTGTTCTTTTTGTATTGGCCCTGAGGTTGTTTTAGGAGGATTTAACCAAGTTGACTTTGAAAGCATCTGGTCTTCGTAGGAAGGATTCCTTTTGTCAAGTTGGGAGGAATCAAGGAACAATCTCGCTCTTTTGTTGTAGGTTTTGTGCCCAAATAGATCACTGGTTTCCAGATTTCCAAGACCAAACTCCAGTTGATGAGAGGAAATAAAACTGTCAACAAACAGATTAATTTATGATGCTTGAATAATTATTCTGTTCTTGTTTAGCTATAGGTTTTAGGTGGCATGTATCAGTGGCTTTAAAGGACAAGCCAGTATCAAGAAATTTGAACAAATATTTTTTCACACACTTAAAACTCAACCAGGTTAATATACTTTGTGCCAGATTCTCTCAGAACACAAACTTCTCCCTAGTGCTTCAGTAGGTTGGCTGATTCAGTGCAGGTGTCTGTGCATCTCTGTGTATTTGATGGTTACTAGCAATGGGTAGAGTTAAGTCATTTGTGTTCAACTCAAAAGTTGGAAGTCCATTGCTTAAGAAAAAATACATAGGCTGGTTGGGCATGGTGGTTCACTCGCAGCACTTTGGGAGGCCGAGGCAGGCAGATTGCTTCAACCCAGAAGTTCAAGATCAGCCTGGGCAACATGGCTCTACAAAAAAGTACAAAAATTAGCTGGGCATGGAGGCACACACATGTAGTCCAGCCACTCTGGAGTCTGAGGTAGGAGGATCAGCCTGGGAGATTAGGGCTACAGTCTGTCGAAGGAAGGAAGGAAAGAAGGGAAGGAAGGAAGGAAGGAAGGAAGGAAGGAAGGAAGGAAGGAAGGAAGGAAATACGTAAGTTGTACTCTTTGAAATGATTGCTATTTTAAATGGAATCTTTGACAAAACAATAGAAACATAGAGCATCACAACCCAAGTTTCATTTAAATTCATACCTGATGAGTATGTAAGCCTCTTATGCAAAGGCAAATATCTTTCTCTATTTTCCATCTTTCCTATTCAATTACTGGAGCCCTGGAATTGACCCAATGAAATGTCAAATCTAAGGTGTCTTGTAGTGCCTGGTATGTTGTACATGTTCAATGAATGTTAGCTACTACCTTTTCCTTTCTCCGCTATTGCCTTTTAAAGTTTTGATCCAAACAACACAGTTTAAGCATATAATAATTACATAATCTTATTCAATGAAACTGCTAATATTGTGTATGTATTCATCTTATCTCCATGTATTAGTTTCTTATTGTTGCTGTAACAAATCGCCACACACTTGGTTGCTTTAAACAATACAAACATTATCTTACAGTTTTGTAGTTCAGATGTCTAAAATGAGCCTTACTAGGCCAAAATCAAGGTGCTGACGGGGCTGTGTTTCTTCCTGGAGCTGCCAGAGAAAGTCTGTTTTCTTACCTTTCCCAGATTTTAGAGAAGGTCCACGTTCCTTCCATCTTCAAAGTCAGCAATTGCCAGTGTCTTTTTCACATTGCATCGCTCTAACACTCTGACTTCTGCCTCCCCCTCCCATATTTAGGGACCCTGGTGATTTCATTGACCCCACTAGTCATCATCAGCAGCAGCAGCATCTTACATGCTGTAAGCTTCATATAAGTCTCATATTTTTATCTGTATTTCTCATAGCAACAAGAATAGTTCTAACTATGTGTTTTTGGTTATTTCTTAAGCTAATAGAATAAGAGTTCTTAAAGGGCAGTCTGAAAAGCTCTGGTGATCTTTGACTTTCAGGTAGTATGCAAGTTGCATTAAAATTCAACACAGAAAAATATGTAGCTTAAAAAACCCAAAAGAACATTTTTTAATATTACAACAAATTTGTAATATATATATATATAAAGAAAATTTAACAACATTGCTCAACAAAATAAGAGAGTATGCCAAGGAAGAAGACATGGGGCCTGGAAAGAATTATCGAGGCCGGGGGGAAGGGAGTTCTTAGCATACAGCAGGCCTGGACACAAGCCAGATATGAGCCTGAGAATGCAGTAGAGACATGGCTAAAATGATTATAATGAAACTGTTAGATTACTTGAAATGTCCAAATGTATTGGAAGGATATTTATATGTCTTTTAGAGAGTTTAATGATGACTCATAGTGAATTAATCAAATAAAAATACAAGGAAATTCTACCATCAAGAAACTGTATTTATAGTATACTATGTAGTTTAGCTCTGAATAATATTAACAAAATGATAATAATGTAAACATTGAATATTGGTTGAATGAAAATTATGTCAAAACTACATAAGAGGATGAAAAGAGAAAGAAGATATACCAGGGGTGAGGAGGGTGGGGCTATATGTGGGCAACAATCAAATTCTCATCTACCATAGTAGGAAGTCAGAAAAAAAAATCAAAATATTAGAAGAAACAGCTAAAAGTACAGATATTATTACTGGGGAGGTTCAGGACGGGACCCTTCTATTACTATTTGACTGTGTAAATGACATATGTGTGTTATTTTGGCAAAAATTACAATTAAGACAAAAATTTACCCGTATTTATTTTGAAAATAAAAAAGTAGGGATTATTTACAAAGGCAAAATCCCTGCAAGTGTTTTTGCAAGTGTTGTTGCTTTTCTTTCTTTCTTTTTTCTGCCTCTGGCAAGTAGTAGTTTCCAGAAACGTTTATTCTAACCAAAGTGATTTTATTGTTATTGTTCTTTGGTTCCAGAAGTTGAAAGACTTCAGTATGACTTAGCCAATTAATAAACATGACTAGCCGCAATGAGACAGACCAGGTAAAGTCCTCAGACAGTGCCTGTACAAAATGATCAGGAAAAACTGTACTAGAAGTGGCAAGGTGTTTAGGAAGAATATTACCAGAGGCAAAGATAATATTGAAAATATTGAAACATTCTTTCTTATATTTCTGTCAGACTGAACTACTCCAAGTTTCCAAAATGTGTTGTATTTTCTTAGCTACCAATTTTTCATACCTACTTTATGAGGCAACCATAATTAGTCCTGCAGCTCCTGGTATTACCTTTTTACCTTATCTGTAGGAGGCTTGCCATATGTGATGGAGTTTTTAATAATTAACAGAATGACATATCTAGAGGAGATAATTTAGTTCAAATTAAGCTTGGGTAGAGCCTCTTACCTCCTTCCTGCTCTCTTAGTTTTTTGCTCTCCCTACCTTCCAGTCTGTGATGAGCACATGGTCAGCCAATGACTTAAGGGACAGGGAGACAAGATACTTAAAATCAAAACTGTTTCAGGAATTCCAGCAAATATGGCTCTCAATTGTGTAGATTTCTTTTAACGTACCAAGGTTTGGGGCAAGATGATAAATTCACAGGTTATTTTTCTTCTATTTTCTTTCCCAGTTAAGAGGCCCCATTACTCATTATACATTTTCCCATGAAGTTGCACAATTGGATTAGCTGATTCCAGAAAAAGGTGTCTGGATGCAGAAGGAACCGCAGCAACCAGCCCCAAAAAGTCAGTCAAAGAATGGCTGGCTACTGATACAACCCAAGGCAAAGCAACTGTTCTTTCCATGACTAAACAATGAGGACGACTCTGTTCTATTGCAGATTATTCATTCAGACAATATTTATTGAGTATCCTAGTGCCTGGCACTGTTCTAGATACTGGGGACACAGCTGTGGAGACAGTGACACAGTTCTGCCTAATTGTATCCTTTTCAGATTCAACCATGAAAATTAAGAAGAGTACAGTTGAATTTTTCACCCCCTAATCAAAGTCCAATCCAGATTTTGCCAATTCTTACTTGGCAGTATTTAACCAAAAGTTTCATAGGAATGAGGCTTTCTCTTGCAATGTTCCCGGATTCTGATCCTTCAGGAAAAACAAACTTTATTTCTGCAGTGCTTTGTCCTCTTTCGTGTGTTCCACTGCCTCGCCACCTCTTAGATAAAGAACTAAATTCCCTGAAAAGCCACAACTACCTTGTAGTAGAAATCGGTCCCTAATGATATTACACTTGCACAAATTGAAATGGGGTTAAAAGCTCACATTGTGGATTCTTAGATTTCTTGCTAAGCTGGAAGCTTTTATGGGGCTCACTTTAAATTGAGAGGCAGAGTTTAGACCCTTTTGTTACTTAAGAGATTGAGCAAATTAGCAAGTCCAAGGCAAATCTTTTTTGATTACTGAACTATTACAAATGTCTCCTGGCCAAAGAATAACCTCTCTCCACAGAGAAATCTTCGGCAGGACCTTTTGCTTAAATTCATAAAATCTGTTAAAGCAAATCTCTCACATTTCCATTAAGTCAGTAAATTACTTCTAGGGGAAAAAGAAAATGCTGGTGATAAAATGGCTGGACTATATTAATGATGGGAGGTGGGGCTGCAGAGGTGGAAGAATTGATGCCACATTTACAGTGCAGAGAATTTCAGCCTTTTTCACGTGTTGGCCTAAATGTAAATGATGTCACCTTCTCCTCCCTGAGTGAGAGGCAAAGTTATCAGGCCGCAGAGGCTTCACAGAACGCGTTCTGTGGCTGACACTAAAATGACTACAAGGTTATTTCTTTCCATATCTACTCTCTTGGAATTTTTTTCAAGATTTTATTGTAGATGGGAAAAATGCATAATGCTTACAGAAACAAAGCCCTAGCTACATTCTTGCTACTGGATTATTGTCATTCTATCTCAATGCTGATTGAAATCCAAGACTTTGTATCGAAGCCTTAATGAGATGCTGGCAAATATCTTTCTGCCCCACTGGAAATGTAATCTTTCTATTGAACATTTTGTACCAGTGAATTTCATCTGCAATAGCATTTTGCATTTGAATCAGAGAGGTCACTGCTTGAGAGCAGACCATGTGGTACTGGCTTGGTTCACTTTTGGGTGAAATTGATCCCTAAAGGTGTTGAAAGTATAACAGTGAGTCATTATAGATAATTAGCTCATTGTTTCATTCAGATGATTAGAGTCATAATACCAGTGTGCAATCTGTTATATTTCTAAATATCAGATTTCCCCATAAAAATGAACTGCCAAATCTCATGTTCACAGTGCATCAAGTAGATTGAATTAGTGTATTATCTTTTAATGCATCTTCTTTATTTACATTAGATTTACTTAGGGAGACTCATGCATGTCATAACAGTTGTCCCTAAAATGGTAATATTTTTCTAGCTTTTTCTCAGTTTCGTGTGAATGAAGTAGTTTATGCTGTGAACTTAGGCTAAAATACAAAGTAGAAATACTCTCTCCCTTGCCTAACCATCAACATTTTCTTGGCCTTTAGACAGTTAATCATCAAGGAAAAGTGCTAAATTGTACTCTTGTTTGCTAAGGTTGAGATAGCAGAAAAGGAAGCAACTACGGTCTTTTATACAGATAAGAAGCAATAACAAAACACATTTTCAAATATTTGGCTTGGTAGCTAAATTTTTTATTTCATGTCTATAAGCAATAAAGCATATCATGGTAGGAAATGCATATATATATGTATGTGTGTTTTTAAAGTAAATGTATGCCACCAAAATATAAAAACTGTTGCTTTTCATGCTGTGCTAATATCAAAAGACTGAGCATTTAACTGCTATATGGACATGGCTTTTGAAGTAAATTTGCAAATCAAAAAGGCCTAGCATTGCCTTCATTGAATTCACTTAAATAGTGGCAGCTTACTGTTCTATGCAATATGATCAAGTTAATCAAAAGATGAATAGAACTACAAAAGAGATTTACCTACATTAAGAGACCAAAAGATTGGGCTATAAAACCCAATTATTGGTATTCCAAGTGTGGAAGAAATTCAAGAAAGCGTGAAGCTAGTAAATAATGGAAGAATTTTAACTTTGAGTAAAAATAAAACCTACAATTTCAGAATAGTAAGTTCATCACCATCATAATGTAATAACCTTGTTATGATGCTGTTAGGTATAGAGAAATAAACTGAAAATTTTGGTATAATTATTTAAAAGGCCAATATAATTTTCTGTAAGTAGAAACATTATTTATAAAAATATTTAAATGTACCTTTTGAAATTTGCAATATATGTTTAAAAGAACATTGTACAAATACGTTGTTTTTTAAGTATTTATTTTTAAAATTATATATATATATTTATTTCAGTAGCTTTGGGGTTACAAGTGATTTTTGGTTACATGAATGAATTGTATAGTGGTGAAGGCTGAGATTTTAGTGTACATTGTATCTAATATGTAGTTTTTTTATCCCTCACCCACCTCCCATGGACCTTCCTTCTGAGTCTCCAGTGTCCATTATACCACGCTATATGCCTTTTGTACAAATACTTTTAACCAGCAAGTCCATGTTTCAGAAATTACACTAAGGAATTTAAGAGTTTAATAAGAAAGTTTAAAAGGAATTTGGCTACAATTATCATAGTGCTTTTAATTATAACAACAAAAACTTAGAAAAGCCTCAGGATCCCACACTAATGATTTGGTTGTGCATATTACTTATAATATAGAACATACAGATTTTATATAATAGAGTACTATGTAGAGATTATAAATGATGTTGCAAAAATATAATTGCAGAAATGTGTTTGTTGATATGGAAATGTACTTGCAATGTTATGTTAAAAAAAAAAAACCCAGTTTACATAAGTGTTTATAGATAATGATCCTATATATATGAATATATGTGTGGGTGTGTGTGTGTGTGTTCAGGAAAAGTAGTCACCAAAATACTGAGTGGTTATCTCTGAGGGGTGGTTTATATCTTATTTTTATTTTCGTTTTGCTTCTGTATTTTTGATTTGCATAATTTTTTAAAAATTACAAATACAAAAGGAATAAATTGTTCTATAGTGCCAGAAATGTTACACAGTATATTATTCTAAGTAGAATTAAATACAGTATATTTTTTTTTTTTTTTTTTTTTTTTTTTTTTTTTTTTTTTTTTTTTTTTTTTTTTTTTTTTTTTTTTTTTTTTTTTTTTTTTTTTTTTTTTTTTTTGAGATCGTCTCACTCTATCGTCCAGGCTGGAGTGAGCAGTGCAATCTTGGCTCACTGCAACCTCTGCCTCCCGGGTTCAAGCAATTCTCCTGCCTCAGCCTCCCGAGTAGCTGGGACTACAGGTGCTTACCACCATGCCCGGCTAATTTTTGTATTTTTAGTAGAGACAGGGTTTCACCATATTGGCCAGGCCGGTCTCGAACTCCTGATCTCAGGTGATCAACCTTCCTCGGCCTCCCAAAGTGCTGGAATTATAGGCGTGAGCCACCGCACCCAGTGTAATGGCTTATTTTACAGCAAGAAATGGTCAGTTGTCTTCCTTGGTTACTAAAGACAGGTTAAGAGCCTGAATTACAGCCTCAGAAAGCTCCATTGTCATTTCAAAGAGCCAGACAATTGTGTATTGATTATCTGTATTTCTCCTCAGTGTTAAAATCATCTCTTTATCAAGCACTTACTATGCATTAGTTTCTCTAAACACTTTACATGCTTTTTTATCTATTACATGTTTATATCCACCCTGTATAGTAGCCATTATCTACCCTGATTTATGGACAAAAGGACTCATGTTTAAAGACTTCAATTATTTCTCAAGTTTACATAGTACAAGTTAGATGGCAGAAGCAGGTCTATTTCAAACCCTTGTTCTTAAATGCTACTTTTATATCATTTTGGATGCATTTGGCTGCAAGTAACAGAAAATCTCAACTCACATTGTCTTAAAGAAAATGTCATAACTCACAAAACCAGAGATGCGGAGGTCATGTGGCTACAGGGCACCTTGTCAGGGCATCAGTTTCTCTTGGCAGGGATTCTATTGGCTTTTCCCTCCTCTATGTCTTGGCTTCATTCTCAGGCTGATAGCAAGACACTTGTCAGTTCCAAGCATGATATCCAACCACAACACCATCCAGCGAAAGAAAGGAACCAAACCTTTCTGGTCTTTCATTTAAGAATAAGGAGACTTCCTGGAAATCTCTCCTCCCCCACAGACTTTCTCCTGTGTCTGTTTTATCAGAATTCAGTCATATGTAGATTCTTAAAACACTTACTAACAAGAGGTAGGATTACTGTGATTGACTTAGATTTATTATCTCGGATGAAGTAGACTCTGAAGTAGACTCTAATGACTAGGAACTTGGACCACTCTATTGCCTTCTATAAAAGTAGTTATTATCAATTAATTGGAATGCTCAGAGCCAGATTTCAGGCCTCCCACTAGCAATTTATGAACTTTGGATATTAACATTACACTGTACTTTATTTTCTACTTCAGTTTTCTCACATCATGTTTATTTTTTAAAATATTGAAATGTGTGTCTTATTGTAAGTGACCTTGAATCCTTTATGGAATGAGGTGGAGTAAAAATAATGGTTAAGTAGCTATTTAAACATTTCAAATTAAAAAAAGTACTGATTTTATTTCCAACCTGGTTTATTATCTGTGAACTACTTACAAAGAAAAGGGCTAGTACAAATTATGTGCATATTTATGACATTTTGGGGCTATTCTGTAAAGCTGGGTTATTTTTTAGGAGGAACTCCTTAACAGTGATTATTGTTAAGCCTAGGATTCGAGTGATGAGGGACATTATTTCCTCTAGAGGTCTGCATATCAAAAATTAAGACCCTTGACTACCTACATGATTGGAGCAGTTTCACCAGATGAAGAGGGCTCAATCAATCAATTATTTATTCAAAATCTTACTTCTTATTTTTCTACACACTGAGCAGGGCAGAAAAATATGAGATTCAGATCTTGCCCAAAAGGAGTTTACAAACGAAATGGAAAGACACCCCCCAGCCCCATATATACAACAACCAGACAGAAGTCCCATACTCTACATGGTGAAGGCAGCTATGGGATGAACTCCCAGTTTTCCCATTTGTCGTACAAGGAATTTGGGCTGGCTGGATAATTCCTTGGTTCTGGCAGTGCTTTAACCTTCTGAAATCCTGTGGTGCTTCTAACACTGGAAGTCTGTCATTTCTTCTCCACTTACCCATTTTAATAAGGTTAAAAGATAGACCTTAAACAACACAGAAAATCCAGAACCTAGGCAAATCCTGATAGATCAGACCACTCAAGTGATGTATTTTGTAGGTACCTTTATTGGGGCAAAAACTGCATATCACTGCAGAAAAAAGCTTATGTTAGGTTGGGATTTATTCAAAACAAAGATAACTTCTAGGATAAATTGTGAGTTCCTGTCTTAAACCTTTAAGATCCAGAACTAACAAATGAGGCTCAGGATGGTTAGTTTGTGGCACTAGAAGATCCTGATTTACAAAAGATTCAAATATGGTCACTGTGCCATACTTGTGAAAGAAAGCACATGGCACACAGTAGGTACTCAATAAATGTTTATTGAATGAAATAAAATGAGTGAGTGAATGAATAAAGGAGTGAATGAATGAATGAATGAATGATTTTCATCTAAGTGTTTCAGGCTGGGTTCCCTGCGAAGCTGAGTCAGAATACACTGACTAGGAGGACCAGGGAGAGGAGAAAGTGGGGGACGAAGGCCAAGGAGAAGTTGAGCCTGGTGCAGTCCTAATGAAGGCCTCAGCTCACCATAGTGTGAGCTCTGGAACTGGAGTAGTTCTGAAGTATAGCTCCAAGCTGGCCTTTGTACCCATTTTGACCAGTGTTGGCTATGAGCTCCCCCTAGAAGGAACCCTGACCATGGACAAGGCAGCTTCTTTCAGCTGAGGCAATCCCCAAAGAAGGCTAAAGGCTGAGACTTCCTTCTGGCAGCTCTCCCAGGGGTCCAGGGAATAAGTCTGCAATGGATTGATTGGTGGCCCCCCAAAATATATGTCCCCATCATAACCCCCAAAACCTATGAATGTGACCTCATTTGGAAAAAGGATCTTTGTAGATATAAATAAGGACCCCGAGATGAGATCATCCTGGATTACCTGGGGGGGGTCCTTAAATCCAATGACAAGTGTCCCTTT
Organism: Mandrillus leucophaeus; assembly: GCF_000951045.1. Classification (NCBI taxonomy): domain Eukaryota; kingdom Metazoa; phylum Chordata; class Mammalia; order Primates; family Cercopithecidae; genus Mandrillus; species Mandrillus leucophaeus. The sequence continues at coordinate 7,549,018 of NW_012104254.1, forward strand.
AAGAGATAGAAGAGGAGACAACCCAGAGACACAGAGGAAAAAGCCATGTGAAGACAGAGGCAGAGACTGGAGTTATGCAACCACAAGCCAAGAAATGCCTGGAGCCATGAGAAGCAGAAGAAACATAGAGGATTCTCCTCTAAAGCCTTCAGAGAGAGCACGGCCCTGCCTACACATTGATGTCACACTTTTGGCCTTCATGGCTTTGAAAAAATAAGCCCATGTTGTTTCAGGCCATTCAGTTTGTGGTAATTTTTGTGACAGCCCTAGGAAACTAACACAAAGTCCTTCTTCCTGACGGACATCTAGGTGACTTATCACAGTGTCCACGAAAGATTGAGTTTAATGGGATTTCTGGTTAGACCTATGAAAACTCAGAAATCTTTCTTTTAGGATATTTCAATTCAATTAAGTTTTTTGGTTTTTTTTGTTTTTGTTTTTGTTTTTGGTGAGGGGGTACTGCTCAAAAGAAGTGATTAAAAAAAATGGACACTAGTAATCTTATCATTATTCATACCCATTGAATTAATCCAGACTCCGAAGTTGGTGTCTGTTCTCATTGTAAAATGACCGAATTAACTGACAGGGCCCCCACAGAATTCCTGAAAAGGAAGGCTTAATTGATATTCTTTCAGAAAGACCTACCCTACTTACTTTACATCTTAGCTGAAAATGGTATTTTTGCTATAGTATATTTCCAAAAAGAACTATTTCTTGGTTTGAATGTAGCAGCATTTATAGATTTTTACCCAAAGAAATCCAAATTACATACATTATATGACTATAATTACTTATAAACTATGTATGCTATAATTTAATTGTATTTTGAATAAGCGATTTGTATTTTGTAAACAGCATTTGGTATTTAGCCACTAAGTCACTGGGAGAAAACTTCCATATTGATATGGAAGGTTTTAAAATATTTACATTTCAACTAAGTAAAGGGGGGAAATAGCCCAGGTTTTTCTTACGGAGAATTAAAGTAATCTTTACCATCCAGAAATAATGCCCCATCAAGAAAATCGCATTTGTGCTATTTGAAAGGAGAGGGAGGATATCTATGAAACATAAAGCATAGAATTGAAGGTTTATAGAAAAACCTGGAAAATCAGCATAGCTTATTTGTGAAAAGGCTCTTGTTCTCATTAAATTTTGATGTATTCTTTACATCCTGGAATTGTTTCCCTTCGTTGTTGAGTGTCACAAGGCAGAGAAATCTGGAAGTACGACGTCATGAATGGGACTGAATTCATTTCAAAAATATTTCAAAATAGGTAATTACGAACAGATAATTGAAATTCTCATTTAGCAATCACTATTATTTCAGATGACTGCAAGATTTCTTTTTTCACAGCTAGGCAGTACAAATTGGTTACATCAAACACACACAAAAATGTTATATTTGGGAATGTTAAAAACATTGATTAAAATAAAAATCCTGATGCCTGGGCTTCAGGCCAATTTTGTAATGCTTTTAAATCAAAGGTGGTCTTACTGGTGGTAGAGGAAAGGAAAAAGAAAGTGAATATAGCAGGAAGGAACAAAGAGAGCAACAGGGAGAGGAAGAGATGGGAGAAAAGAAGACTGGGGAGAGGGGAGGAGGGGAATCGAATGAAAACCACGGACAGACAAACATTCAAGGAGCAGAGATTTTCAGTCTTAAACTCTTCTAGAGAATAAACAGATTAAGAAAATGACTTAACTCATTTTATGAAGCTAGCATAGCCTTAATATCAAAAGCAAACAAGGGCAGTATAAGAAGGAAAATTTACAGAGCAGTTTTTCTCATGAATATAGGTGCACAAATCACAGATAAAGTATAGGCAACCCAACCCGGGTGTAGTGGTGCAGGCTGTAGTGGGAGACCGAGGTGGGAGGATCTCTTGAGCCCAAGAGTTCGAGGCTGCAGTGAGCTATAATGATGCCACTGCACTACAGCCTGGGCAACAGAGTGAGACCCCATCTAAACAAATATACAAAAATTTGGCAGCCTGAATCCAGCAATGTATTGAAAAGATAATAAGCCATGATAAGGTTAGTTTTATTTCAGGAAGGCAGTTAGTTTAACATCAGAAAATCTTTTGATGGTTATCATATTAACAAAATAAAGGAGAAAATGCATGTGACTATTTTGATCAATGTAGAAAAAGGGTTTGGTATCCATTAAGGTTTCATTTTGAACAATCCTTAGCAAACCAGGAACAGACAGGAACTTTTTAACCTTATAAAAGATACCTAGCAATTATATAAACATTAAATTTAAAATGCTAAAATAATTCTCTTTAAGACAAGTGTCACATGTTCTGACTTTTACGTAGAAGCTAAAATATTTGAACACATGGAGGCAGAGAGTGTATAAATAGATAACAGAGACTAGGAAAAGTGAGTGGGGTAGGTGAGGAGGATGAAGAGAAGTGGGCTAATGGGTACAAACATACAGTAAAATAGAAGGCATAAATGCATGCAATGTTTGATAGCAGAGTAGGATGACTATACTTACAAAAAGTATTGTACTCACGTGATGGACATCCTAATATTCCGACTTGGTCACTACGCATTATATACATATAAAAAATTTCTTATGTACCCCATAAATTAGCACAAATTTTAAAAATGACTTAAATAGATACAGAAATACATTATGTTCATAGGTCAGAATATTCAAATTTATAAAATGTTTACAAAAATTAGATTAACAAGGTAAAGGAAAAATCATATCATATTGAAAGATGGGAAAAATATTCTATAAAATTTAGCGTATTTGTTTATAATTTGAACAAATAACCCTCTTAGCAAACTAGGAATAGGAGGAAACTTCCTTAATACATAGCAAACAATATATTCAATATTGGAATACTAGCATTTTCTGCAAACTAAGGACAAATAAATGGCGTTATTTTGGTTGAACATTTTACTGGAGGATCTAGGTTGTGCAATAAGATTAGGAAAAGTAGTAAGTTACAGTCAAATTATCAGAATTAATAAGAGGTTATCAAGGTTGTTTTATACAAGATATACATAAATACTAAATTTTATTTCTAAATACCAGTAGCAAAGATTTTAAAATATAATTTAGGGCCAGGCATGGTGGCTCATGCCTATAATCCCAGGGCTGTGGGAGGCCAAGATGGGCAGATCACGAGGTCAGGATATAGAGACCAGCCTGGCCAACATGGTGAAACCCTGACTCTGCTAAAAATACAAAAATTAGCCAGGTGTGGTGGCATGCACCTGTAATCCCAGCTACTTGGGAGGCTGAGGCAGGAGAATCACTCTAACCCGGGAGGCAGAGGTTGCAGTGAGCCAAGATCGCACCATTGCACTCCAGCCTGGGTGACAAGGCAAAAAAAAAAATAAGTAAGAAGAACAAAAAACGTAATGTACTTAAGAATTAACCTAACAATATGCATGTAAGATCATTATAGACAAAATTATAAAACTCAATAGAAAGATATTAAGACCTAAATAAAAGAAGTACGATAATCATAGGAAGAGAGAATCAGTATGAGTGTGAATATTCTCCAAATTGATCTAAAGAGTCCATGTAACTTCAATTAAAATCTTAACAGAGCTTGTCACAGAACTGGTAAACTGACTTTAAAATTACATATACAACAGCAAAGGTCAAGAATAGCCAAGACACTCTTGAAGAATAGGAGACCTGCTCTACCCAGATATTAAAACTTAATAGAAAGCCACAGTAATTACTGGCATAGAGGTAGACAGAATGGAGAGCCCAGAAATAGACACACATATGTGAAAACTTGCTCTGTCACACATCTGGTATTGCACATTTAGGAAAGAAGGGTCTAAACAAGCAATAGTACTGGAAAAGTGGATATCCATATAGGAAAAAAAAAAAAAAGTGAAATTGGACTCCTACCTCACACCATAGCCCAAATTTCTTTTTTTTTTTTTTTTTAACTTTTATTGTAGGTTGGGGGCACATGTAGAGGTTTATTTTATGGAGAAACTCGTGTTATGGGGGTTTGTTGTACAGATTATTTCATCACCCAGGTATTAAGCCCAGTACCCAATAGTTATTTTTTTCTGCTCCTCTCCCTTCTCCCACCCTCCACCCTCAAGTAGGCCCCTGTGTCTATTGTTCCCTTCTTTGTGTTCATGAGTTCTCATCATTTAGCTCCCACTTATAAATGGAAACATGCAGTATTTGGTTTTCTGTTCCCGCATTTGTTTGCTAAGAATAATGGCCTCCAGCTCCATCCTTGTTCCTGCAAAAGACATGATCTCATTCTTTTTTACTACCCACCAACTTTCAATTCCAGTTTAAATTAAAGATGCAAATGTGAAAAGCTAAATTTTTAGAATAAGTTATGAGAAAATATTTTTATGACCTTAGTTTTCTTAAATAAGATACACAAAGTTCTAACTGAGAAAGTATGATGAATTTTACTACATTAGAATTAAGAACTCCTGATCATCAAAAGACCACCATTAAGAAAATGAAAAGACAAGTCATAATCTGGAAGAAGATATTTGCAACACACATAACCAACAAATCACTGGCATCTAGAACTTATGAAAATTTTACAAATCAATATAAAAAGAAAAAACAGCCTGATAGAAAAATGAGCAGAAAGCATGAATAAACATTTCACAGACAGGAAATAGGAATGACCAATAAACATGAAAAGATGCTTAACCTTATTAGTAATCAGGGAAATACAAATTAAGATAATGAGGAGTTGCCATTTACATCCACCATATTGGCACATACTTAAAAGTTGGAAAATATCAAATACTAGCAAGACAGTGAAGCAACTGGAATGTTCATATAACACTGATGGGAATATAAATGGATACAGCTACTTTGGAAAACAGTTTGCCATTATGTTATAAAGGTAAATATGGGCATACTCTGTGATTCTACTCCCCATATGTATAACCAATAGAAATCCATTTATATCTTCACAAAAACATATATATTCATAACATATATAATGAATGTATTGAGTTTCCAACCCAAATATCCCCCAACGAAAGGATGGATATGAAATGGTGTTTATGCTGTAGATTCCCATGGAACAATATAAATGAACTACAGCTACTCAGATAGAGATGAATTTTTTTAAATGGAGTCTTTTTTAAATTTTTAATTATTGTGGGCACATAGTAAGTGTATATATTTATAGGGTACATGAGATGTTTGACACGGGCATGCAATGTGATATAAGCACATTATGGAGAATGCAGTGTCCATCTCCTCAAGCATTAATCCTTTGAGCTATAAACAATCCAATTACACTCTTTACAGTTATTTTAAAATACTCTATTAAGTTAATGTGCTATCAAATAGCAGGTCTTACTCTTTTTATTTTTCCTTCCTTCCTTCCTTCCTTCCTTCCTTCCTTCCTTCCTTCCTTCCTTCCTTCCCTTCCCTTCCCTTCCCTTCCTTCCTTCTCTCTTTCCCTCTCTCTCTCTCTCCCTCTCTCTTTCTCTCTCTTACTCTCTCTTTCTCTTTCTCACTCTCTCTTTCTCCCTTTCTTTCCTGTCTTGCTCTGTCACCCAGGTTGGAGTGCAGTGACACAATCTCAGCTCACTGCAATCTCTACTTCCCAGGTTCAAGTGATTTTCCTGCCTCAGCCACTCAAGTAGCTGGGATTACAGGCATTCAACAACATGCCTGGCTAATTTTTGTATTTTTAGTAGAGATGGGGTTCCACCATGCTGGCCAGGCTGGTCTCAAACTCCTGACCTCAAGTAATCTGCCTTCCTCGGCCTCCTAAAGTGCTGGGATTACAGGCATGAGCCACTGTACCCAGCCCTATTCATTCTTTCTAATTATTTTTGTAGCCATTCTTCTAATATCTATGTCCATGAATTCAATTGTTTTGATTTTTAAATCCCACAAATAAGTAAGAACATGTGAAGTTTGTCTTTCCCTGCCTGGCTTACTCCACTCAACATAATGATCTCCTATTCCATCCACATTGTTGCAAATGACAGGATCTCTTTCTTTTTTTTTTTTTTTTTAATGACTGACAACTGCTCCTTTGTGTATATGTACCACAGTTTCTTTATCCATTCATCTGTTGATGGACACTTAGGTTGATTCCAAATCTTAGCTATTGTAAACAGTGCTGTAACAAACATTGGAGTGCAGATATCTCTTTGATATACTCATTTCCTTTCTTTTGGGTATATACCCAGCAATAGAACTGCTGGATCATATGGTAGTTTTTTTAGGAACCTCCAAACTGTTCTCCATAATAGTTGTACTAATTTTTAGTTTTTTTTAGGAACCTCCAAACTGTTCTCCATAATAGTTGTACTAATTTACATTCCCAGCAACAGTGCAAGAGAGTTTTCTTTTCTCCACATCCTTGACAGCATTGGTTATTGCCTGTCTTTTTGATATAAACCATTTTGACTGGGGTTTGAGATAGAGGCTTGCTCTGTTGCCCAGGCTGCCGTGCAGTGGTGCAATGATGGCTTACTGCAGCTTTGACCTCCCAGGCTCGAGGAATCCTCCCACCTCAGCCTCCAGAGTAGCTAGAACTACAGGCATGCACCAGTATGCCTGGCTAATACTTAAAAATTATTTTTTTGTAGAGATAGGGTCTCACTATATGATGGTCCAGAACTCTTGGCCTCAAGTGATCCTCATGCGTAGGCCTCCCAAAATGCTTGGATTATATGCCTGGCCAAGAGCTGAATCTTATAAACATAGTATTGAGAAGAAAAGCCAGTTGCCAAAGTATTTACAAAATATATTAAATAAAGTCTAAAAACAAAGGATATCATATAAAGTCTAAAAACATGCACAAATGAACCATTTATTATTTAGGGTTATAATGATATATGGTAAAAACAATAACATGAAAACAAGAGAATCATAAGCAATTTCAGGATAATGGTTATCTGAGAGTAAGGTTGGGACTAGGGAGAGGCAAACATGGGGCAAACATGGGCACATGGAGTTATTTATTTTTAAAATTTAATTCACTAATACGTACATGTTATAGTACATGTAGTTTATAAAATATTTCAGATGGAGGAAACTAAGACTATCTTAGCTATACTCTTAGAACTAAAATAATTCTGATTTTATAAATGGGGCAACTGAGGCTTTTGGTTGTATTTATCACATTAATCTAAATCTGGGAAGTATTGATGTTAAATCTTAATAACCTGAGAAAAAAGGAACAAAATGCCAAGAGAAAGAGGAAGTTAGAAAAGAGGAAGTAGAGTGATGGACAGAGAGACAGAGAAGAGAAAGAAGAGATGTCCGGACAGAGCTAATTTAGGAATACATTTTGGTGTTTTTAAAATCCAGTTACCACCTACTTAACTTCTCTGCTAAAAATAATGCACTTAGTAACATCACCAGTCTATATTCTCTAATGCAGAGAGTAAACATTTGCCTGGTATGTTGCCTCTAAATGTCTCTAGATACAGAACACTGGTTACCTGGGAGAACCCATGGTCTTCTTCCACTGTCACACTGTAACACTGATTAGTTAACCATATTAGTTGAAGCCTTGGACCTAGAGAAGATGAAAGTTGGAGCCAGCTAAACTGGAGGAATGGTGTGACAGGGAAAGAAGGGAGCCCAGGAGGTTGGGCATAGTAATCCCAGACTGGAGAACACACAGGGAGGATGAGAAAACAGAAATTTGGGTGTCTAGAAATCTGGCCCTAGAAAAGGGAAGGGATAGTTTTGTCCAAGATCAGTCCTAGCCTGAAAAAAGAAGTAAAGAAAAGGGAGAACGGACCATCATCATGTCAATTCCATTAACTTTGTGTGTGTTTCCATTCATGAAGTTTTGTTATAAACTGGTGATAGGAAACTTAAAAAATCTAATATTACCTAAGGTGGGATTACATGATCCATTATAAGAGGTTAACATGTGGTATGATTTGGGGATGTTGAAGTTGGTCCCAAATCTTAGCTTAAAGTATGTCCACAGTCCCCATTAGGTGTCTGAAATTCTCTTAGGGAAGGTCTTCATGACTTCTCTTCCCTCTGCCAAGGAACATGGCAAATGCTTCTTTCTAGAAGTGCTTTTTCTTTGAAGGCAGAAAGTTTTATGGGCTGACCTGCTGAGTTTAGCCTAGAAGCTGAGCCTGACATAAAATTTTAGGAGATAATTTAAAGGGCCATCAATCTTAAGTGAAAAGGATGCAGGGCAACTTTTCAGTCTGCAGACCCTCTCGTCCCAGGAAAAGCCAGCACAAATGGAAACTCTCAGGTGGATACTAGCTGGCTCCTTGCCACCACACCCTACTACTGTCTCTGATCTGTTCTGCCTCAGGCCTCTTGGCAGACAAAACCCATTAGATATTTAGTTTGTCGGTTTAAGGCTTTGCCTCATCCAGCAAACCTTCTTTTTTTTTTTTTTTTTGAGACGGAGTTTCACTCTTGTTGCCCAGGTTGGAGCACAATGGCCCGATCTTGGCTCACCACAACCTCCGCCTCCTGGTTTCAAGCGATTCTCCTGCCTCAGCCTCCTGAGTAGCTGGGATTACAGGTATGCTCCACCACGCCCGGCTAATTTTGTATTTTTAGTAGAGACGGGGTTTCTCCATGTTGGTCCAGCTGGTCTGGAACTCCCGACCTCAGGTGATCCGCCTGCCTCAGCCTCCCAAAGTGCTGGGATTACAGATATGAGCCACTGCACCCAGACCAGCAAACCTAAGTGACATCTATTGAAGGATTAACATGTTAAGAAAAAATATGCTACTAACGTCTTGGTGAGAATGAGTTGGTTATATTCTTTCCTTCTTGAAACCCAGAGATGAGCAGACCACAGAGGGAATAGAAATGTAGTCGGGGTCATGGAAAAGAAAGGAATCAACTTTGAAGTGCAGAGTAAAGTCGAGGAGGAGTGGTCTACGTGATGCCAGAATGCAAGCAAGGTCTTAGCATCAGGGAGGTAGGTAATGGCAAAGAAAGCCTGGGAGATCACCCAAAGGACTTGAGAGGACCCAAAGACAAAGCCTTGTGCCATAGTGCATTACTACCGGAGTTCCATAGACATATGTGTCAGATCTCAATGATCTGAAAAGTTTCTTCAATCTTGCTAAATAACTTTACATGTGTCTATATTGTATATAGTAAAGAATTATGGTGGGATGTGCACAAAGTATTAACAGTGCTATACGCTGGTTGTGTCTGAGGAATTTTAAGGCTGTCTCACTCTTCCTTTATTATTTATTTTTCAGGTTCTCATGGTTGAATTTCTACAATGAATTTCTACACTTCCTAAGTAGTCACTTCTTAGGAAGTTGCTTGACTCCTCCAAATTCCTTCTTTTCTAAGAATATTCCCAACGTGTAGAAGTAGACCCCAAGGGACTTTGTCTGCAACATATAACCCTGTCTCCCTTCCACTGGTGATGAACCCAAGAATGAAAATTAAATCAAGCTGAGTCAATCCAATTCTCTCTCCTTGAGTATCACTTAGGATTCTCTGGGCCACAAGTAACAGAAAACCTCAAGTCCACTGTTTTAAACACTAAGGGCAATTACTACCTCATATAACAAGATAGTCAGGGGCAGAGTAGTTACATAATGACACCAAGGAAGCAGGGATATTCTACAATGACATAAAAAAACACAGCTTCCTTCCCACTTTCAGTGCGGACTCAATCATGTTAGCTTTGATCTTGGCTAGCATTCCTCATTGCTGCAAAATGGCGCGATCTAGACTCACTGCAACCTCCGCCTCCCGAGTTCAAGCGATATTCCTGCCTCAGCCTCCCAAGTAGCTGTGATACAGGTGTGCACCACCATGCCCAGCTAATTTTGTATTTTTAGTAAAGTCTGGGTTTTACCATGTTGGCCAGGTTAGTCTCAAACTCCTGACAGGTAATCTGCCCGCCTTGGCATCCCAAAGTGCTGGGATTACAGCAAGCCTCGCCACTGTGAGCTAAAGAGCTCTGGGGTTCTAAATAAACTTGAAAGGCAGTCTAGGCATGAGGACTGCAATTCCTGGGCAAGTCCTGGATTCAGAGCCAGTGGACTTGGGATGCATGTGACCTGGTGAGACACCAGCTGGGGCGACCAAGGGAGTGTTTGTGCCACCTGTCCACCAACCCCAGATAGGAAAGCTCTCAGCTCTGGGAGACATCTTTTGTTCTGCTTGAGGAGAGGAAGGGGAGGGTAAAGAGGACTTCGTCTTGCAACATGGATACCAGCTCAGCCACAGTAGGACAGGACATCAGGAAGAGTCCTGAGGTCCCTATTCTAGGCCCTAGTTTCCAGATGACATTTATACACACCATGGGCCAGAAGGGAACCTGCTGCCTTTAAGGGAAGGACCTCATCCTGGCAAGATTCATCACATGCTGACTAAAGAGCCTGAATAATCAGCAGTGGTAGTCAGGCAGTAGTCTCTGAGGGCCTTGGGTGAGACTCAGGGTTGTGCTGACTTCAGATCTGACTCAGCACAGTCCCAGTGGTGGTGGCCCCAGGGGTGCTTATGTCATCCCTGCCCTGGCTCCAGACAGCTCAGCAAACAGAGAGAGACTCTGGGGAAAAGTAAGAGAAGAGAACAAGAGTCTCTGCCTGGGATTTTAGAGAATTCTTCTGGATCTTATCCATGACCACCAAGGTAGTACCTCTATGGATCTGCAAGAGCCACAATATTACTGGGCTTGGGGTGCTCCCTAATGGAGATATGCCTACAGTGACCAAAGAGTTAGATCACAATACACAGGTCCCTTAGAATACTTGGAAGCCTTCCCACTAAGGACAGGTACAAACAAGCCCAGACTGCAAAGACTACAATAAATACCTAACTTTTTAATGCCCAGACACTGACAAACATACACAAGCATCAAGACCATATGGGAAAATATGACCTCACCAAGCAAACTAAATAAGGCACCAGTGACCAATCCCAGAGGAACAGAAATTTGTGACCTTTCAGACAGAGAATTCAAAATAGCTATTTTGAGGAAGCTCAACAAAATTCAAGATAACACAGAGAAGAAATTCAGAATCCTATCAGATAAATTTTACAAAGAGATCTAAATAATTTAAAAGAATTGGGCAGAAATTCTGGAGCTGAAAAGTATAACTGACATTTTAAAGAAAGGATCAGAATCTCAACAGCAGAACTGATCATACAGAAGAAAGAATTAGTGAACTTGAAGACAGGCTATTTGAAAATACAGAGTCAGAGGAGAAAAAGGAAAAAGGAATAAAAAAAAGAATGAAGCACACCTACAAGATAGAGAAAATAGCCTCAAACAGGCAAACCTAAGAGTTATTTGGCCTTAAAGAGGAGGCAGAGAGAGAAAGAGAGATCAGGGTAGAAAGTTTATTCAAAGGGACAGTAACAGAGACCTTCCCAAACTTAGAGAAACGTATCAATATTCAAGTATAAGAAAGTTATAGAACATCAAGCAGATTTAACCCAAATAAGTCTACCTCAAGACATTTAATACTGAAACTCCCAAAGGTCAAGGATAAAGAAAGGATCCTAAAAGTAGCAATAGAAAAGAAACAAACAAATAACATACAAAGGTGGCTGAGCATGGTGGCTCACGCCTGTAATCCCAGGACTTTGGGAGGCTGTGGCAGGCGGATCATTTGAGGTCAGGAGTTTGAGATCAGCCTGGCCAACATGATAAAACCCCGTCTCTACTAAAAATACAAAAATTAGCCAGCCGTGGTGGCACATGCCTGTAATTCCAGCTACTTGAGAGGCGGAGGCAGGAGACTCACTTGAACCCAGGAGGTGGAGGTTGCAATGAGCCGAGATTGCACTACTACACTGCAGCCTGGGTGATAGAGTGAGACCCTGTCTCAAAAACAACAACAAAACAAAACAAAACCCATACAAAGGAGCTGTAATACATCTGGCAGCAGACTTCACAGTGGAAACTTTACAGGCCAGGAGAGAGTGGCATGACGTATTTAAAGTGCTGAATGAAAAAGTTTCTTCCTAGAATAGTATATCCAGCAAAAATATCCCTCAAAATCATGCTTGGAGGATATACTATTCTTTATATCATCAACAATAAAGACATTCTCAGACAAATAAAAGCTGAGGGATTTCATCAACACCAGACCTATCCTACAAAAAATGCTAAAGGGAGTTCTTTAATCTGAAAGAAAAAGGATGTTAATGAGCAATAAGAAATCATCTGAAGATACAAAACTCACTGATAATAGTAAGCACACAGAAAAACACAGACTATTATAACACTGTAATTGTAGGGGTAAACAACTCATATTTTGAATAGAAAGACTAAAAAATGGAATTATCAGATACAATAACTACAATAAGTTTTCTAGACATAGAATAATAAGACAAAAATAGAAACAACCAAAACTTAAAAAGCAGAGGGATGAAGTTAAAGTGTAGCGTTTTAATTAGTTTTCTCTTTACTTGTTTGTTAATTTGTTTATGCAATCAGTGTTAAGTTGTCATCAGTTTAAATAACAGGTTATTAGACATTATTTGTAAGCTTCATGGTACCCTCAAATAAAAAAAATATACAACAGACACACAAAAAATAAAACCAAGAAATTAAAACATATCACCAGAGAAGATAGGAAAGGAGGAAGAGAAATCCACAAAACAACCAGAAACAAATAACAAAATGACAGGAGTAAGTTCTTACCTACCAATGACATTGGATGTAAGTTTATGACCAGCCTGGGCAACATAGTGAAATCCCATCTCCACTAAAAATACAAAAATTAGCCAGGCATAGTGATGCGTGCCTGTAGTTTCAGTTATTCAGGAGGCTGAGGTGGAAGGATTGCTTGAACCCAGGAGGTGGAGGCTGCAGTGAGCTGAGATCATGACACTGTACTCTAGCTTGGGCAGAGCGAGACCCTGTCTCAAAAATAAATAAACAAACAAACAACAACAACAACAAAGCCAGGCATAGACTGAAAATAAAGGAATGGAAAAGATATTCCATGCCAATGGAAACCAAAAAGGAGCAGGACTAGCTATATTTATATCAGACAAAATAGACTTCAAGACAGAAACTATAAAAACAGGCAAAGAAAGCCTTTATATAATGATAAAGGGATTGATTCTGCAAGAGGATATAACAACTGTGCGTATATATATACCCAACACTGGAGTACCGAGATATAGAAAACAAATATTTTTAGAGCAAAAGAGAGAGAGGGAGACCCCAAACAGTAAGAGCTGGAGACCACAACATCCCACTTTCAGCATTGGACAAATCTGCCAGACAGAAGATCAACAAAGAAACATTGGACTTAATCTGCACTACAGAGCAAATGGACCTAACAGATATTACAGAACATTTCATCCAGTGGCTGCAGAATATACACTCTTTTCCTCAGTACATAGATCATTCTCAAGAATAGATCATATCTTAGACTACAAAACAAGTCTTAAAACATTCAAATAATTGAAATAATATCAAGCATCTTCTCTGACCACAATGGTATAAAACTGGAAATCAATAACAAGAGAAATTATAGCAAGTATTCAAACACATGAAAAATAAACACTATACTCTTAAATGACCAGTGAGTCAATGAAGAAATTAAGAAAATTTAAAAATTTCTTGAAGCAAATGATAATGGAAACACAACATACCAAAACCTATGGGATACAGCAAAAGCAGTACTAAGAGCAAAGCTTATAGCAGCAAGTTGCAACATCAAAACAGTACAAAAACTTCAAATAAACACCCTCAAGATGCATCTTAAAGAACTCAAAATGCAAGAGCAACAAAACCCAAAATGGGTAGAAGGAAAGAAATAATAAAGAGCAGAGCAGAAATAAATGAAATTGAAACAATAAATAATACGGATGATCAGTGAAATGAAAAGTTGTTTCTTTTTTTGAAAAGATAAACAAAAATTGACAAACCTTTAGCCAGATTAACTAAAAAAAAAAGAGAGAAGACACAAATAAATAAAATCAGAAATGAAAAAGGAGACATTACAACTGATACTGCAGAAATTCAAAGGATCAACGGAGGCTACTTTGAGTAACTGTATGCCAGTAAATTGGAAAACCTAGAAGAACTGGATAAATTCGTAGACACATACAACCTACCAAGACTGAACCGTGAAGAAATTCAACGCCTGAACAGACCAGTAATGAGTAATGATAATGAAGTCATAATAAAGTCCAGGATCCCATGTTTTCACTGCTGATTATTGTGAGAAATTTAGAGAATTGAGTCCTACTCAAACTACTCCAAAAAATAGAGGAAGAGGAGAAAACATTTCCAGACTCATTCTATGAGGCCAGCATTATTCTGACACCAAAACCAGACAAAGACACATTAAAAAAAAAACAACTACAAGCCAATATCCCTCATGAATATTGATTCAAAAATCCTCAACAAAATACTAGCAAACCAAATTCAACAGCATATTAAAAACATCATTCATCATGACCAAGTGGGATTTATCCCAGGGATGCAAGGATGGTTAACGTATATAATCTATCAACATGATAAATCATATCTCCAGAATGAAGGACAGAAACCATATAATCATTTCAATTGATGCTGAAAAAGCATTTGATCAAATTCAACATTTCTTCATGATAAAAACCCTCAAAAAATTGAGTATAGAAGGAACACACCACAACACAAAAAAGCCATATGTGATAGGTCCACAGCTAGTATCATACTGAATGGGGAAAAGCTGAAAGTCTTTCCTGTAAGATCTGGGACACATAAAGATGCCCACTGTCACCACTGTTATTCAACATAGTAATGGAAGTCCTCACTACAGCAATCAGACAAGAGAAAGAAATAAAGAACATCCAACTGAAAAGGAAGAAGTCAAATTATCCTTGTTTGCAGATGATATAAGCTTATATTTAGAAAAACCTAAAGGTTCCACCAAAAAAAACTATTAAAACTGATAAACAAATTCAGTAAAATTGCAGGTCACAAAATCAACATACAAAAATCACTCTGGCCTTAGCAACAGAGCAAGACTTTGTCTCAAAAAAAAAAAAAAGAAAAAGTAAACATAGAGTACACAAAGCAGTCAAATATGCATTTGTCTGAGGTAGAGGGAGACGATTTCTAATCTCCTCTTGTTGCGGGAACCAAGGAACCGGAGAGACCAATAGGTGGAATAGGAGGATTTTATTTAGGTGCACTGGCTCAGCAGATTCACATCCAAAAGGCTGAACCCTGAACAAAGACAGGGCTTGACTTTTATACATGCATCTGTGGTGCGAAATGAAGTGGTGTGAAAGCAGGTTTACAGAAGCAGAACAAAGGCAGTTTATCAAACAGGGACAGGCTCATAACTCAGGCTTTCATGTGACTCTTGCTATATGGGCCAGGTGGCTGTTATCTAGGCTTGCTCAAGTTGCCTGCACAATCTTATCTCATGTCCTCAGCTATGGCGCCCAGATGGCTGCAATCTAAGATTGCTCAAGCATGTCTCACGACCTCCATGGTGCTACTCAGATGAAAAACAGAGACTTACAGACACTAGTTACAGAAAACAGGAACCTGTAAACTCATAAAAACTTGCAGAGCAGGGTACAATCGCACGAGTGGGGAGGGATTCAAGGGGGAAGCTGCTCATACTAAAGGAAAGGAAGAAAATGTGTTTTTTCTTCTGCATCACCTGCTTTACTCTTGTCCTGCACCCATGGAGATAAGCTGTTAATTTTCATTGTCAGGGTTGGGGTGGGAGGTCCCCTGTGGAGACATGTGGCCTTTTATCTGTACCTTTCAGTTTAGGAGCAAAAGGAAAGGCAGTTTTTTTGTTGCTGTTTTTTGTGACTCAGTTTTCAAGCTTAACTTTTCCCTTTTGGCATAATGAATTGGGAGTCCCTAGTTTTTATTTTTCTTTCACAATGAAATGATCTGGAATTCAATCTAAAGCAATGAGTTTACTGGATGTGGGGGTTCGTAGGTGACAATGTCATCTTTGAATGTCAGATGGTTTAGAAGACTATGGTTAAGTGTATATGTGGGTCCATTTCCAATTCAGAAATAGACACTGTAGAGGAGGAAAAAAATTCCTGTTTCACTCATCTTAAGTTCTCCAGCTGGTGCCATATAAATTAGGCTGGCCAAAGACAGATTAACAAGAAAAAAATAAACAGACGTTTATTAGCATATGACTGGTGCTTACATATGGGCATACTCAGAATTGATTGACTCCATTATGTGGTTAGAGGTTGGCTTTCTATCATCTTAGGCTTAAACAAGGAAAGAAGAGTTTTAGGCTTCTGCATGGGGGAGGCAAGTTAGGGGTAAGTAAGTGACCAAGAAAAGTATGGTAAACAAGGGTTGTTGGTTTGTTATGCAGATAGAAGTGCCTTCTCCATTGACAGGCGTTGTTAAGGATCCTCTTCCTCCTGGTACAGAGGGAAGCACCATTTCTAAATGTAAATTGACTTTCTAAATGTAATTTCCTGGTCTTCTGGTTCTCAGTGGCCTTTAGCTCAAAATAAGCCAAATACCAAATAGGCATATTTTAGGTTGGCATATTCTGGTACTCTTCAATATTCATATGAAACTGAATATAAACTGTCTTGGAGATTGACTCTCAAATGTTCAAGAAGCTCAGCTCCAGAAGGGCTGCTACCAGAATGAGGCCTGCAGAATCTGCATTCAGAAATATGACTGTCTTGGAGAATTAAGAGAAAGAGAAAGAGGAAGACACCAATCCAGCTATTCAAATGGCTTTTGATGTATAGGGGCTAAATTCTCACTTCTGGGTGTGAATAAGTAAATATGCTAAAATAACACATCTGTAAAGTTGAGGGTTTTGTCCCGAGAATGAAACAATAAATTATTTTTAAAAGGGGGGATTTTAGTTTTAGGAATGTATTATTTAGAAATATATTCATGCTAAAATATCTTTTTAATTTCTAAAGTTACTATGGATGTCTACATCCCTGTATTCCCCCCAGCTGCCATTTTTTTTTTAAAGACATGGTCTTGCTCTTTCACGGAGGCTGCCATGCAGTGATGCAATCATAGCTCACTGCAGCCTGGAACTCCTGGGCTCAAGCAATTCTCCCACTTCAGCCTCATGCACTACCACAACCAGCTAATTTTTAATTTTGTGGAGATTGGGTCTCACTGTGTTGCCCAGACCGCCCTTGAACTCATGGCCTCAAGTGATCCTCCTGCCTTGGTCCCCCAAAGTGCTGGGATTATAGGCATGAGCCACCACACCAGCCCTTCTTCATTTCTTATTCTGAGAGACTGAGACTAAATGGAGAAGAAGAAGAATGGATGTAGTCTGGAAGTATAGAATTATTCAATTTGGCTACATCTGTGTTTAAACTGAGAAAAGAAAAATAGGTCAGGACACTTTGAGCTATCGATGGAATGCAACATTTAACAGGACCAGAGAGACATGACGATAGAACTTCAGTAATAGTCCTGCTGCCCAACATGCCCTGGGGCAATTCTTTGAATTTTATTCTTTCTTTTCTTCTCTGTAGTTTCCTCACTAGCTGCCTCACTCATTATCTTCATGTTTTTAGAATTTGGGATACAAGGAACAATGTAATGCAAGGAACAAGCCAATCAACAGCTTATGTTATCTTAATGTAAATTCTTGGTAAACAACTTAGAAACTGCCTCTTCTTTTTTTCCTTTAAAAACCAACTTGTGGCCAGGTGCAGTGGCTCAGGTCTGTAATCCAAGGAATTTGGGAGGCCAAGGCGGGTGGGTCACTGGAGGTCAGGAGTTCCAGACCAGCCTGGACAACATGGTGAAACTCTGTTTCTACTAAAAATACAAAAATTAGCCAGGCATGGTGGCATGTACCTGTAATCCCAGCTACTCAGGAGGCTGAGGCCAGAGGATTGCTTGAGCCCAGGCATTTGAGGTTATAGTGAGCTATGATCACATCATCGCACTCTAGCCTGGGCAAGTGAGTGAGATTCCTGTTGTCATGGAATCCCTGGGGTGTTGCTTCACCAGCCAGAAACTTCTGTGGCTGGCAGTATGTTCTGCCTAAGTGTTGCTTGCACCCTCTGAGCTCATTCTGCCCACTCAGCCTGGCAGGCTGTGCTCGGCTTGCACTGCCGGCCTGGATCCCACACCTGCCAAAGGCAAGCCAGGCAGAGTGGCAAGGGGTGTGTAGGTGAGCGAGCATGAGGTGAGATCACTGTGCACAGCCAGGGACGCTGGCTGCTGCAGCAGGGCAGGCAGCTCCAGGCTCTGGCACAGGTGCCGGCTCCATGTGAGGCTGTGACTGGACAAGATGTGCCACACACAGCTTCTGCTGCAGGCATCCACATCTGGATGAGGGGAATGTGGTGGTACCTGGAAGCTCGGAGATGCCGGGAACCACTGAGCCCCAAAGAGGGTGTCACAGCTCTGGCTTGGGGATCCCCTAGGTCTGGGCTCCCT